>NC_092745.1:47431999-47798874 GCF_047496795.1 Chiloscyllium punctatum | reverse complement strand
GGGAGTGATCTTGAACAATGTTCTTCACAATGAATGGAAGAGAGGGACATTTGAGTTTGAAAGTTCAACCATGTCCTACAAAGTGGAGCAAGTCCATATGAGAAACTAACATGAATAGTCAGCAACGAATGAACTTAAAACACACATATTGTTTCTTCCATGGTTAAGGGATTAGCCTAACTTCTTTTTAATTGCTAATACATCCTAACCATGACACCAGTATGTTTAGATCTCTGGCTGTGAGCTCCTCTTATCAAATGGCAATCATACACCGTGAATAAAATGAAACCAAGGCAATGTGAAACATTTGCAAGTGATTCAAATTGCAGGAGTCTCCCTTGCACACAGTTAAGACTTGAAGTTTAAATAATAATCACATGAGAAATGAGAAAAAGCAAGAGAACAGCAGTGGTGCACAATTTCAGTTCAGCCATCCAATTGGTTCACCATTGAAAATTCCACCTTACACGTGGAACAGTTTTTATCTACAGTGCTTTAAAGCATCTCAAACTAGGCTTCCAGCACCAGTTTCCAGATCTTTCTACAGTTTGAGCACTTTTCTCGCAATTCACCCCAGACTTAACTGATCGAGCACAGTCAGCCTCAATATTAAACAGACTTTCATAATCAAAAACAGAACAATTGAACCATAGAACTCTACAATTGCCTTGTACACAAAGTTTGGTACTGTGTTGCATTAGTCAAAGCGAAGTCTCCTGGAATAGTGTTAGAAGTATTTTCATGCACCCACCTTATGAATGCTGTGATCAGCAAAGGATCCACAACAAAATCTTGCAGAATTGCTGCTTTGTATGTACTGCACCTGACTCCACTCTGCTAGTTTGGGTTTATTTTTTCCCAGTCAGATGGAGATGGGTTCTGGTTTGGAGCGGGGAGGGGGAACACCAAGCAAATGACATTCAATCAGGATCCCTATGCCATCCTGGCATCTTCCAGCTTTCCCCAGGATTAATTCTGACTCCTTCCCATAGACTGTTCGGCAAGCAATTGATGTAATTCAAAGTGCAATGCTGAGTCTTTTGTTCCATGTTTTTTCTTCTTTCCCAACAGCCTACAGATTCTATGAGGTCAAGAGTGTGGTGCTGGAAAAGTACAGCAGGTCAGGCAGCATTCAAAGAGCAGAAGAATTGACATTTTGGGCATAAGCCCTTCATCAGGAATTGCCCAAAACACTGATTCTCCTGCTCCTCGGATGCTGCCTGACCTGCTGTGCTTTTCCAGTACCACACTCTCGACTCTGATCTCCAGCACCTGCAGTCCTCACTCTCTCCAAGATTCTATGAGGTGTTGTACTTGGCTAGAGTTACTGGGTTGAATGTAAAATAGGTATGGTTGTGTTTTTCAGTGAACTAACAAAACTGGAAAACCTTTGGTTAGTTATACAGGGAAGCTCCAGCTCCAACTCTTGAGACAGTGCTGTCCCAAGCCCCCCTTCCATGATAGAGTAAGCTTGCTGCTTAACAGGTAATCACCACTTTTCCGATCACGCGCTTCATTCACTTTCAGCTTCACTTCCTAGCTGCCATCTTCCAACAAGTCCTTGGCACAGTTTATGTAGCTCTACCTTCCACCTCCTGATGAGGGACAAGAGGAAAGATCACATCAGCATTGACGACAGCAGAAGGAACAACACCAGCCCAGCTGCTGATCCTCCAGAAGATGCCTCCATGGGACACAATGAATGAGCACTGAGATCGAGCTGAAATGGAGACAGGTTCTCTGCACAGGATGTACAGGCAGAGAACCAATTCTCCCAAGATGTCTGGTAGGCAGTGCTCAGGAAAAGCAGGCTCAATAGCTGGGTGCAAGTGTGGCATTCGGAGGTCTTTCAAAACCACAACACTCCTCCTAAAGGTTCAGCACCACTCACTGCTGACTGACTCCAACTAATTGGAGTCTAATTACATGAATTGCGGAAGTGAATTAAATATTTAAAAAATACGATTTGAAAGTTGTCTGTAAGTAATGTTGGGGGTTAAGAGTAAGGTTCCACTTACAGTTGAAATAAGTCACTAAGAAAGTCAACCAAATTAAAATTCGCTGATGTTCTTTATTGTATTCACTTCTGTGGCTTCCGCCCCTACCAGAACTCACATCTCCTTTAAGAAGTCCAGGCTGCTGTTACCTAGTGCAGATAAATTGGAGGTGAGCTTGCTTTGGGCTATTCAGTGGCCACTCAGCAGCACATTTAACATTGGCTATGTGGCAGCAGATATGTTGGAGTATCACCACCAATATGTTTCCCTCCAAGCCTCTCGCCATCATGACTTGTAAAGGAATGGCAATACATTTTACTATAGCTGGGTCAAAATCCTGCAGTTCCTTCCCTAAGGCATTGTAGGTCAACCTTTATCATGTGGACTGCAGTGGTTCGAGAGGTGGAGGTGTCTGTGTTGGACTGAAGTAAACAAAGTCAAAAATCATACTGCACTGAGTTATAGTCCAATAGGTTTATTTGGAATTGCAAGCTTTTGGAGCCCCCACTCCTTTCTCAGGCAGATAGTGAGAGAGAATACATTGGACACAGAATTTATAAGCAAAAGATCAAAGGGTCATACAACTTACTCAAATGGAAAGAAAACACAGAGATAGCTATGAAGTCTTAATCAATTAGAATGGAGGTGCAGGTTTCGATTGATTAAGATGTTAATCCCAGAACTTCTTTCACGTCACTGTCCCAAGATAGCTTCAGATTTTATCAGAAAAAAGGTGACACCTCTGGCCAAACAATGTATTTAGGTGTGAGGCCATATTTTAAAGTCTGCTTATATTTGTCAGACTGGTTTTATTTCCAAAGTAGGAATTTGTGAAATGCCACATTGACTGTCTACAGATTGTGCTTTTTGAACAAAAAAAGAATGTATCTGCAAATGCGCATTTTATATTTATAGATATATGTATGTATGTATATACTGTGTGTGTGAGTGAGAAGGAATATGTGTGAGAGCGTGCGTGAGAATGAGTGTGTGTGAGGAAGTATATGCCTGTGAAAGAGTGAGTGCAATTATGTGTGTGTTTGAGCGAAGGTCTGTGTGAGAGTATAGTGTGGTGGGGTCACTTGTAGTGTGATATGAAGCCAAGATTCCGGTGGAGACCATCCTCATGGGTACTGAACATGGTTATCGGTCTCTGTCCAGCAGCTCTGTGTTGTTGCATGTCCTGAAGGCCATTTTGGAGGATGTTTACCTGAAGATCTGAGGTGGAATGTCGCTGACCGCTGAAGTATGCCCCCACTGGGAGAGAACATCCCGGTCTGGTGATTTGTGGTGCAATGTCCATTCATCTGTTGTCGTGGCATCTGCATGGTTTTGCCAACATACCAAGTCTCGGGGCATCCTTACCTGCAGTGTATGAGATAGACAATGTTGGCCGAGTCACATGAGGAACTGCCGTGTACATGGTGGGTGGTTTCCCCACATGCAATGGTAGGATCCATGTTGGCACTCTGATACGTCTTGCAGTGGTTGCCATGACAGGGTTTTGTGGTGTTATGGTCGATGTTGTACTGAAGGCAGGACAGTCTGTTTATGGTTTGGCTGTTGTTTAAAGGCAAGAAGTGGAGGTGTAGGGGAAGGTCTTGGCGAGGTGCTCATCCTCATCAATAATACGTTGTAGGCTGCGAAGAACATGGCATAGTTTCTCCGCTCCCAGGAAGTACTGGATGATGAAGGGTACCCTATCAGTTGGATCTAATGTCTGTCTACTGAGGAAGTCATTACGGTTTTTCACTGTGGCATGTTGGAACTGGTGATTGATGAGTTGAACATTGTATCCTGGCTCGATAAATGCATCCCTTCAAACCTTCAGTGTCCATCGTGTTCTTCCTCATCCAAGCAGATTGTGTATGCATGGGGTTTGTCCATAGGAAATGGCTGTTCTAGTTCGTTCTGGGTGGAAGCTCAAAAGTGCTGAATCACAACATTATCCGTGGGCTATCCGCAGTAGAGTGAGGTACTGAATTGTCCATCCTCAATGGAGATACATGTGTCTAAGAATGTGACGATTCTAAAGAGTAGTCCATGATAAGAAGTCATGTTCAAACTTGTGCATCCCAAATATGCCAACATTTTCATGCACATGTTCGAACAAGACTGCTGCACATTACCTCTGACCAATGCTTTCCTCCAGATACATTGATGATATTTTCTTCCTTTTGGACTCATGGCAAGGAATCACTGAAACAGCTACACAGTGATATCATCAAGTTTCTTCCCACCATCAGACTTACCATGGATACTCTTTAATATCTGTCTCATTCTTTGACACACGTATGTCTATCAATGGTTGACACCTCAGTACCTCACTCTACCGCAAGCCCACAGATAACTTTGTGATGCTGCACTTCTCAAGCTTCCAACCTAAACACATTAAACAGCCATATTACAGACCAGCCCTATGCATGCACAGGATTTACTTGGATGAGAAGGAATGTGATGAACCCCTGAAGGTGCTGAAGAATGCTCTTTGGAGAATGGGATATGATGCTCAACTCATCGATCGCCAGTTCTGATGTGCCACAGCAAGGAACCGTAATGACCTCTTCAGAAGTCGGACATGGGATATGACTGATAGAGAAGTATGTCATCTGATATATCATGGGAGTAGAGGGACGACACTATGTTCTTTGCAGCCTGCCACATGCTATCGATACTGATGAGCACCTCACCAAGATTGTGCCTACACCTCAACTTCTCGCCTTAAACAGTTTGCAGCAAACTGCCCAGCCTTCATGTCAACATAGACCACAGCACCGTGCAACCCTGTCATTGCAACCACTGCAAGACATGTCCAGGCATAGACATGAATACGACCATTTACAAGTGGGAACACCAACCACCATGTGCACAGTAAATACTCATGTGACACTGCCAATATTGCCTATCTCATAGGCAAGGATGCCCTGAGGCATGGTATATTGGCAAAACCAAGAAGGATGAATGGACACTGTGTAACAATCACCAGGGAAGGGTATTCTCTTCCAGTGGGGGAGCGCTTCAACAGTCAACGACATTAAGTCTTGGATCTTCAGGTAAATGTCCTCCAAGGCAGATTTTGGGACATGCAACAACAACACAGTTGACAGAACAGTGTTCAGTACCCATGAGGAGGGCCTTATCCGGGATCTTGGGTTCATATCACATTACAGGTGACCCCACCACTCGATTGAGCGTCTCTCACACGCGCACACACATACATCTGTGGGGTGAATTTACATTTGCTGACACATTCTATTTTGTTCAAAAATCACACAATCTGTAGACAAGCAGTCAATGTGGCATTTCATAAATTCCTCCTTTTATATCTGTCTGGTTTTATTTTCAAACAGCCTTGAAACATGTCCTTATATCTAAAATACATTGTCTGACCAGAGGTGTCACCTTTATTCTCTGAAAAATTGAAGTTATCTTTATTCAATGACTTTAAAGGAACTCTAGTATCTACATATTAATCAATCGAAACCTGTACCTCCATTCCAACTGACTAAAGACTTAATAGATATTGCAGTTTGTTCAGTACATTTGCACCACTTGTATGACCCTTTTGATCTTTTACTTATAAATTCCGTGTCTGAAGTATTCTCTCTCACTGGCTGCCTGAGAAAGGAGCCGGTGCTCCAAAAGTTTGGGGTTCCAAATAAACTTGTTGGGCAATAACCCAGTGTCGTGTGGTTCAAGAAGGTAGCTCACCACCACATTCTCGAGGGCAGCTAGGGATGGGCAATAAATGCTGACCAGCCAGCAAAACCTACATTGCAGAAATGATTTTTATAAAACAGTTTGCATGCAGCTATCATGCACGAGCATTTGCTACCATTAGCCAGTGTCACAGCCTCAAAATTTAGCAAACAACAACTTGTAGGTTGTAAATGCAGGAATTTAGTTTTAATGAAAGACTTTGAAACAAAACCAAGACACAGCCAACTTAGGACAGAGGAACCTTGATTATCCAAATGACATGAGTGGGGAGTATTTTGTTTGGTTAAACGAATGCCGGAAAACATAGTTTAGCTCAGCATCGGGACCTTGCAATCTTGCCTGACAATCCGATATTTGGATAATCGAATGCCAGATAATTGAGGTTCCTCTGTATTCATCTGTTTGTGCATTGTTAAGGTAAGGGTGAAGAAGGCATTCTACTGATGCCCAAGCTTGACGATGCTGAATGGTTGTATGTTTGGCATTTCTCCACGCTTAATGAGGAAGTCAGGTTGACAACCACCAAATCATTCCCACTTTTGTTTATTATTGATTCATGCAGTATGGGGCTGTGGCGCTACTTTCTAAACTGCAACCATTGAATAACTGTGTGAGAACCATGTTATGTACATCCATACATTATTTACGTTCATGAAGAAACGCTGAATTACAGGCATCCATTCATGATAAGGGCTTTTGCCCGAAACATCGATTCTCCTGCTCCTCGGATGCTGCTTGACCTGCTGTACTTTTCCAGAGTCACACTCCGGACTCTGATCTCTAGCATCTGCAGTCCTCACTTTCGCCATCATTCAGTAATGCTGAGCTGGATAAAGACAGATTATTTCAGTCAATATGTTGTGAACCAATTATGTCATTAAAAGACAAAGATGATTATAACAAATTAGAGGAAGCACTAATGATACACTCAGGATATTATCGCTTTCAATATTTTGTTTTACAGCATTAAAGCGAGTATTTTTCCCCTTTGATCTTTACTACCTTTTATTTAAGAGCCTTTCCAATTATTGAATCTATAATCCTTGTCTTCTGAGTAAGGAGCCTGTTAAAAGATCAATGATCAAATAAATTGTGAACGTGTTTTGGAAAGATACTCAGTGATATGCAGTAATCACCTCTGACAGAGTGAGTGCATAAATCTCCATGATACTGATGTCTGGTATAAGATAATGCAATATGCAGTGTTACTATGAGGGTGGACAGGACTGTGCCACAGTAATAGTTGTCAAGTATTTTCCACATTGTGAGGGAATGGTGTCTGCCCCGGTTATGTACAAATGCATGCAGATTTTTTTTGAGTGTGACAAACATGAGATGTGAGCAGCACAATTAGGAAGACCTGAAAAAAGAAATGAACGGAGAACAATGTGCTTGGAGGTGGGTATGGTAGCAGGGATAGAATATGAGGTGTTGGAAAAAAATATCATGGCATTTCCCCTGGCAGAGTGGAGAATAACATTTACATTCTTCCTTGAGTGCTGAACGTTCCTCCTAGACAGCTGAGTGCATTACCCAGTCAGTAACCTCTGAATTGACTGGCATGGTCTGGTGTCCTGCCCTCCACCGCTGGTACTCTGGGAAGAGGAAGTCTTGCCTCAGTGCAACTCTATCCAGCATGAGCCTGCCCATAAAAGAGGGCACCAGTTTCCCCTAATATCTCATGCCTGGGGCAAATTTCAGGAATTGTGCAGGATAGCACTGGGCTGAGTGCAACAACAGGCTTTTTAAGGTGGCACAGCCCACAAGGGGTGTCAGTCTTTGGGTGAAAATCCACTGAGTGGTGAGTTGGGGCAGAAATCATATGCAAGAGACTTCACAGGGACGTGGTAGGTAATTAATGTAGCAACTTTGATAGGATAGGGTGAGCAAGCAAGTTAGGTCCCACAATGAAAAAAACACCTCAACACAACTCACTTTACTTTTGCATGAATTTGTTTTAATACTTGTATTATCCTCTTGAAAGGAGAGAAGGTTTTAACTTTTTTAGTTTGCTTTTTGCTTCTGATTTATTTGTTCTGCTTCAAGCAAAAGAGCATCCTAAATTTACATTGACAGAAAACATCTCCCCGAAATTAATAATGTCTATCATTTTCAAGACTGGAACGATATCCTCTCCATTTCTCAATGAAATTCATTTATGCAAATGTCACCTCACAATTTTAAGTCCTTGAATCACGCATATTGCTTTTCCTTGACAATCCATCAATGTCCTTTTGGAATTGCAATGACCAAAGTTTCACATAATCATCGAAAATGATCTTGCCAATCACAAGGTCAAAATAATCTAATATGCCCAATAATCAGATGTACCATCTGATATACATCCCATTACTTGATTAGTCTTGTTGATGAATATTGATTAACATAATTTCAGAAAATGGATTTGCTTCCAAGTCTTTTCTTCCCTTCCATCCCTGCTAATGTTCTGGAGCCTAATCAAGTTTGCCATCCATTGTCAAAAATATCCAAGCTCATTGAGCTACCATTCTTCAAGTGCATATCCATGCATCTTTCGAACTGAGAGAACTGTTAAACATTAACCTACACTATTTACTGGTGCATTGATTACCATCCCTGACCAGTGGTACTGCATTCCATTTTTCTTTTGGGTTCCTCAGTGTCAACGCTCTAAATTATATCTTGTATATTTGCTAGTCTTGTTGTATAAATATGGGGCAACTTATTGGTGTGGCTCCTCTGTGAGGTATTACGTGTGTGCTAGATGGCTTCAGTTATATGCTGCAAGTCCAGTCAGCTCCGTATATGGACCATTGGTTGAATCTGACCAAGCTTGGTTAAGTGTCATTGTTTGAGAGCTTTATGGAAGATTTCAATACGTGAGCTGCAACGAAAAACCTCAACCACTTTTCTGATGTTCACTTCATTAGCATTTGAGAAGATTTGTAGCTCAGGTTGAGGTTTTGCATTTGGTTTGCTCGCTGAGCTGGAAGGTTCATTTCCAGACGTTACGTTACCCTAGGTACTAGTGAGAGAGGGTCATGTCTTTTTGTGGCTAGTTGGTGTTCATATATCCTGGTGGCTAGTATAGGAAAATTACCTATACCGTGTGTTCAAAAAGAATGGGTACCCAATGGACACAGTCTGCCGATTTCTCAGCAACAAACCCAAACAAGCAGACAAAACACGTCCAGAAACCCTAGCCACTCTCCCTTATATCAAAGACATCTTGGAAATGACTGCCAGACTACTCAGACCCACCAACACACTAAAACAGCAGCTAATGAACTTGAAAGAGCTGATACAGACAACAAGCAAAACTAATGTTATTTACAAAATACCGTGCAAGGACTGTAACAAGCACTACATTGGACAAACAGGCAGAAAACCAGCTCCCAGGATACATGAACACCAACTAGCCACAAAAAGACATGGCCCTCTCTCACTAGTAAGCTCACGTACAGATAAGGAAGGACACCACTTTGACTGGGACAACACATCCATCCTAGGACCAGCCAAACAAAAATACACACGAGAATTCCTAGAAGCATGGCATTCCAACCGGAACTCTATCAACAAACACATCGAGTTAGACCCCATCTACCATCCATTGAGAAAAGGAACAGGAAATGATATCACCACAGAAAATTATCACCAACCCAAAGAAACCCAAGAATATAAATAGAAAGCAGGACTTTTCAGCATTGCTTCATCTGAGGCCCACTGAAGATGTTACCTAGTAGGGTAACAAAACCTCTGGAAATGAACCTTCCAGCTCAGCGAGCAAACTTACATCCAAAATGTTCACCTCATTCTGTATGCACCTCACCTATTGTGTACTCATCACCAATAAGAAGTACTTGCTGCTACCTGTTCTTGTGCTATGTTTACAGCCCAACTCTGTCCATATCAAACGACTCATGATAACTCTTCACACAGCATGTATCAAGAGAGAACTGAAAAAGTAGAGTTTCTGAGGACACTTGGGTGGCATAGATTACGCATCATTGAAACCCCCGTGTTTGAATGTATTGCACTTTCACATCATCTTGTGTCTAACTGACTGTCGTGGTAACTGTAGCTGTAAGAATGAAGCTACAGAGCCTATCTGTCCTAAATGCCAAACCACATTGAAACCTAGTACGACAGAGTGCTACTCTTTTCCTCATGCTCAGTGTAGCAAAATATCTTGTCATTGTTCATTGTGGAGTATCATGTGTGGGATACAGCTGGGAATGTCACCTTATATTGAACAACAGGAAGAGTGAAGAAACAACAAAGATATGCTTTTGCTCCTGGGATTAAACAGCCATTTGCTTTTTGAGTAGTCAATGAGTGATCGCTTCACCAACTCATGTTTATTGAAACTGGTTGTCAATTAAATCCTTTATGGATTGATGCACCAGCATATTGAAAAATGTGCTCCTACTTGCTATCTTCTTCAAGGTCTTCATCCTCCTCCCTTGCCAGACTGCTACCACTCTCTGAGCTCTGAAGAATCCATCACATCTCTCCCTCATCTGCTCCAGTTGTGCAGAGCACAGTACGTATGGTGCTTCATCAGGACTGTATGAAAGACCTCCTTACCCAGACTGATCAGGATCTTGTCATCAGGAGGCCAATCGTCTGCCCATCATGGACCTCAGTCAGGGGTTGCATAACAAGATCATTGGCCATGGTGGCAGAGGGTCGCCTTTACCTCCCAGTAACCATCCTTGACATGCATCCTTGACATGAACTGAAGCAAGAACCTGAGAGTCAACAAGGATATAGGCACCATGGCACCTTCCAGAATATTTGATGCAGACCTCTGAGGTGTGGTCCTGATTATTGCAGATGACTTGTACATTTACCAAAAGGGGCTGTGTTCTGTTGATGGAGTCAGCTGCATTATAATAGGCTGCTCTGAACACATTGTGTGAACTTGCACCTTGCACCTAGGGGAACGTTGTCAAAGCTGACTTCGGAATTGAGCTTCTCAAGGGGGAAATGAGATTATACCACAGGCACAACAAAGATAGACATCCCTTGAATCATTGGTCACAGTTCCAAAGAACCTGTGTGGTCAATATCAGAAACAAAACATCTCCTTAATAACATGAGCAGTCAGCATTTGCATCACAAACAAATGCCAGTTTAGCATAGCTTCCTGCATGCTCCAATGTATCAAGGGCTAACAAGGAGGACAATGTAATGTCTCTGTATGGACTTTTGATAAAAACAAATATTGTGATGTATGCAGCACGAATCATGTTGCACAACTAGATTAGGAGATTTGAAGTGCAGAAGGATGACTGAAACCCTATCTGCTCGACCCAATCACCTCTCACCCACGAAAGGCAGAAAGATATGAGTGTTATGGATCTATTTGATAAACTATAAACAGATTTGGTTGCAGCTTATGGTTCAAGAACACCAAAAGCTGCTACAACTACTCTGAAGTTCTGTGCATGCCTTCCTGCGTGCCAATGCATTGACTTCAGGTCTCCTCTTGATGAAGAAGAGATGTTGCATGTATCCAGGTCGGTAGAAAGTGAGGGTGCTAAGAGGGTGAGCTTAAAGCTCAAAGGCATAAGATGGGTGCCTGTCCCCATGCATAAACTGGCTCGAGGATGACATTGGAATGAAAGGTGTTGCATGATTGAAGTGGTGAACTGTTTCATAAGTGAGTTGGAATCAATACATCACTGATACCAACATCCTTGGACAAAGAATACATGTGTTTACTGTCCATGCAGCATGCCCTGAGATACAGGGAGGCCCAGAAGAGGAACTGGCAAACTGCATCTGCCAAGTACCTGCCCAGGCATTCACTTTAGGAATTTTTGGTATCTAATGTCTCTCCACTGCCTGGGAAAATTGCAAGCTACAGATAAATGAGGCATAATGAGGTATTAATGAATTATAAATGCATGTAACTAGGCCTCGCCTCTCACTAGGGAGGATCTTGACTCACAAATAAAACTTTAGCTGGAAATTCAAAACTACTTTTCTCAATGTTGCAAGTCTTATTTTTCCACACTCGCCATGTTTTCTGACTGACTCTCCACTGCCTGTGTCATTGACAGGTTGGGAAGATTCCACCGATTGTGAACATTTATGGATGCCTTCAGTGATGAGTAACCCCCGAAAAAAGAAATGTCCTTGATCTTACCATTTTATTTTAATTTCTGTGGTTTTTCTTTGTTTTGAACTGGTTTGCATAGGAGAAAGTGAGGACTGCAGATGCTGGAGATCAGAGCTTAAGAAGGGCTTATGCCTGAAACATCCTTCTCCTTTGATGCTACCTGACCTGCTGCGCTTTTCCAGTAACACATTTTTAAACTAGTTTGTATAGTATGTTTTCAAAGAAATGTTCACGTTCACCCAATGGTTTTAAGTTTAATCCTGCCAAAATTCCTTTTTCTTTAGCTCACAGATACCTCTATAACCAAGGGAACATGCAGGGTAATTAATTGTTCCCAATTTTGCTGTTTGTTTTCATTTCTTGAATTGTGTTTTTTTTTTATTTTTATTCTCGGTTTAGGTGAGTCATCTCCTTATTTGAGTGGAAAATGCTTGATCTTTTAACTGCTCCACTGCTCCGTCGACATACCTCAAATGTGATATATTTTGTGTATTTGCTGGCTAGATGTCGGTTAATGTGGGAGATCAATATTTCTGTGGGCAGATAACTATTCAGACCATGTGACTGGTGTCTTCAAGCTTCATATGATCTCTCATGTCCTGCACTCTTCAGAAAACTGCAGGAGGCCAAAAGCCCTTTTTTTTTCATTTGATGTACTTTTTTTCACCAAAGACCTCAAGCTGATCATGTGTCATTCAGTTGCTCAAGCTTAGCACTGTTAGCAACAGGGAGCCGAGTGTTGTAATCCTTAGGCTTGTCTAAGTTGGGCAGCTGCAGATTGTGTAACTGAGTTTAGTACAGCTGAGGCAAAATCATGGAGGTAAAAAACTGTAATCTGTTATGGGAAGTGATAAGAGACAAATTAGAATATGATTAGGCAGAGTCAACATGACGATCATATTTGACAAATCTATTGGAGTCTTTTTTGAGAGTAGCGTGGTACAGCAGGAGGAACCTTTGGACGTAATGTACTTGTATACGCGGAAGGCATTGAATAAGTTTAGGACTTACTGCCTTTAAAATAAAAAAGAATATGATTTGATCTTACAAAAGAGAAAATGCTAAGAATAAATACCTTATTTTCAGGATGGCAATTTGTAAAGTGTGAAATTGTCACCAGGATCAATCCATTTGATTACCTGAATGACTGAATATAGTAGATCAAATTTGCAGACACTTCATATTTAGATGAAAAAGTAAGCCATGACCAGAACACAGAGGGTGTAAATGAATATAGTTAGGGTAAGTGATCAGGCAAGATGGTGGCACATGACGTATAATGTGGGAAAATATGGAATTATCCACCTTGTCAGTGATAATCGAAAAGCAGAATTTTTTTAAAGTACTCTGAAAGACTGGGGAACTCATACTCGAGTATTCATGTACATGGTTCATGGAAAGTTAATGTGCAGAAAAGTCAAACAATTATAGAGGCAAATAGTATGTGTTGGAGGGAGAGTGATGTCAAGGATGAGTCTCAAATTCTGTGTCCCAGTAGCACAAGTTGATTTTTATTTAAAACTCTTTACCATGCAGTGTGGGAGAGGTTCCTGAAACAGTGTCCATTGAACAATGTAGTGCTCGCAATCAGGTACTGCATTTTTATGCATTTCAGGTTACAATAATTACTTACAATGTTGGTGTCATTGTTAACTAGGTCCCCCCAGTCTTTCCATCCAATCCTGTAAATGCTCAATCAGTGATGGACATTTCAATGGGCAGCCCGAGGTTCTCTCGGGATGTTACTAGATGTTTTTATCACTAGTCCTTGGGACTTTACAATGGATGCTGTATTTATTCGCATTCTAATATCCTGACAATTATACTCCTTCCTACATGTGTGTCAGCTACATCACTTTAATTGCCAATAAATTGGATATTTACTTACCACTAAGAGCTTTTCCAAATTCCCTACTAACCTTATTACAAATGACTCAAAAGGATGCAAATTTCTCCCAACCGTTCTAAAATTTGTCATCTCCATCCCAATATCAAGGGAGGTCAAACAAACACAGTCTCTCTACTTTGCAACTGCAAGTTGGTCCAAGACTGATGTTTCATTCTTAGGTATGTTTCCCACCTCCCACCCCCAGACTGTCATTGGTCTTCAAATGCCTTTCATATGAGTTTCCCCACCAAATAACACCATACTCAAACTCCATTGATAAGGATGAATTGCAACCACTTTCATAGCATTCTGCATATTGAGCTGTGAAGCTGCAATTGTTTATTTTCGATGTTGTACAACCTCCTTTGTCCTCTTTGAGGTTTTCTGTTTCATTGCTCCATCTTCCCCTATGACTGAGAGGACCTCTTTTTACTGCGTATGGTTGGCTGTTCATAAAAATTCAACTAAATCCCTACATGGATGCTGGTAGGTTTACATTTTTAGTTTCACACTGCTTATGCATATGTTTAATATGTAATTACAATTACCCAAAAAGTCTAAATTATTGTGGGATCATACTTTTCCTTCGGTTTCTGCAATGCTACAAACTTTGGGTTGGTTGGAGTAAGAGAAGCGATTTAGTTGGAAGAGCCTATTTGCTGTTGTTTCGAACAGTGGGGGCTGGTGGAATTTAAATGCATCGAATATTTGCAAGGCTTGACAGGGTAAATGCTGACCGTCCGTTTCCTCCAGCTGAGGAGTTTTTAGAACGAGAGGTGATACCCTCGTTTTAGAGGGGTTGCCATCTTGGACTGGAATATGGAGAATATTCTTCATAGAGTCATAGAATCATGCAGCATGAAAACAGACCCTTCAATCCAACTCACCTGAGCCGACCATGGATATCTTTAAACTGGCTAATCCCATTTGGCAGCATTTTGACCATATCCCTCTCAACCCTTCCTATTCATATACACATCCAGATGTTTCTTAAATGTTGTCATTTTACCAGCCTCCTCAACCACTTCTGGCAGCTCGTTCTATACACTCACTATTCTCAGTGTAAAAAGGTTACCTCTCAGATCCTTTTAAATCTTTCCTCCTTTACCTTAAATCTAAACCCTCTAGTTTTGGACTCCCTTAGCCTGGGACAAAGACCATGGCTATTCACCCTATCCACGTCCCTCATGATTTTATAAATCTCTTGTAAGGTTATTCCTTATCCTCTGATGCTCCAAGGCAAAAAAAATTGGCCAATTTAGTCTCTCCCTGTAGCTCAAACCCTCCAATCTCAGCAGGATCCTTGAAAATCTTTTCTGAATCCTTTCAAATTTAACTTTATTTTTCCTATAACAGGGAGACCAGAATTGAATGCCTCACCAATGTCCTCTACAGCCGCAACAATTTCAATACTCCATGCATTGATGAATGAAGGCAAGTGTGGTAAACACAATCTTCACCCTGTCTACCTATGACTCCACTTTCAAGGAACTATGCAACTGTACCCCTAAGTCTCTTAGTCGGCAACACTCCACAGTGCCCTACCATTAACTGTAGAAGTCCTGTTTTGGTTTGCCTTACCAAAATGCAACACATCACATTTATCATAATTAAACTCTATTTGCCACTCCTTGGTGCATCACTTGGATGATTGTGGACCTTCAGCATTGTCTGCCCCTGAGAGTCACTGGTTGCTCAATGTTGAACATGCTGATGAATTAAATCTATAGATTTGTAAACAAAACAGGAATCAAGACATGGGGGTGGGGAGAGCAATACAGTGACCAAGTTGAGTTCATGATTTTCTGTATTAGATGGCCACATACGTACCACCAACCAAATCATATTTATTTTAGTGCAGAAGCTGAGAAACTCATAGCAACCAATACCTGAGAAGTTACCTGAACAATTGCTGAAAAAGTAATTCAAGCAAATGTGGGCTTCTTGGCACACTCTCCTCTAACAAATACACAAATTGGATTGGCTTTTGAACGTTGGTTAAATGTTTCAGTCTTTTCCAGATATGTATATTCCGGGGAAAATGGTCTACTTCTGGCCTACTCCATTGAGATTGCCTTTAAGCAGATTGAGCGAGTTGTAACGATACTATGGCTTTATGAGGTCTATTTTGTCCTTTTTTAAAAAAAAGAAAGGTTAAGGCAGAGTGCAGCGATGTCTGTTGAAAACTCAAATTCAACAGCTTGTGAGGCCTTGGGTTTTTTTGCAAGTGGGAACAATAAAAGAAGCCTGAATGGTTGGGGTGAAGCATAGAACCATGATTGTTAGTTCTTTTAGTTTTTCAGTCGTAGCAGTTATTACTGGGTCTGTTGCAGCAGTACATCTCTCCTTGCTAAACTCTGAGTTCTCTTGATGTCTTTTCTCTTAGACTGCTGGAGTTGCATGTGAAACTATGTTTTCTGTATTTATTTTTGCTCAGTGTGTGTTTATGGGATGTTACTGTATTGGAACAGTCAATTAGTAATAGGTACTGAATCTATTATTCTGTTGAGTTTTGAAATTGAGTTACAGCTCAGCCAATTCTTTTATTAGTGAGTTTTGAGAAAATTTGTAGTTCAGGTTGAGGTTCTGGATGTAGATTTGCTCGCTGAGCTGGGAGGTTCATCTCCATACGTTTCCTCACCTTACTAGGTAGCATCTTCTGTGGGCCTCAGACAAAGCAGTGCACATGATTCCTGTTTTCTGTTTATATGTTTGGGTTTCTTTGGGTTGGTGATGTTATTTTCTGTGGTGAAGTCATTTCCTGTTCTTTTTCTCAGGGGGTGGTAGATGGAGTCTAACTCGGCGTGTTTGTTGATAGAGTTCCGGTTGGAATGCCACGCTTCTGGGAGTTCTGAGTCAAACCCTTTGGCATCATGGTAGCCCACAAACCCACCAACACACTCAAACAGCAACAAATAAATTTGAAAACCCTATACAGAGAGCAAGCAAAACTAATGTCATTTGCAAAATACCACGCAAGGACTGTAACAAACACTACATTGGACAAACAGCAGAAAACTAGGCACCAGGATACATTAACACCAACTAGTCACAAAACAACCTGGCTCTCTCTCACGAGTATCCTCACATACAGATAAGGAAGGACACCACTTTGACTGGGGCAATGCATCCAACTTAGGACAAGCCAAACACAGACGCGCAAGAGAATTCCCAGAAGTGTGGCATTCCAACCCAGAACTCTATCAACAAACACACCGAGTTAGACTCCATCCACCACCCCCTGAGAAAAAGAACAGGAAATGACTTCACCACAGGAAGTAACATCACCAACCCAAAGAAATCCAAACATATAAATAGACAACAGGAATCATGTACATTGCTTTGTCTGAGGCCCACAGAAGATGTTACCTAGTTAGGTGAGGAAACGTATGGAAATGAACCTCCCAGCTCAGCGAGCAAACCTTCATCCAGAATTCTTTATTTTTCCTTTTGCATTTTAAGTATAGTATATGAAAAAGTTGTTGTGTTTTGCCTAGCTTGACCAATTGAGTTGTATCTAGTTGTATCTACCTTACATTTATCTTCAAAACAAGAAAAAGTTAGGGTCGAGGCTATCTTCACTGATTTTGAGGGGGGTTTGGTCTGGTCCATGACAGTATTTGAAAATTGGGCATGGGAACCTATTTCCTGAGCTCACTGTTTGTTCTCTTGGCCTCCATTGACACATAACTATAGATTTATATGGTAACTTAACTCTGTCTAGTTTTGATTTGTGGAATTGTTCATGAAAATTTATTTGAAGTAGCAGTGCAATGGCGGGAGAAGGGGGGTGGGGGGTGGGGGGGGGCGGTGGTCGGTAATGCATGTTACAGATCAGACAGGTCCAAGGATGGAAATTAATTCAAAGATGGTAAAACAGGAGGAGTGAGCAGGGGCAGGGGAGGAGGAAGATCAGAAGAAGATGGAATAAGAGGGTAGAACAGAGGGAGGATAAGAGGCCAGAGATGAACAGGTAGATAAAGATGGATTTTAAATAAGGAAATGTTCTTAGTAGGATTGGAGTGGCAGATGGGCAGGTCTGTAGTCTTCATCACCAGTCATCAAATATTCAAACATCTTCCAGAAAATGCATCTACTTTCGATATGGCTGAATGTGAATTTTAAACATCCTTGTGACCAACAAAATGGATGATGATGATAAATTATATCTGTGCCACCAGGACAGTGGATGACTATCTTAAATGGCAGTTATGCAGCAACTGGCTTCTGTGTGAATTTGACAGACTGACCAAACTAATTAATGGTCAATTAACTGAAAATACTTCAATTCAGTGAATCAGGGTCAACATATAGGATGATGATTTAGCCTTGGGAGGAAAGACATTGACATTTCAAATTGAATCTGACCTGTTTGATTTGTAGATTCATTAGATATAGGAGCAGAGTTAGGCGATTTGCCCTGTCAAGTCTGTGCCTCCATTTGGTCATGGCTGATATGCTCCTCACCCCCCATTTCCTGCCTTCTCCCCATAACCCTTCAATCCATTACCAATTAAAAAATCTGTCTGACTCCTTAAATTTAATCACTGTCCCAGCAACCACTGAATTCCACAGATTCACACCCACTTTGGGAGAAGTTGCTTCTCCTCAACTGTTTTAAAATTGCTAATATATCCTAAGACCTTTTTTCTTCGAATGCCCCACATGTGGAAGCATCCGATTCCATGTCTATTTTATCCACACCTTTCATCGTCTTGAATACTTCCAGTTAATCTCCCCTCATTTGTCTAAATTCCTGAGTATATAGGCCTAAACTATTCAATTTTTCTTCATACAACAAACCCATCATCTCTGGGATCAATCTAGTGAATCTCCTCTTAACTGCGTCCATCTTTCCTCAACTAAGGGGACCAAAACTGTGCATAATACTTCCCAGGTGTGGTCTCTCCAATGCTTTTTGTATAGTTGTAATGATACTTCCTTATATTCTATTCCTCCAGCTGTAAGTAGATGTCACACTGGTTTGCAAGCACAGCTAACGAAGCGGGTCACATGCAGGGGGCACATCTAAAAAGATCTTAACATTCCTGTCAAGACATGCTGTATCACAGTCAGGTAACTTCAGCCCAATGCCTAAATTGTGCTAACTACCAGTGATTTACAGCATCATGCCCTACTTGAAGGAAGGGGAAAAATGAAACATGTACTGGAATGACTTGACAAAATGTTTACAGGTCATCAAAGGAGAGGACTTAGTTGATTCAAGTCACCTCTTCCTGATTGTTACATACAACATGTGTCCGACATCACAAATGGTAAAGGGCTGGCCTCTTCCAAAAAATTCATGTCCAGATCATCAGCATCTCAAGTGTCACTTCTCATTGATGTTAGCAGAAAAGTATACGTGTTTTGAGCTACCATTCCACAGGTTCATACAACAACATTAGTGAGAGTGAAGTGGCTTGAAACATCAAAGACTAAGTGATCATAGTAATTTTGCATGTGACTATGAATCGTGATAAATGGTTGGTCAAGGTAGAATTGGCAACCAGCAGCATACTGTGAAAAAATGTGCCAGTATGTGACAGTCGAATAAATGGTCTCCCAAATTAGACCAAGAGTGCATCTGGTGCTATTGAACTAAGGAACTCCCATTGTTTGTTGACAGCTGTATTACAGACACAACTGAAGCAATTATCTTAGTTGATACAGTAATATATTTTGCATCTTACCAATTAAGAACATCCGAGTTTTTCTTTTGAGAAGAAACTCTGATTCCGTGGAATAGCTTGGGACCAATGATGCCGTGTTGAACATTTTACTCTGAAAATGTAGAAAACTGCATAGATTGAACAATCAGTGATTCTACTATGTCCTGCAGCATTCCAGCCACCCCTTGCAGAGAAAGCAATGCTGAAAACTCCAGGTTGCTCTTTTTGGAGAAGTATAAGCATCCCCTGGGAATCTGCATCTTTTGCTTGTTGTTCATGATGTCCATTGCAACTGCTCAGAAATTAGTGCAGTGAGTTCAAAAGCTAACACTTTGGCTGTTGACATTCCAGTGAAGCTCCTAACAAAATGGGGTTTGCCAGAGACATTCATAGCAGACAGTGCACTGCAGTTTGTTTCCAGTCGGTTCTCAACATTCCTAACAAACTCTGCAATTCATTAGCACCTGAGCAACTGGGTGATGATGTTGAATACTTCAATAGGATAGAGCAGGCATATTCTACCTCTCTCATAAATTCAGCCAAGACTCTTGAATTGGGCCAGTCAAACCTCTGATAAGTAGCATACCACTGACCAGTCATCGCTACCCTTGAGTGAGAAAGTCAGCAGGAAAGCAGGATAAATTGCAAAAACAACAAGGTAAAATAACAATGTCCCTTGATGAGCTAATATGTGCAAAGAAGCATGATTTAAAGTTGGGAAATATATTTATGTGAAATGGTGAAATTGTGACCAGAAACCAGGACATGAAACAGGATCAAGTGGCTGATCAGTACCAATGCTTTCTGTTGGCTGCCAACATGAACGGGAATCCAAGGCGTGTGAGAGCAAGCAGACCAGCATGTTTTGGGTTCAGTGATAATGAGAACTGGTTTTATTTTCCGATGAATGACTGTGATTTTGATCACCCACCACAGCATTTTAATCATGCAGAACCATGTCCTCGAACTTATAAATCTCAGTATCATCATCGAAGATTTTCTGAGCTCAAAGCATTCTCCAGCAATTTGTTTTTCTTTCCATATCTCAAAACCTGATTTCATACTTAGTTAAAACTAACAAGCTAACTTCTAATACTGACTTGGTGTTCATTGTTTAAGATGGTATTCCGTGATCTTTACTTTTACAATTGGAAGAAGGTGTAGTCAGTATGTAGCCAGTTTGTAATTTATGCTCTGTGCACTTGAAAATTAAGCCCAGTTTTAGACTTGGAGCAAAGTAAGTAAAACAGTAGAAAATGTGCAAAACCTGATGTGAAGCATGGAGCAGCCATTTTAAAACATTGTAAATCAAACCTGTAATGCCTGTAGAAAGAAACTTGTTATCTCTCCTTGGATCTGTGAAATACAATGTGCAATGACGTTGCATTTACAGTATCACAAATAAAGGATAATTATTTCTGAAAGTTGTGGGCAATTATCGTTTTTTAAAATATAAAAGGCGTCGCTTAAATAGCTCCTGATCTTCTCCAGTATATAGTCTCAGTGCTGATATTTTGATTCCTGAGGTACAGCAAGATTCTATTCCAGATCCTATGTAAGTGGTCTTTACGGAAAATAATTCAATTTATGCCTGCTTTATATCCTACGTCGTCCTCCCTGGAGTTCTTTTCAGAGTTCCAAAGTTTACATTTCTAAAAGCTTGTGTGTCTGTCTTGTTAATTTTGGCTTCAGTACGTTTTTGATGTTAAATATATCTCTATATTCATTATTAGAAACCAGGTTGATTATTGAGAAACTTAAGTGCTCGGGATTATTTGAATTACACTGTCCAGTTTATCCATATGAAACTTCATCCACAGCTTTTAAGTTATGGTATGATTCTAGGTCAAACTCAGAGAGTAGTAAGGGTATGGAATGCTTTGCCTGCATCGGTAGTAGATTCGCCAAGTTTAAGTGCATTTAAGTCATCATTGGACAGGCATATGGACGTACATGGAATAGTGTAGGTGGGATGGGCTTCAGATTAATATGACATGGCGGCGCAACATCGAGGACCGAAGGGCATGTACTGTGCTGTAATGTTCTATGTTCTAAACTATTTCCAGCACACCATAGGTCCTGGTGATACGATCAAATGCAGAACCTGAGCCAATTCAGGTGGAGATGGGTCCACACTGACGGTTTTACCAGGATTTAAAGACAGCAGCCTGTCTCTCTGAGGTGGCAGAAGGTGTCAATGATAGGGTTGCAAGAAAGAGAGAACACCTCCATATTGAAATATCTCTGCAGAAATTACTGGAAATCATATAGGTCCCCTCAAGATGGAGTGGAATGTTCTCTCACTGGTACAATCCCCGATGGCCTGCTGCAGTGACTGTCAATCAGCCAACTGTTTGAATTGTGTGGCTGCCTCTATTGTGGGTGATGTTCCCAACCTTGGGGATATCTTTGTTATGAGGAACATGATGAGCTTACTTCCCAATTGGACATTACTGTTCGTCATGGCCTGTCTCGAGAGAGAGATGATCAAAAGACAGCCCGCTATGTCTCCCCTGCATAAGCATGACCCCTCCTAATTTTGATTTGGAGTTGTGTAAGCAGAAACTGAGAAGGCTACACATTTGGGTAACATAAGGTTAGGGAGATGTTGGCTCATACACCTCATCTGCACAACCCTGTTCAATTCCCAGCAAAAGGTTTGTCTGGGAAATGTCCCAATAGCCACCAGCAGGAACTTGTGAATTGGTCCCCAACATTGTTTACTGGAAAGCCATTTGCCTGCATTGAAGAGGAGACTGAATGTGAACTCAAAACTTGGAGTTGTTTGTCAACTTTGAGAACTTCTTTGGCTTCTCTGTGTGACATTGTGCTTATTTATAAGAGAGTGGATGAATCAGAACAACTGGAAGAGAGAAATCACAGGAGAAAAGTGAGGGGTGATCATGATGTATTATCAAATGAACTGAAGCACATAATATTTGGGACAGTAAATGAGGTAACTGCTGTAGCTAATTAAGATTGTTAATAGTTAATTAATCACTCTTTCTTGTATCTTAACAAAAGCTCAGGAGAGAAAACAAGAAAGGTGGAAAACCAAAACTGAGTTAATTTTTATCAGCGTATCATGAAAGAGGGCGCAGGGTGAGAACGTAAAACATGTAAAGTTGAATTTGCTAACCCTAACCCTATCAAACTTGGAATTGTCATTTGTGAAAGTCACACACAGGCATGCTTGAATCATATTTTTGTCACTGCCTTTGTAAAAATGGCATAAAGGGAGCTGAAGTAAACAAAATTTGGAGATGCCGGTGTTGGACTGGGGTGTGCAAAGTTAAATATCACCTAACACCAGATCATAGTCAAACAGGTTTAATTGGAAGCACTAGCTTTTGGAGTGCTGCTCCTTCATCAGGAGCAAAATGATCATCTAAACTATTCAATTTGGTTTTCTTTACAAACAATATTTTTCATTCATATTTTCATTCATATTTTCTCCCTCTTGAAGCATGTGTCTCGGATTAAAAGATTTTGGTAACTCTGTCTTCATTCTGAGTATAAACAATTAAAATTCTAACCAGAACCAACAAAATAAGGACCCAAAACACTTCTGGCTGGCTTTCTATGTTCTGCTCTCCATAAACCTGAGGTTGTATACAACTCTGCTGTCCATGTCTAAATTTTCACTAAATTTAATTCAGCCGTTGCCCTGTGCTTGCTACTGTCTGCTAATTTATGATTATCAAACCTCAGTTTTTTTGTAAAAGCCTCATTCTTATTTTCACATTGTCCCATGGCTTTGCCTTTCCTAACTCTAAAATCTCCTCAGCACTCCAAGATTCCTGTGTTCCCCTGACTGCGCCCTCTCCACCATTTCACCTTTTGAAAATTCTAGCCACTATGACATGAAACTCTGCAAATTCCTCCATAAATCTCTCTGCATCTCTTCCTGCTTTGATTTTTAAGACCCTCCTGAAAAGCTAACTCCTGACCAAGCTTTTGGTCACCTGCACTAATAAATTGTGTGGTTCGGTGTCAAAATATTGGTTGATAGCACTCCTGGAATATATTGCTACATTAAAAATGATGTAGAAATATGTTGCGTATACCTCCTGTATAGATAAAAACAAAATACCTGCAGAGGCTGGAAATCAGAAATAAAAAACAGAAATTGCTGGAGAAACTCCACAGGTTTGGCAGTATCTGTGGAGAGAGAAGCCGAGTTAACATTTCTAGTCCAATCTGACTCCTCTTCAGAATTCAATTCTGTTTTACTGTTTCTCTCTGTGCAAATACTGTTAGACCTTCTGAGTTTCTGCCTTCAATATAAATGTTGAAAAGTCATCATTTTTTATTTGCGATTGACACAATGGGTGAAATTTTAACTCATTTATGACACTTCCAATAAAGCATAATGCAAGGTGGACCCAAATTGAGTGATTTTAGCCAATTTATTTTCATATTAAACTTTATTGATTTGTTTGTTTGATTTTCACAATGATTGATGTAATGGCCAACTATCCCTCAGACCTAGTTATAGTGTGTATGGGACTGACTAACTCTGATTCCAAGAGCTCAGCCCTCATGTGCCTCATTTCAAATACATTTAAACTGATCCTACAAACTTCACTTTGTCCTACTTTTACTTTTGTTATGACATGGTGGTGAACCCCTCTGTTACTTAAACTAAATATCCAGAAAAACTCACCTCACCTTGTAATCTGTTAAAATATGAATGACAGAGAACTCCCCAAATGCCACTGTTTAAAGAAAATAACATCAATTCATTCTTTAATTCTAAAAGTGAAAATTAAACAACAACTATTCACATCTCTAAGTCCCCCTTCCTCTTATCTGCTTATTGCCCTCCTCCAGCTCTATAACAATATACTGTTCCAATAAAACTTATTAAAATTATATCAACTTAATTTCAAAACCACACATTGGCTGTCATCTTTGGTGTCTTTCTTCTTCCAGTTGAAGATCTCCCTGGGTTGTCTTCTTTCTTTTTACTGTGAAGATGTTTCATTTGTAAAGGTTCCTTTGATAGAGAGTTTCCTAATTTCTTGGCTCTTGATGGCAGTTGCTCTGGCTGATTTTCAAAATGCCTGCCTTTTTATATCCCCAGCATCGGATCATCTTATTGGTTCCATGTTGGCAAAACAATAAATTCAAACTCGATTGGGTTTTAGTATCCTGGGGTATAATTTAAACTGATTTTTAAATTTGAGTTGTTGTCAAAACAACAACCAGCTCAGGTATCTATTTCACAGGCAAATGTTATATATTTTCAATTTTTCAGTACACTCTGAGACTGTTCTTGTAAGATGTCAGTGCAGAACAGTGCTCACTCTCCTAAAGATACAGTACACGCCTTCAACATCATAACACTTTGCATTATATTTGTATTTTTCACTCCTTAATGAATTCCTTTGTGGCAAAAATGCTTGTTTTTGACAGACGGATAGTCATTATCTAGAATTCTACAAACAAACTCCATGGGCAGAGTCTTATAAGCAACTGAATAATGGGATCTGTGCCAGGATGTGTGATACAATCAGTTGACATCGAGATTATATTGCTATGGTTGCCCCCTTTGCTAAGGGTTCCAGGGAACAGTGTGTTCTCAATTGACCGTCTTTACTTATTGTTAAACATCTTTTGGGTTGCAATCTTACCAAATGTCCAATACTAACTAGCTATTGGGAAAGCTAGACAGAAATCAGAGCAGGTGCTCTGTGAGTTCTGCTTGTTGTTTCATGTTACAACTTGTTTGTATTAAGCCTGGTTCTCATTTGAATTCACCTGACATCATGTAACTTTTTTTGCTTCATAATATTCTCTCTCCTCTTTATTCAGAAAGCTCTGGTTCAGTTCCCTCCCTTTCCCTACTATTGGGATATGCCTAGTCAGTAGCTCAAGTGCCTCTTTCTTCTAGATCATCCTCAGGTTTTTGCGATCAGTCTTTGCTTCCATTTCATCCTGGCTACATAATCATTCATCCCATTGACTTAGCCCTCTTCCGATTGCTTTTCCCTGTGGGTATTCGGAATCTAATGAGGTGATAATCACTGTCCCAGAAACGCTAGCTCCACTTGGCAATTTTTCACTGGATCCAGCAATTTCTCTCTCTTAGTTGGACTGAGAAATTACTGGTAAAGAAATTTCTCCTCATCTATTCCATCTATTCCAGGAATTACTTCTCCTCTTTCTCCCCCCCCAAACCTCCTGAACATTATCCTATTCATTTTTTGGTAAATTGAAGATCCCCAACATCATCACTGTATAGTTCTTGCACATCTCTGCAACTTTCCTGCAGATTTGCTCCTCTTGACTCTGTCTCAATATTTGGCGGTCACTCAAGTACTCTTAGTACAATAATTATTCCCTTTTTTATTGCTCAAATGAATTGAAGAACATCCGCTATTACATAGATACAATGTCCTCCTTAATTTGTACTGCCACCACCTCTCCCTACCTTTCCTTTGTGTCTATGAATCATAAATGTTGAGACGTCACAACTTTCATAAAAATTAGTCTCAACATCCCAAGAATCTGAAGTACTGCCTTTGCACCTGATCTCAAGCCAGGCTTTGACCTTCCCGTAAAGATAAAGATTTGTATTTATACTTCCCTTTACACTTTACAATGAATAGTGATTTATTGTCGTTTGTGTTAATGAAAATATTTATGAAAGTGTGAGATACATTTTGAAGTGTTGTCACTGTTGGAAATTAGAAATGCAATAGCCAGTATGAACCCAACACACTTCCACAAACAGCAATGTGTTAATGACAGAGAGTAAGATTTTTTTTTGTGTAAGCATCCGCTTCACAACTGCACAGCAGTATCAGCCTTGATTCCAGTACTCAAGCCCTGGAGTGTGTTGTGAACCCAGAATCTTGAGACGCTGAGATGTTCCAAATTCATCTTTTCTAAGCTTGATAGCTAATGGTGCTGGGGTAACCCAGAAATTATTACTTCATGGTGTGATTTTTTTTTTAGCTTTCTCTCGATATCCTTGGAGCCTGACTGTGAGACTTGCCCTCTCTAAGTTGTTGGCAGTGACTTGTATGATAACTTCTGACTCACTCATTTCCAGATGCAGAATATTGTGCATGCTCTCTGTGGTGCCCTTCATCCTGTGTGTGAAACACGATGATAACCACTGAAAGACTTGCCAATTTATGTAACTAGGGCATCTCTGAGAATAGTGCTCTGCTGCGCTGTGCTGTTCTGTGCTGTGCATTCCCCTGCCCGTTGTTCCAAAGGTCTTTACTGTATACCCTGAAGACTTGATCATTCTGATGAGATTAGCACCTACCCCAAGGTTTCCTGGACTTCCTGCTATTTCTGAATGATGACCCATCTACTCTCCATACCTCCCTTCTCCTGCACAGTGACCAGCTGTCGTAACGTACGATCCAGGAGACACTCAGCCTCACTTACTCTTCGCTGTTTCACCAATTGGGAAACCATGACCAGGTGATCAAATAACTAGAGACACAATCTAAACGGATAGTTTCCCCCCAAGACATATGGAAGGTGTTGAAGTTCCAACGTGGTACAGGAGCTGTAAGCAAAGGGCCTCTGTTCCAGATGACTGATCTGAAACAAAATCTTCTCCATCTTTAAGAATTTAGTTACTTTAAGCTATTCATTTTAAATAATGTCCCTAGACTTCGATTGTCACTACCTCCCAGTCTCTCTGTTGGACCCTTTTTTTTATTTTATAAAGTACCCAATCAGCATCTCATTGCTCATTTAAAGAATCCTTAGAATGGAGTCTCTGCAATATATTTGATATGGACCATCCTTCCTTTGTAATTTATTTATGTTACCTGCAAATGGCTTGATGGTAAAAGCATGATTAAAGATTTCTCAGAATTTATCCCTTGTGGTTGCTCAATGTGATAAACTGTACAGTCAGCTGGGGAAGACAATTTTCCACACCTTTTAACAAAGAATTCCGAGAAGTTTCCATTCCTAGTTAAACCAATTAGACCAGAATAATATGCTTAATATACTATATTTATTTTGTACTTAATTTCTTGGTTCATTGTACCATTTCTTGCTGTTGCGTGCCCCTTGCAGGTGGACACCACTTTACCACTGCAGGTACTGGCAGATTTTCCATTCGCATAGCCAATTCTTTATTTGCTTTCACTGCAGCTGGAGAGAATATTCTGCTGTGAAGAAAAAGCAGAAAGCTGTGTCACATCATTTTGCACAGGAAAACACTTAATCTGAAAACTAACTGAAATACTGAGAGATTGTGGGTTTGAAGAAATGTGCAGGGATTGTTCTGATCCCATTCAGGTGGTTTAGACTCTTAACTATTCTACAGACAATTCTACGGGTGGGGGGGGGGGGTGAGGGGGGTGGTTGAGGCTTAATTGTCTTTATCTTTCTTTTTGTTACTTCTTAAGACTGCATTGTGCATCTGACAGAATACTAATGAACCCAATACTAGAGCATTGCTCATGACCAGAACAATCCCCGCTTGAAAGACCTTCAAATATGAATGCTCAAAGGCTTTAAATAGAATTGTTAAAAGGTTCAGGTGAAAAATATCCAAAGAGCTTGTTTTAAAGAAAAAGTTGAAAGAAATTGAAAACTCAAGTTAACGCCTTGGCTGGGATGCTCCAGGAATTGCTCTCCCGCGCATCACCGACCATTCTAGCTTTTCCAAATATGACGGATCTGTCATGCAGTGGAAGTGCCCAAAAAGCAAACTATCAAAAGAATTTCCTGAAGGACAGGAAGAGGCATTTCTACTGCATGCGCAGTGATTTTGTTTGCATGAATGGTTTGGGTTGAATTATAATTGAGACAATTAGAGTGCTTCTTGAGTTAAATGAATAAAAAGTACTTTTATTTATGTTGATTGTTATTTCATAGATCGCTCACTCAATTCCCACACCAGCTGAGCTCACCATGAAAGTCCCATCTTCTCAATCTCTCCCCTCACCTCAGGGGTGGTGACCCTAAAGTTAACCTATCACCTGTGGACTGAAAACAGAGCAGCTCTATGGTCTTTTGGGACTGTGGCGACTTTACCTTGATATCGTCTTTAACTCTATTAATATTAAACAGATAATGATAAGGATCAATCAACTATTATTAAATCCACACTTTGATTTATCTTGGCCACAAACCTTTAGCTGAATGTGCAACCTACTTAATCGGTGCCCCATCCATCACCTTAAATATTTCTCCTCCAACACAGTGGCAGCAGTGAGGACTAGCAGCAAGATGCGCTACAGCAACTCATCAAACCTCTGAATTCTAACACTGAGGGCAACAGGTAGATGAGAACACCACCGTCTGTGAGGTCCCCTTCAAATCACACACCACCCTGACTTGCAGGTGTACTGTTTTTCTTGTACTGTCATGATGCCAAATGCCTTAAACTCCCATTTGCAGAAGTTCAAGAAGCCAGCTCACCACCACCTTTCCAAGAACAATACTGGCCATACTGGCCTTGATGATAATGTTTACTTCCCATGAAAATGTCCTTCAGGGTGACGGCTGTTGAATGGCAGGTGACCAATTAGTTGTTGCATAATTTACTTTGAGCAACGCTTTCTCCCCAGTCTTACCACTACAGGCTAAAGTTTTACAGCTTAATTTACCAAGAAGCTTGCTCCTGAACCTCACCCGGTTAACCTTCCAGGTAATCTGTGTGTCTATGACATAGAAACATAACCATGTTTTGCTGTTGGACACTGTGGTCAAATTGCTTGCGGGTCATCATCCTCTGGTTTTACACATGAAGGCTGGTTCCACCGCTATATATCCAGTGCACTGGTTGACTGGTTCCCACCAGTGTAAGCTGTGTGCTGATTGTTATCTATAGCATTCAAATGGCTGCAAAATTGTCAAAATGCATTGAATTGGTGTGTAACAATACTCTATTTGTACCTTGAACCAGGTACTTGGCATCAGAAGCTATTGGTTGGATGCTCTTGGAGCTGCCTTTTTATATGTCATTTCAAGCCAGGTCTTAAGTATTATTGGTGAAATGCACTCGATACATTTGTTAGATTATAGTTTTCCGGAGTTAGTGCTTTTTGGTGCCAAAGACAGCATTTAAAATCATGCAATACCTTTGTGTTTACATACTCATATGTGTAAACCCTAAATGTCAAGAATTAGTCAGCTCTAAACCATTTCCCCTCTCACTTGAAGATGCAGAATTGAAAATAAGTATTCTGACCAGATCAGTTTGCTATGGAAGGACTCCTGGTTGGGTAGCAGTTCACACAGAGATAATGGATTCAAAGTGGCTGTGGAAGAGCTTTGTATGGTTTTATTTTCCGGTTTGTCTTAGATTAGGTATGTCTATACTGTACTTGCTGTTTGTGTTTTAATATCTGTTGGTTAACTTCACATGTTTCTTGTTTTTTTCTAAATAATCTTTTTGGTTTATTTTGTAACAGAAATCATTTAATCCCAAGTGAACACTTTCTATTTTAATTTCAGATCTTCAGCAGCAACAGTACTTTGCATTTGTATAATGCCTTTGTAACAGCTGTCAGAATTACTTTGAGATAATTCACGTCATTAATTACTTTATCATGACATACAAGAATTGTCATAGCTTTTGTACTGTATGCACGACAAGACTTACAAGCAATATGCTGAGTGATCTTTGTTTGCTTCCTGTTGAGCTCCCTTACTGTCTCAATCTCTGTTTGCTTGTTGACGACATTGCAAGGCAGCTTTAGACATGGTTCAATGAAGAATGTTTACCATGAGTCTCTTGCTATTGCGTCACCAAATTTTTGAAGTTCATCTGAACCACTAGGATAAGCTGATGGAGTGGGTTAATATTTCATCAGAAAGATCAGACCTTTCATGGTCCAAAGGTCCAAATGTACAGTACAATAATGAATTATCAAATCTGATTAGTAAATCAATTACTGGTGCAGGTCTAATGGACCAAAGGGCTTTCTCTGTACTGTAGACCTCCTTGACTCTAAGTCCTGGAAGAATGCACTGGAGCATAATGAGGCAAGCAGATATTGGCTCATACAAAACATGAATGTTGACATCATCCTCGGGCAATCTCGAGATTACCACTTGTCCAGTTTTGAATGGACTTACCAAAACTCTGTAAAATGGAAAATAGATATTCAAAGTCTGTTCTTCACATAGCTTTGCTATGAGGTTTTTTTTATCATCTACAAAAGAACCCTCAAAATCAAATCCATAGTTTTGCAGTGACTTAGCTACTTTTCTGTCTGAGCTTGTTTTTACGAGAATCCATCTTCATTAGTCAATGACATTTGTGATGCCAATGCTGACTGGGAATTAGTAGTGAATTAATTAGTTGTAAACTGTGAACACTGCTTTTTTTACCCCCAATCTAACAGGGTTAAAATACAGGAAATGGACACTGCAGAAAGGTTGGTAAGGAAAAAGAATATTAAGTGGAATTTGCATGTATGTTGTTTGGATCATTGCATTGGATATACTGTATATGGATATCACTAACTACAACATGGTGTTTTATTGCTGTTCTCTAAGATAAATCTATGAAGCTACTGCAAATACATCAGTTTATTTAAATACGATTATCTTAAAAATGACATCAAATGACTATAATCTATTTTGAAGAATTTGCGTGCCCCCCCCCCCCCCACACACACACTCCAGATACCAAATGTAAATAGAGTGATAACAACGCTGTGCTTTGGTATCCTGGGGATTTGAGAATTTGTTTTTGCTGCCGTGCTTTCTGCTATTTAAATAAAGCTCATTATGGCAAAGTGTTTTTTTTTCATTTGAAATAAATTGAGGAATAACTGGCTTTTAATTTTTATTCTTACATAGTCCCTGGCCATACACAATGTTTCAGCGTGGTTTTGATCTGGTGATGGGAGAACAGCCATCAGACAGAATTTTCAGGTAAACAAATTCTTTATGTATTAATACCTAGCGTGCTTGTTAACCGCTGCAGGCTCTCTTGCAAATGCAAATATCTAGCATGTAACAATTAAACAAACCAATGATACCTCATGCTTCCCTTTGTAAAATGAGCCTACCTATGTTTCAGAAGATTCTGAATAGGCAAGATTTTAAATCATTCCCTGTGTGAGCTCATTTTCTCTGTCAGTGAAAGATGTTCATATCACTGCTAAGTACACACCTGTTGGGTTTAATTTCACAGTCAGCAGCCATGAGTTGCTCATCATGAACTTTGTCAAAGATTAGATTACTTACAGTGTGGAAACAGGCCCTTCGGCCCAACAAATCCACACTGACCCGCTGAAGCGCATCCCACCCCTACATTTACCCCTTCACCTAACATTACGGGCAACTTGGCATGGCCAATTCACCTGACCGGCACATTTTTGGAATGTGGGAGGAAACCAGAGCAAACCCACACAGACACTGGGAGAACGTGCAAACTCCACACAGTCTGAGGCGGGAATTGAACCCGGGTCTCTGGCGCTGTGAGGCAGCAGTGCTAACCACTATGCCACCATGCCACCCAAATTTAACCTTCAAGGGCCTAATGATTTTTGGGGCACAGATTTCCCCTTTGCTGACCGTAGTTTAGATTTGGCACCAAGTCAAGGGAATCCCTGGGCATCTGGCACTAGTGATGTCATCAAGCAGTGCAACAACCAATCATATTACCAGATTGTCAACCAGGAAGTGTAAAACACAGAATTATTTCACTTTGAAAGGTGGTGAAATGGATCAGTGTATATTTGATTGTGACTGAAGCTAAAATGTATTAATCTTTTGAAAAGAAAATTGTACAATTTTGTGTAACAGAGACATTTCACATTCAGCAAATATAATGTTTGCGAGTTTTGAGAAAATGTGTAGCTCAGGTTGAGGTTCTGGATGTAAGTTTTTGCTTGCTGAGTTGGACGGTTCATTTTCCCCCAGACGTTTCATCACCATACAGGTAACATCCTCAGTGAGCCTCCAGATGAAGCATTGCTGATGATTCCTGCTTTCCTGCTTCACAGGAAATGGCATCACCAACCCAAAGAAACCCAAACATATAAATAGAAAGCAGGAATCCGCAGCAATGCTTCATTGGAGGCTCACTGAAGATGTTACCTAGTATGGTGACAAAACATCTGAAAATGAACCTTCCAGCTCAGCAAGTCAAGCTACATTCTATATAATGTTTCTTTTTATTATTGAGCGAGCAGCTCTGACAGACAGGGAGGGTGGCAGACCCAGTAGTTGCCATCAGGGAAATCCTGCTGTTTGCTCATATGGGCTTCATATGGTTTTGGCCATGGTGATGGGACTACACAGTTTCTTGGAAAACTTAGCTCATATCATAACAGTGAAAGTTCTCCTCAGTTCAGTAGTTCCTACTCTGCATTCTGGTGATGCCTCAACAGTGCATCTCTGAAATGCAGAGAATCACTGCTGACAACTTTAGAATTAATGCGTTCAGTTGTACATCTTCAGACCCCAGAAGATACTGTCAGTTTCGGGAGAGTAATGAAGACAAACACTGATTGATGACCGCACTTGTGACCAACCCATCTCCAGGCCAACATTCTAATAACAAATAAGCCTTGAATAAACTTTTCTTGTACTTACAAGCAATGCCACTTGCAAAGAAATGTGTCTACATTGCTGTCACAGAATAATCGATGAGCCCTGTTGTGCAATAAAATAACTTAATCTGTTGGTTTCGCAATGAGTCAATCTATTTCTCTTCAAAATGGTCCCTCTATCTATGAAATTATAGTCTGTCTTTGTTATCAGATGACAATAAACTAATCTGTGTTAGTTAGTATCAAACTCTTTTAACACCTCAGTTATCACGTTCAAATTATAAATGCTTTACTCCCAAATGGTCTAATCTGTGATCATCAGTTTTGTTTATGACATAGCTTTGATTTGATTATCCTTTTGTAACAAAAGCTCTGCCATTTAATGCTTATGTGGATCATTCCTTTTTGCCTAAGGTCTATGATAAGTTTTACAACATACACTTCGACACACGTTACCATCATTGTATCTCCCATCAAATCTGTGGCCATGACTATGTAATTTCCTTTCAAATTACTTTAGCTGTACAATGTTGAGTTCAATTTGATCCTTTTTCTAATAACTTGGGTTGCCTAAGGTTCTGTCCTCTCTCCCTGCCAACATCTTTTTAAATATGAATTGCATCCTTCACTCTCTATACACTCCTATTTATTATTTTCTTAATAATTTTATTGAATGCTTGCCCCAGTAACCTTATTTACACACTAAAGTTATACATCAGAACATTGTTTTAGCATGGAAAAATAAAGCACAAGGTGGGGTCAGAGACAACATTTTTCATTTAATAGAAAAAGAAAGGAGTGCAAATGCTGGAAATTAGAAACAGAAATTGAAATTGCTAAAGGAAAGAAAACTCAGCAAGTCAGGCAGCAAATGTAGAAAGAAAACAGAATTAATGTTGCAGGTCAAGTGACCCTTCAGAACTGAAGTCCTGCAGAAGACTCACTGGACCTGAAACATTGTTCAATTAATATCCATGTTCCTCAGTTCTTGTTTAAGCTTATTGAGCTCCTTATCATTGGACGGACTCTGCTCCTCTTCCTGAAGTCTCCTGCAAAGCTGCTGCATTTGTTAGTTCGACATTGCCAGGCCCCTTGTCTCATCAAATCATTAATCACCATCCAAGGTAGTTTACATCCCTTTTTCTGACTCTGTTTTGGTTCCTGTCTGGCCATTTGGGAGTTCTTGTGATACACTGGGTGGCAAGTCAACTTCTGAAACAGAAGCTCTCAGTTCGGGTTCCCCGAGAATTGATGGCCAAATAATTGGTGGCAAATAGGCTGAGTGTCAACCTGCAGATCCTTACACCATGTACTAGCCCTTCCTGAAGAAGGGCTTATGCCTGAAATGTCGATTCTCCTGCTCCTTGGATGCTGCCTGACCTGCTGCGCTTTTCCAGCAATACATTTTTCAGCTCTGATCTCCAGCATCTGCAGTCCTCACTTTCTCCATGTACTAGTGCCAGGCAGTAAAACTGGGAGTAATTTCTTGTTAGATGTGTGATTGTAAGCAAGTTGGAGCTTCTGCCATCACTATCCAGAAAGACAGATTACAGCATACACAAGAGTACACACTTACAAGAGACAGCTACCTGATGAAAGAGCAGGGCTCCGAAAGTTAGTGCTTCCAAATAAACCAGTTTGGCTGTAACCTGGTGTTGTGTAATTTTTAACTTTGTCCACCCCAGTCCAACACTGGCACCTCCTCATCGAGCGTACAGGCTGTCACAGCAACTTGGACTTCCTGAATGATTTGTAACACACAGCCATGTATCTGCATTTGTCATTTCACTTGGTTTGTCAAGAGCTTATCCAATCGAAAGCCTTTTCTGAAAGCTCTTCCTTCCTAAATGGATGATTGTATTTCCCTGCAAGAGGAATTACAGGTGAGTCACCACACTCAGTTTGAGCTTTGCCTTGTCCTCTTGTTCACAACGTTGGGTCAAAATAAATATCAAATTTGCACTATCTGATGACTTTGGTCTGAAAGTTCAGAATTGAGAAATACAATAAAACTCAAATTAAATCACTATTGCTTTAAGAAACGACAATAAAAAGATAGGCTGCCTGTGAGAGTAGAATAAATCGGTTTCCAGCTGTTCTATTAGCAGTTTGTTCCCATTATTCCATACTCCAGTTTTACTGCTTGGCTGTTATCCACACCCGTCTTTATCTCAGTTTAAGTTTGCAGTGAGGTTGCCAGTTCAAATATGTTGTTAAAATCGAAATTGTCTTTCTGGGTTTTTGTTCACAATTCTGTTTGTTAGCAAAGGATTAGAATGAATGGCTGTTCCATTAGCATGGAGCTACCATGGTGCCATGAGAGCTGGCAAAGTTTGACATTGATTTGGTATTGTATATGGGTCAAGGGTTTTGACAGGGCAAAGCTTAGCATGGAGGGTATGAAGGACCATTGGGGTGCTCAGGGAGAATGAGTAGCATGAGCTGGCTTTGTTGGAGAGTGTGTAGGGTTAAGGGGTCAGCGTTAGCGGACCATATATTTTCGGAAATAACTGAAATGTAGTCATGTTGGACCGGAGCAAGCCTTTTGAACAGTAACCCCTGGCACTCACTGCCTCCAGTGCCCACTTGTGATGAGACCCCAGAACAGTGGGAATGATTCCATTCCACCCATGTCAAAGGGCAAAGATCATGCCACTTAGGTGAGATCCTCCCCAAGATAGTTCAATGACTGGGGAGATTCCGGGATGTGCTTGAACAGATTTCATAGACTTTGTCACGAGTGAGTACACTTTCTCCATCGAGTTGAGATCCTCAAGTTACAATTCAAGACCCTACAATAGACTAGGTCTGTTTGCTTTGCCCCACCCTCTCCCCATGATCACCATGAGAATCGATCACATCCCACACTGTCTACCAACAAAATTTGAAACATAGACAGAAGTGTAGTATTACTCTCCCTTTTTAGGGTCCATAAATGCATTCTAGCTCCACACAATCCAACTTTAAAATTTTGTTTGTCATGGAGCATGTATTTAAGACTAGCATTTGCCTTCACAAGGCAGAGCACACCAATGATGTCTATTGCAACTGCATTGGTGTACCTTGACCAATCTGACACAGCGAAGGAATTAATAGCCAGCTGTCTACAACGATGACGGGAGAAAGTAGCCAATCTTATAGGAACAATGGCCTCTTGTGCAAGGCACTGCTCATTTAAGCAGGAATCTGGTGGCCTTCATGGCCACCAAGGCAGAAAGGAGAAGATTGAAACAGATGTAAGTTGTCTGTACAGTCCTTGAATGGATTATTTTAGAGTTACAAGGTTCCTGGACAGGAATTGAACTTTCTGGAAATTGAGTGTTTTGAAAACTTTGGCAGCATAACCTTGGAACAACCTTCACAGAAACAGGACCTGAACTTGGTGTGCAGGAAAGATAGACAGACTCAGCTCAGTGACTCATGCCTGGCCAGATCTCTCTCAGTGCAGGTAGGACCTGAGTCATAGTAGTGAGTCTGAGGCAGCTTAGTTTATCGCCTGATGCGATTTGACACTGTAGTGTCAAACTGACTGATAGATAAAGGTGATTGGGAGGTGTTGGTGTTGGACTGGGGTGGACAAAGTTAGAAATCACACAACATTAGGTTATAGTCCAACAGGTTTATTTGGAAGCACTAGCTTTCAGAGTGCCGCCCCTTCATCAGTTGGCTCTGGAGTATAAGATTGTAGGGCACAGCTTTTATAGCAAGAGGTTACAGAGTGATGTAACTGAAATTGTATATTGAAAAAGATCTGGATTGTTTGTTAAGTCACTCATCTTTTAGAATGGGTATGTTGGTTTCAGTTCTTTCTTATGTTAATTCAAAACTTTCTTAAAGTTATGATTTGGAGATGCCGGTGTTGGACTGGGGTGTACAAAGTTAAAAATCACACAACACCAGGTTATAGTCCAACAGGTTTAATTGGAAGCACTAGCTTTCGGAGCGACGCTCCGCTCCGAAAGCTAAGTGTGCTTCCAATTAAACCTGTTGGACTATAACCTGGTGTTGTGTGATTTTTAACTTCTTAAAGTTACATTCTCAAGTGAACTTTAACAATAAGTGCCATGTTGGCCCAGAAAATGCATTGAAGGTGTGAGGTGTCCTGTGTGAGGCTGTCTGTGTCTCAATGTTCAGACTGACCCTAATCTAAAAAAGGGATTTACAGAATCTTACATGGGTTTAAGCAGTTTTTGAGCAAGATAAAATGTAATTCTGCAAGTACAAATTCACCCCACAAATTTATGTGGGTGGGTATGTGTGTGTGTGTGTGTGTGTGTGTGTGTGTGTGTGTGTGTGTGTGTGTGAGTGTAAAGGGGTATATGTCTGTGAAAGTGTGCTCATGAGTGTGTGGGAGTCTGTGTGAGCTTATAAGAGAGAGCTTGTGTATGAGAGACTGTCTGCTCGTGTGTGTGTGTGTGTGTGGTGCAGTGGGGTCATCTATAGTGTGACATGAACCCAAGGTCCCAGTTGAGACCATCCCCATTGGTACTGAACTTGGCTATCAGCCTTTGTTTGGTCACTTTGCATTGTTGCCTGTCCTGAAGTCCACCTTTATTTGATTAGATAAGATTACTTACAGTGTGGAAACAGGCCCTTTGGCCCAACAAGTCTACACTGACCCTTTGAAGAGCAACCCACCCAGGCCCAACTTCCTACATTTACCCCTTCACCTAACACTACGGGCACTTTAGCATGGCAAATTCACCAAACCCGCACATTTTTGGACTGTGGGAGGAAACCACAGCACCCGGAAGATACTCACGCAGACACTGGGAGAGCGTGCAAACTTCACACAGACAGTTGCCTGAGGAGGGACTTGAACCTGGGTCCCTGGTGCTGTGAGGCAGCAGTGCTAACCACTGTGCCACTGTGCCACCCACCTTGGTAGATGGTCACCCAATGGTCCAAGGTCAAATGTCTCAGACCACTGAAGCATTCTCTGACTGGGAGGGAATATTTCTGTCTGTTGATTGTTGTGTGGTGTCCACTCATCCGTTGCTGTAGTGTCTGCTCGGTCTCACCGATGTACCATGCCTCAGGACATCGTTGCCTGCAGTGTATGAGATGGACAATGTTGGCCGAGTCACATGAGTACCTGCCACGCACGTGGTGGGAGGTGTCTCCATGAGCAAGAAGCACATTGCAGCAATAGTCCAGGCTGGAATCAGTGTTCACTGGCATTAATCCAGAGAAGGTAAGTGACAACACTATTGGTTGTTATGATTCCTAACAAGACCATCAAATTATCTCAGAGTCTGATTAAGTAACCAGTAACCTCTTCTGCTAAAAGGAAAGGAGTTTTGAAATCTTATTAATTACTGAGAGGATCGACAAAAAAGTTCCATACTTCTTAAACAAGCAAGAATAAACTTTAGCGTACAAGGTTAGAAAAATGAAATAATCTGCAATATAGATAGTTTATATTCTAAGATGCAAAATTGACATGAAATGGATATAGATTTCTGGAAAAACAGTGGTTGAACACTCCACAGAGCTGATTAAATAGTACATGCAGTCATGAGAGATCCATGGATTTCTTAGCAACTTATCCAGACGTTGAGAAAACGGTGGCTCGCTTTACTAAATTAAAAGTTTGCCTCCTTCATTATAGATTCCAATTCTTGAATATTCCAGTTTTGAAGATGTCCTCTCAGATCACCTGAAAAGTTCTCAATAACCGGGCATGATGGGCTGAAAGGTCTCTTTCTATGCTGTACAAATTCTATGATTATATGACAGTTGAGTTAACAATGATCTCATTAAATGATGGAGCAGAAGGGATGGACTGAATGCCCTGCTTCTGGTCCTTTGTCTTTTAGTCTCTTGGTCTCGTGCACAAGAATGGATGCTGAGACAAACTCAAAAGAGCAATCCGAAGGTTTCTTACAAACTCTCCTTCTACACATAGTATAAGGTATGTTGAGGCAGAGCAGCAAGGACTTTGTCTGTTCACTCAATGCACAGCATTTGCTGATACGATCTTCACTGCTTTTGCAAATATAAGAACGTACAAATTCAGAGCAAAAGTAAACCAACTGGTTCCTCAAACCTGTCCACTAATCAATAAAATCATAACGGATCTGATTTAGCCTCCACTCTATTTCCTGATAACCTTTTGTCCCTCGTTATTTATAGCAAGCTAATTCAAGTTTGTATGAATTTAGTGGACAGTATAGCTCAAAAGTGCTGAATTAAGTTGGAATTGGCCGCCCACTTCAGTTTTTAGCTCAACCTTTGGCCTTGTATGAGCCATCAACATCCACAGAGGGGTACTCTGACAGATGGTTGAGAAAAAGGTAATGAAATCTTGCAGTCTGATAGTCAGCGAAGAAATGCAAGTCTGTCACTCAACCACAATTTCAACACGTGCCCAATATGAAGTGTAGCACTGCAGTACCTAGGCAATCAGTCACTCACTGCACAAGCTGAAAGAGTCCTGTTAAACACTTAAATTTGTCTGAATTCAGACGTACTTTTAAAATGATAAGTGGAGAGGATTAAGGTAATTAAGGCAATGACATTTTAATGAGGTGCTAAGAGCTTATTGACTTGTCTGAGATCGCTGGTGTGCCTTCAGACATTGTATGTGCCACCTTTGTAATTGTCGTCTGTGCTGAGGAAAAATGATTATTGTTAATTGCTCAGTATGGATAGTCACTTGCCATGGACGTGAATACAGAGGAATCTCGATTATCCCGAAGGATACGAGTGGGTAGAATTTTGTTTGGTTAATTGAATTCTGGATAATCGAATGCCTGATAACATAGTTTAGCTGAGCATCGGGACCTTGTGATCTTGCTGGATAATCCAATATTCGGATAATTGAATGCCGGATGATCGAAGTTCCTCTGTCATGTAAGTGGTGGGGTCTATGCAAAGTGCCTACAATAGAAAGCATTACCTTACCCTGTTGTTCAATCCAAAATTCATTGATTCATTCAACTGAAGAGGAAAGATAAGGTTAGGGTGGCACAGTGGCTCGGTGGTTAACACTGCTGCCTCAGCACCAGGAACCCAGGTTGGATTCCAGCCCCAGGCAACTATCTGTGTGGAGTTTGCGTATTCTCCCCATGTCTGTGTGGGTTTCCACCAGGTGCTCCGGTTTGCTCCCACAACCCAAAGATGTGCAGGATAAGTGGACTGGCCATGCTAAATTATCATAGTGTCCAGGGATGTGTAGGCTAGATGGGTTAGCCATGGGAAATGTATGGTGACCCTCAGGTTAAACCACTACACAGTCATCTTTCTCCAATGAGAGAGCAGCCCTGTGGTCTAGTAGGCTATGGCGCTTTTACCTTTGAAAGTGAAACTGGGAGCAGGCAGATCCTGATGAATGGAACTGGTAAGGTTGGTGGGGCAGTACAAATTGATTTCAGTCTGGGGAAGTACAAGGTAATGTATTTGGTAAGACTAACAATGCAGGGGAATACACAATAAATTGTCGAGTACAGAGAAATAAAGGGCAAGTTACCATAAGCCCACTCTCTCATTAGAGTGCAATGACTGGTGGTGGTTTAGCCTGAGGGGTCACCACAACTTAGTCAAAAGGTAGAGGTTGAGAAAGAAAGTGCATCATGCTCAGCCAGTGCAGAAACCAAACCCATGGTGTTGACAGTACTGTGGACTGCAAACCAGCTATTGAGTCAACTGTGCCCTGAGTGAAAAATGAAGAGGAGAAGCTTGGAGTGAATGCCAAATGGGACAATTGCAGATAAAGTGGCCCAGAAAGCAAACCTTTATTGGTCATGCCATAAAATATGAGTTCAGATGAGTTTTGCTTGAACTGGATAAAATGTAGTTAGGTTCACTGCATGAGTGGAAAGATGTGAGCGAGGTGTTAGAGGTTGTACATGGACCAGAACATTTTAATTCTGAGGTATCTTGGACCACACTTCAACATCAGAGCAGAAGCAAGCCATGCAGCTCATTCAGCTGACTTCAGTGTGATTACAGCTGATCATCTAATTCGTTGTCTTTTCCAAATCTTTTTAGAAATCTGTCAGTCACTACATTAAACACACTCAGTGACTTAGCTTGTTAAAAATGTATAACATTTTCAGGGCTCTGGATGCAATGATGGGTGGCCCTATTCCAGTCCATTCAAGACTCCTTGGTGAGGGAGCATGTGTCTTGTGCAGGGAAGTAGCAAACCTATGGGGAATTTGTGGAAAATGTATTCATCCAGAAGGCATGTGGGAGGATAGGAAACCTGGAAAGTCTCAAAACGTTGGAAGAAAAAAATGCTTAATACTCACTGGAAAAGGTCTAACCTGCAAGATTGAGGACTAAGAGCAGGAATGTAGGATTACTCTGGATGACTACCCACTTGCCAATGTGGAAGGGAAACATTTCATACCTTACTTCCATGCTCATATCATTTGATGAACTTCTCATATTTTTCGACACTTCTTGTCCAGCCTGAGTTGATAACACGTTTAACTATCGTTAAATCAAGCAATAATTTCTTGTTACAAATATATCCATAAACTCCAAAAACGTTTTGAGTGACTTTAATTATAGCACACAACACCAGGTTATAGTCCAACGGGTTTATTTGGAAGCACTAGCTTTTGGAGCGCTGTTCCTTCATCAGGTGGTTGTGGAGCATACAACCACCTGATGAAGGAGCAGCGCTCCGAAAGCTAGTGCTTCCAAATAAACCCGTTGGACTATAACCTGGTGTTGTGTGATTTTTAACTTTGTCCACCTCCGTCCAACACCGGCATCTCCAAATCTTAATTATAGTAGTGATGCCATCTGGCGAGGAGCATTGAGATTTGATAGATTTGTCCCAGTTTTAACCATGTCAGTTTTATTATTGTCACCGCTGCCACCTAGTGGTTAGACTGATGATAGTCTGGGCTGAAATTTGCCACTTGGATCATTATTAGTGCTGTTCTTTATTAGTCACCAGGAGCATACTTTAGTCATTGTCTGTTATATTCCAAATATTGATCGAGAACCAGCAGAATGTGTCAACAGAAGGTTTCCAAGTTTACTTCTCACTCAGACAGGTCATAAATTGACCTTGAATTGAGCACAGCACTCTGCTGGTAAGTTTCTGCAATCTTGGAGTCAAAACCTGGAGATCAGGGGGTTGGTGAGCAATATTGTGCTCCTATTCCTGGAATTTTGTTTGAAATCCAGCTGAGACTGTTCGGGAGGGGAAGAAAAACCATGCGTTCTCTATCTGCTAGTGACGAGTATTCTGTGATATGATCTCAAGCATTCCACACACAAAGCCTAAGCCCACTGACCTGTGAAACAAATCTATGTCCGATCTACACAAATAATGCTCTCACACTCTGACATGCCGCAGGTGGATACTGTGGGAAATGAAAGCGGGTCGGTGTGGACTTGTTGGGCCGAAGGGCCTGTTTCCACACTGTATCTAATCTAAAAAAAACAACTAATCTAAAAAAAACAGGGATACTAAACCTAGTCAATTTTGATGATTGTCAGTTTACAAACGACTTTTGCAGTACAGTCTCTTGACCCATTCATGTCAGATCACTCTTGTTTGACAAGTTCTTGCTGAAGAGCTGGCTACACTCATGAAGAAAAGAGAAAGTAGGATTCTCTGAGTATGAGTTTTGTGTTGGCTGTTCAGTCACTCCGCTGCCCTTGGTAAAACATTTCCTTTTTCTTAGTCTTGACAACTTTAAGTATTCGTCCTCATGTGCATTTTTTCTCAGTCAGTCATGGTCTGTGCTGGTACATTGAAGGTGATGATGAATTTTGTCACTTGCATACGCCTTCATCGAGAGAGAATTCAAGATGAAGAAAATGGTCCATAATTTCCATGTTCTCACTGTTGACCTCATTCATCAGAGGTAGATGTTGTGCTCCTGAGAACTGATTAGAAAAGGACTCTAATTTTCTGGGTGTTTAGTGAAAGGGCAATTTTCTGATATGTCAAGAAGAAGGAGCCAGCATTAACTTGGGCCTCCATTTCTGAGTGAGTGCACACATTAGAATCATCTGCATGCTGAAGCTGCTGTGAGCTTACCTATAAGTTTGGAAACCAGGACAATCTACAACAGTTACCTCAAAGCACTGCACAAATACCACAACTGGTGACTTTGCAAGTTCTTACAAATGTGGTAGCAAGAGAGACAGTACTAGAGTATCTTCTGCTCCCAAGTCTACATGCCTAGGATCGATGTCCTAATCACCTGAAACCAGCTTCTTACAACCCCAAAGGTCTGACTTGGGGAATCTGTGTGACTTAATACAGGATATTGTTATGTGTGTATTTTAAATTGAAGGACTTCCCATTATTGTTCAATAAATAGTTAAACCATGCAATGAAATATGCTTTTATGGTTCACATTTTCTGGCATTCCTTTGGAGTGAAACAATTTTGGGTATCCTACAGCTCCTTTCCTGTAGTGAGACAAATTACATCCAAAGCCATCACTGAGAATTCCGTTAGAGTTCATTAACAATTATTGTGAGCTGCATTTCAAACCAACCAACATATTTTAAAGAATGTTAACATTGGCAGGAAGCATAGACAATGCTCAAGGCTTTTAAAATATGAAAAGAACTCCCAGGCTGTCAGAGCAACACGCTGACTTAGCAATTTGACGCATTACAAAGCCCTTAAAATTCTTTGAAATTCTTCAATTGATTATGGGTTAAGTTATACACTGGTGCAATTTACATAATGTACTCAAGAACAAGCAAGTGATTTATATATAGATTATGACTTTTACGCAAGAATTTATGGTAAGTGATTGTTTGGCAAAGGAATACCACATTTCTTGATGGTCTATCTCAGTTCCGTTTTGAGAATCCTAATTAGCAACTCAATGAATGTGAACTGGGGAGAGTTTCAGGCCAATTAATTCCTAACCCTAGATTTGCTAATTGGTCACAGTGGAACATTATGAATTAAGATATGTATTAGCACACTTACAATAAATGTCATTACAATCAACTCTTAACCTAACATTTTATAAAAAAGCAATAGTTGAACTTCTTGGAAATTGATTGTACTTTTAAAAATAACACAAATGTCGACATACCTGACTGGAACAGCATTTATTGCCTGTTCCTAACTACCCTTGAGAAGGTGCTGGTGAGATGCCTTCCTCAAATACTGGACAAGTAGATGTCAGTGCTGCTAAGGAATTCTTTTCTTTAATTCAAATTTTATTCGTCTGTTATTCTGAGCATGTTACACATAGAATATAGAAACAGAAATGCATTTATATGCATCCTTCATTTCATAGTTTTTGGAAAATTATAAGTTTGAGTAGTTACTCCAGTTACTATTTAGATCAGTGATTATTTGTTCAAAAGGAATCACTTGTATTCCAATTGTATGCAATATTGTTACATTTTCAAATGGGCCAGGTTTGCATTTCCATAATTATATCCACCATTTGAACCATATCTTTAATCATGCTCATTTTAAAATGGTTAACTTCTTACAGCATCTTTACAGAGAACATAGAACATAGAAAACTACATCACAGAACAGGCGCTTCAGCCCACAATGTTGTGCCGAGGATTAATCCTAATCTAAAATAAAATAACCTAATTTATGCATCCCTCCATTCACTGCTGTCCAATTGTATGTCCAGCAGTCACTTAACTGTACCTAATGACTCTGCTTCCACCACCACCGCTGGCAACGCATTCCATGCATTCACAACTCTCTGCATAAATAGCCTACCTCTGTCATCTCCTCTATACCTTCCTCCTAACACCTTAAAACTATGACTCTTCATGGCCATCAATCCTGCCCTGGGGAAAAGTCTCTGGCTATCAACTTTATCTCTGCCTCTCATTACCTTGTACACCTCGATCATGTCACCTTTCTTCTTCCTCCTCTCCACGGCTCATTCATAAAATCAGGAAGTATGGGATTCAGAGAGATTTGGCTCTCTGGATTCAGAATTGGTTGGCTGACAGAAAGCTGAGAGTGGTTTTAGATGGAAAGTATTCTACCTGGAGGTCAGTGGTGAATGGTGTCCCGCAGTGCTCTGATCTTGGTCCTCTGCTCTTTTAGTTTTTATAAATGTCTTGGATGAGGAGGTTGAGGGGTGGATTAGTAAATTTGCAGATGACACAAAGGTTGGAGGTGCCCTTGATAGTATCAAAGGCTGTTGCAGGCTGCAACGCGACATAGACAAGATGCAGTGGTGGGCTGAGAAATGGCAGATGGAGTTCAACCTGGATAAATGCAAAGTGATGCATTTTGGAAGGGCGAACTTGAATGCTGAATATAGGATTAAGGACAGGATTCTTGGCAGTTTGGAAGAACGACGAGATCTTGGTGTTCAATTGCATCGAACCCTCAAAGTGCCACCCAGGTAGATAGGGTTGTCAAGAAAGCATATGGTGTTTTGACTTGTTTTAATAGGGGATTGACTTTAAGAGCCGCAAGGTTTTGCTGCAGCTCTACAAAACCATGGTGAGACCACATTTGGAATATTGTGTCCAGTTCTGGTCACCCTATAATAGGAAAGATGTGGAGGCTTTGGAGAGGTGGCAAAGAAAGTTTAGCAGGATGTTGCCTGGACTGGTGGGCTTGTCTTATGAAGAGAAGTTGACCTATTCCAATTTTCCATCAAAGCCTCTTGCGTTTTATCTGAATGTCACATATCCTCTTTTAACTGTTCAATATCGTTATTCATGTGACTGCTGGTGTTAATAGGCTGTTCCACGGTAGTATGTGAAATCAGGGTTGATCTGGTTTTCACCGACATGAACAAATCCACACTTTTTTGGCAGGAATGGAAAGAGCAATCAGGAATAAGAGTTGGGATCAATTTTCCCCTTTCTGACATTGGAGGTGTTAAGCCAAGCAACAGTGGCCCACTGGCACATGGTTAAGATTAGCCAATTTAGTAGAGGCTGGCATTTAAAACTATGGCTTGAACTGCACAGCTCGACCACTTGCTGCACAAGTACTGTCAAACATCAGGGAAGCTTCTACTTAATTTGTTTCATGTGACGTAGATGCCACTGGTCAGCATTTTGTGCCTGCTTCTATTTGCCCTTGAGAAAGTGGTATTGAGCTGCCTGTTTGGACTGCAGCACTCTTGGAATATAGGTACACCCCAGCGTGGCCTTCAGGAGGGAATGCCAGGATTTTGAAACTGCAACAGGAAAGGGATGGTCATATAGTTTCAGGCCAGGATGGTTGTAGCAAGAATGAATGCAAGCAGCTGCACAAGATATTTCAGCATGGAATGCACAGAGTTTGCAGTGCAGAATGCAAGGTGCTGCACAGGCTATTGTGGTGCAGAATGCAACGTGCTGCACGGGGTAGCGCGGTACAGAATGCAACGAGCTGCTTGGGGTATTGCGGTGCAGAATGCAGGTGCTGTACAGGATATTATAGTGTGGAATGCAAGTTGCTGCATGGGGCATTGCAGTGTAGAATGCTAGTTACTGCGGTGCGGAATGCAAGGTGCTGCACAGGGTGCTATGGCACGTGTAGAAAAAAGACCTTTACTTTGAAAATAATCTGACTAATGTTTTAAAGACAGAATTGAGTCAATACGCTATTATGCTTTCAGTTAAGTAATTTAAAAGGAATTACTGTCATTTGCATATGAAATTAATATGATTTTTGAATAGGCCACTGAGGCAATTTTACTCTAATATCATGTTCAATCTTAGCTATTTAATGTGATTACATTTGATAAATTTGGATGTTATTTAATACACTTTAATATTTTTAAATTACACGGTAGTCAGTGTGATTGATGTATGTAACGAAGCAAGGTGGATAGAGAATCCATTGTTACACCTTGTCAGGAACAATTATATGGATAAAAGCAACCATTTAAAATTCACTGAAAGTCCACTACACAGTTCATATCAAAGGAAGCAGTGGCATAGGCAATGGTTCCAACAGGACTGCTTGTGAGAACAGTTCTCAAAACAGATGGCACTGCTTTGAAATCTGAATGCTGCTGATCATCCAAGTTGAATGATAAGTCAGTGATACATCAGGCTTGGGCAATCTAAGCCAGTTCGTTCAGCATTCTCTCAGATTTGAGGAAGAGTACATTCCCTGCATGAATGTGAAGTATTATGCAGAAATTAATCTCGCTTCAAAAAACTGCAGGCACTAATGCATAAAGTCCACCCTGTTGACAAGTTTTAATATTTGACCGGGAACTGTTGCGTAGGTTAATGTTCCAGTGCTGTACTGCAAGATGGTACTGTTTCAGAGTTGCTCCTTGATACAGCTATTTGGCAGGGGTTTTGTGGACCTGGTAAATGCTTTTTTTAAAACATTTGTTAAATGAGATAACAGGTCAGACATGACTCAGAGTTTAATGTGGAAACAGTTCAAAATATTACAAATCACACTGAGTCGCTTGGTGATTTGTTCCTCACCGTTGCTGGTTAATAATCCTGGAATTCTCTCCCTCATGGTATTGTGGGTCTACCAACAACCCACGGACTGCAGCAGATCGAGAAGGACATTCGCCAGCACCTTCTCGAGGACGGGCAATAAATGTTGGCCGAGACAGCGATGCCCACGTTCCCACAATTGGGTGAATTTAAAAAAGAGATTTCATCACATCAGGTGAGGCATCTCAAAAGTTCTTCTAGCAACCAACACTTAGTACAGCCATGGTCACTGTAAACCACAACAGGGTCCACCAGCTCCCACATCATGCAGAAACAACAAATCACCTGACCCTCCATCACATGGACATATAGAAAAGCCTGGCTCCCAAATGGACTGGAGCCCGAATCCCACTCAGACTGATTTAAGATGCCTCCCCTGATGTGAAGAAGTAGTGAATATTGCTGTCAGTTTCTGAAGTGTCAAAGTTCTCGACCAAAAGATTTCAATTTAGAAATGGGCTACAATTCCAGTCAACTGTGCTTTTAGTCAGCTGCCAGTACACGTTGAAAGGCTCCTTACCACTTGCTGCCATCTGACAGGGTTGGGAATGTTGGGGAGAATTATGTTTTATTTTGATGACAAGAATCTGATTATGTGCCTTTGTTCATCCACTTGCCGTTCTTAACACCACATGGGCAATGGAAGCTGCTATTCATAATTGCTGATCCTGCAATCCAATTGAAACTATCCAGCCCCAGAAAGGGAGAATTGCAAATGTGGAGACTCATTCCTCCAGGTAATGACTTGCTGTGAAGATAGCTTTAAAATGTTGTTTCACTTGAGAATGGGTATTCATTAAACACGAGACATTCACCAAGACTTACAGATATGTTGTTGCTGCCGCCACATCGTCCGTTAGAACGATAATCTGAGGTGACAAGTAAAATCTAAGTCAACAGTTGTGCTACGAAACACCTTGTGCTACCAATTTGGGGCAATTATCTAACATTAGCAACAGGAAGGTAAGCACTTGGCTGATGGACTTATGATTGGCAAGATCCTCAATCACTTGTATTCAACCTAAACGTGATTTGCCAGGAGTAAGTGCAGCCTTCCTCGTAAAATGAATCTGAGAGAAGTCTCCCATTGCCTTCACCGAATCAGAATGCCTTATCAGAAAGCATTGGAGAGACTGGCCTGGAGAGGCTATGTCACTCCACGGAGACCATTACAGAGACACACACACACACACACACACACACACACAAATGCTGGACAATCATGGATAATGTGGCATTGATAGCTTTTCTATATGTCCATGTGATGGAGTGTCAGGTGATGTGTTGTTTCTGCATGATGTGGGAGTTGGTGGACCCCATTGTGGTTACCAGTGATCATGTCTGCAGTAGATGTTGGTTGTTGGAAGAACTCCGGCTCAGAGGCGATGAGCTGGAGTTTGAGCTTCAAACATTGCAACACATCAGGGAGGGAGGGAGTTACCTGGACGCTGTGTTTCAGGAGACAGTCACATCCATTAGGTTAAAATCTTCGAGGAGAAAGTGAGGACTGCAGATGCTGGAGATCCTGAAGAAGGGCTGATGCCTGAAACGTCGATTCTCCTGTTCCTTGGATGCTGCCTGACCTGCTGCACTTTTCCAGCAACACATTTTCAGGTCACATCCATTAGACTGACTAATTCAAATTTGACCAGTGGTCAGGTTATTAGTAAGGCAGGTCAGGGATCTAGGAGGTGGGGTTGCAGTAGCCTCAGCCCCTGTCCTTACCGAACAGGTTCAAGAGCTTTGCTACCTGTGTGGACAGGAATGGAGAATGCAGGGAGGATGAACCAATTGACAGCAGCCACGTTGGGGGAGAGAAGAGAAATGTTGTTGTAAATGGTGTAGTAGAGGCATAGACACTGTTCTCTCTGACGAGGGTCGAGAGTCCCGAAGGTTGTGTTGCCTACCTGCTGCTCGGGTTCGGGATATCTTATCTGGGCTGCAGAAGAACTTGGAGTGGGAAGGCAAAGATCCAGTGGTCATGGTCCACCTAAGTGCCAGTGACTTGGATAAAATAAGGGCAGAGGTTCTGCTAAGAGAGTATGAACAGCTTGGAGCTAAATTGAAAAGCAGAACCAATCTCTAGATTATGATCTGAGTCATGAGCTAATTGGCACAGGGTCAATAAGATGAAGCAGGTAAATGCGGAGCTCAGAGATTGGTGTGGGCGAAATAGGTTTGAATTCATGTAACATTGGTACCACTAGGGAAGAAGGGACCTGTTCCGATGGAATGGTCTTCATCTGAACCGTGCTGGGGCCATAACTAGGGCTGTTGACATGGCTTGAAACTAAATGGGGGAGAGGGCTCGGTTACAGGGGAAATTAGGAAACCCAAATTAAAGGTGGAGAGAAGAGCGCAGAACTCAGGAAAGGCTACTAAAATCTCCAGCACAGACACAAATACGACAGTGTCTGGAAGGGGTTAGCAATCAAATTTCAAGCGCACTGGACAAATAAATGACCATGAGAAGAGGGATGGTTAATACAGGACTGAAGGTGTTATAGCTGAGTGCAGGCAGTATAAGGAAAAAGGTAACCGAGCTTGTAGCGAAGGTTGAAAATGGCAGGTATGACCTGATGGTCATCACGGAGACGTGGCTGCAAGCGGATCAGGATTGGGAGCAGAATATTCAAGGATATACATTGTATTGAAAAGATGGGCAGAGGGGCTGGGGTTGCCTTAGTAAGAAATTAAATTAAATCAATAGTAAGAAATGAGGTAAGGTCATATTGCACAGAATCTGTGGGGCTAGAGTTGAGGAACTGCAAAAGTTTAAAAAAAATGATAATTTGAGTCATGTACAGGCCTCCAAATAGTAGTGAGGAGTTATTGTTGGGTTGCCATAATATTACCAGAGCATAGGAGCTGCTCTCTCATTAGAGAGAAGTAACTGGTGGTGGTTTAACCTGAGGGCCACCAAACCTCAGGAGAGGGAAGAGATTGAGAAAGAGAGTCCTTCATGGTCTCCTCAAACCAATGATGGGAATTGAACCCATGCTGTTAGTATCATACTGCTTTGTGAACCAACAATCCAGCCAACTGAGCTAAACCAATTCCCAGTCTGGAGTTGGGACGCGAGATACACTGAGATAGAAAAGATGTGTAAGAAAGGGAAAGTTACAGTGCTCATGGCTGATTTCAATACGCAAGTGGCCTGGGAAAATCGAGTTGGTAGTGGATTGCAAGAAAAGGAATTTGTGGAATGTCCACAGGACAGCTTTTTGGAGCAGCTTGTGAGAGAGTCCACTAGCAAACAGGCAATACTGGATTTCATGTTGTGCAATGAGGCAGACTTGATAAGAGAACTTAAGGTGAAGGAACCCTTAGGAGGCAGTGATGATAATACAAATGAACTTACTCTGCAATTTGAGAGGAAGAAGATAAAATCAGAGGTAACTGTATTACAGCTGAATAAAGGCAACTACAGAGGCATGAGGGAGAATCTGGGTACATTTGACTGGGAGAGGAGCCTAGCTGGAAAGACTGGAACAGGAAAGGCAGGAGCTTCTGAGAGTAATTCAGGAGACACAGCAGAGATTTTTCCCAAGGAAAAACAAAGCATGGTACAAGCAGGATGAGGCAACCACGGCTGACTGACTAGGGAAGTCAGGGACAGCATAAATGCAAAAGAGAAACCGTATAATGTGATGAAAGGCAGTGAAAAACCAGAGGATTGGGAAGCTTACAAAGACCAACAGAAGGCAACAAAAACTAAATAAAAAATACTAATTAAGCATGAGGCCAAGCTAGTGTTGTAGGGAAAATCACCAGTCTCGGAGTCAGAATTGGGATTCAACGACAGAGTTTATCGTACAAAGAAACCGGAGCTCTGGGAGTGGGGGTGGGTGGCTAGAGAGAGAGAGAGAGAGAGATACGTCGGCAGCATGCCTGTCAGCTGCGAACCTTCTCTCACCCTTGGAGTACATGTCATGAAATTTTATACATTTCATGGTATAATGGTCCAAATATCAAGCCTTTGTTTGTGCAGCATGGTCTGTTTACAGAAAACATTACAGAGTCATTGTCAGTTTCAGAGGAATGTTACAGAGCCATTGTCAGTTTCAGCACCTAAGTGGAAGTCCATTGCTGCAGTAATTGGTCATGAGAAAGAAGCAAGATCATTTTTCCATTACTGCAAATCTAAGGTATTAACACTTCTACACAAGCAGTCTCAGGTAGTTAACATTTCTATTGAAGGTGATGGCTGGACTCAGACACTTCGGGCAGTAGACGTTATTGATGTGTGTTCTCTTCCCCCACCCGCCTGAAACTAAATATCTATGTTCTGTGTATATTGTGCTGGTATCCTGTTGGCCTCAAGTATCTGTGTATGCTTCATTGTACTTTTCCATGTCATAGCTCAGTGGCCATCTTGTGTCTGTGGGCCCATGTCAGCATGTCCCATGTCAACTCCCACTTCGCTAGTCAGTAATGTGAAGGAAGACAGTAAGAGTTTCTTTGGATATGTAAAGGGCAAAAGAGAAGCAAAAGTGTCTGTTGGACCGCTGGAAAATTATGCTGGAGAGTTAGTAGTGGGGAGCAAGGAAATGGCTGAGGAACTGAATAATTACTTTGCATCAGTCTTCACATTGGAAGACATGACTAATATCCCAAAAATCCGAGAATGAGGTTCAGAGCTGAGTATGGTGACCATCACCAAGGAGAAGGTACTAGAAAAAGTGAATGGCCGGAAGGTGGATGAATCACCCGGACCAGGTGGACTACATCCCAGAGTTAGTCATAGAACTGTACATCATGGAAACAGACCCTTTGGTCCAACTCATCCATGCTGACCAGATATCCTAACCTAATCTAGTTCCATTTGCTAGCACTTGGCCCATATCCCTCTAAACCCTTCCAATTCAAAAACCCATCCAGATACCTTTTCAATTCTGTAATTATACCAGCTACCTCCAATTCCTCTGACAGCTAATTTCATACATGCACCACCCTCTGCATGAAAATGTTGCCCTTTAGGTCCCTTTAACAGGGCAATCTCTTTATCCAAACGGCAAGGTTGGGAAGTACTTTGTTTGGATAATCGAATGTTCGGATCGTTGAATGTTCAGATAACACAGTTTATCCAAGCATCAGGACCTTGAGATCTTGTTTGGATAATCCAAAATTCAGATAATCGAGGTTGTACTGTATATCTTTCCCCTCTCACCCTAAACTATGCCCTCTAGTTCTGGACTCCCCCACCCAAGGGAAAAAAACATTATCTATTTACCCTATCCATGCCCCTCATGATTTTATAAACCTCTATAAGGTCACCCCTCAGCCTCCGACGCTGCAGGGAAAACAGCCCTAGCCTATTCAACCTTTCCCTATAGTTCAAATCCTTCAACCCTGGCAAAATCCTTGTAAATCCTTTCTGAACCCTTTCAAGTTTCAAACATTCTTCTGGTAGAAAGGAGACCAGATGTGTACACAATAGTCCAAAACTGGCCTAACCAACATCCTGTACAGCTGCAACATGACCTCCCAACTCCTGCACTCAGTCCTCTGACCAACAAAGGAAAGCATACCAAATGACTTCTTCACTATCCTATCTACCTGCAACTCCACTTTCAAGGAACTCCACTCCAAGGTCTCATTGTACAGCAACACACCCTAGGACCTTACCATTAAGTGTATAAGTCCTGCTAAGATTTGCTTTTCCAAAATGCAGCACCTCACAGTTATCTAAATTAAACTCCATCTGCCACTCCTCAGCCCATTGGCCCATCTGGTCAAGATCCTGTTGTAATCTGAGGTAAGCGCCTTTGCTGTCCAATTTTGGTGTCATCTGCAAACTTACAAACTATATCTCCTCTGTTCACATCCAAATCATTTAGATAAATGATGAAAAGTAGTGCACCCAGCAATGATCCTTGATGCTCCACTGGTCACAGGCCTCCAGTCTTAAAAGCAACCCTCCACCACCACCCTTTAAGGGAGATAGCTGAAGAGAGAGTGGAGATGTTAGTGGTGATCTTTCAGGAATTGTTCAAATCAGGGAGCTTCCAGAGGACTTGAAAATCGCTAACATGGCTCCCCTGTTTAAAAAGGGAACAAGGCAAAAGACTGAAAATTATAGGCTGATTAGCCGAACCTCAGTCGTGGGTAAGATCTAGAATCCATTGTGAAACATGAGATTTCTGAATAATTGGACGTGTATGGCAAAATAGGGAAAAGTCAGCATGGTTTCATCAAGGGGAAGTTATGCATGATAAATCTTCTAGAATTCTTCGAGGAAGCAACAAGCAGGTTAGACCAAGGAGAGACAATAGACATTATCTACCTGGACTTCAAGAAGGCCTTTGAGAAGGTGCCACGCAGGTGGCTACTGACTAAGGTAAGAGCCTGTGGTTTCAGAGGCAAGGTGCTAGCATGGATAGAAGCTTGGCTATCTGGGAGAAAGCAGAGAGTGAGGATAAAAGGGTTCTTTTCAGTATGGCAGCTGGTTACAAGTGGTGTTCCACAAGGCTCCATGTTGGGATCACAACTTTTCACTTTTACATTAACAATCTAGATGAAGGAACTAATTGCATTCCAGCCAAGTTTACAGATGATGAAGTAGATAGGTAGAGGGACAGGTGGCATTGAGGAGGCAGGAAGGCTACAGAAGGATTTGGACAGGTTAGGAGAGTGAGCAAAAAGGTGGCAGATGGAGTACAATATGGGAAAGTGGGAGGTCATGCACTTTGGTAGGAAGAATAGAGGCATGGTCTATTTTCTAAATGGGGAGAAAATTCAGAAGTCTGAAGTGCAAAGAGACTTGAGAGTTCTAGTCCAGGATTCTCTTCAGGCAAACTTGCAGGTTGAGTCAGTAGTTAGGAAGGCAAATGAAATGACAGCATTTATTTTGAGAGGACTTGAATATAAAAGCAGGGATGTACTTCAGTGACTCTATAAGGCTCTCATCAGACCACATTTGGAGTATTGTGTGCAGTTTTGGGCCCCATATCTCAGGAAGGATGTATCACCCCTGGAGGGTGTTCAGAGGAGGTTCACGAGAATGGTCCCAGGAATGAAAAGCTTATTATATGAGGAACGTCCGAAGACTCTGCGTCTACACTCAATGGAGTTTAGAAGGATGAGGGGGATCTAATTGAAGCATACAGAATACTGAATGGCCTGGACAGAATAGATATTGGGAAGATGTTTCCAATGATAGGAGAGACTAGGACCCGAGGGCAGATCCTTAGAGTACAGGAAGGGCCTTTTAGAACAGAGGTAAGGAGAAACTTCTTCAACCAGAGAGTGGTGAATCTATGGAATTCATTGCCACAGAAGGCTGTGGAGGTCAGGTCATTGAGTCTATTTAAGACTGAGATAGATAGGTTCTTGATTATCAGGGATTACAAGGACAAAGTGGGAGAATGGGATTGAGAAACTGATCAGCCATGATTGAATGTCAGATTAGACTCGTTGGACTGAATTGGCTTAACCAGTGTTTATTATCCATCATTCATTGCCCTCAAGAAGGTGATAATGAGCCCTCCTGGTGTAGCCTGTATAGCAGGTATAAGTATATCCATCGTGCTGCTGGCAAGGGCATTCAGGTTTTAATCCGGCAACAGTGAGGGGACAATGGGGGCAAAAAGCAGTTCCAAGCTAAGATCGTCTGTGCTTGGAGGGGAACTTGCAAGCTGTGGGGTTCCTCGACATCTGCTGCTCTTGTCCATCTAGGTGGTAGAGGTGGAGTCAAAGGAGCCATAGTGAGTTGTTGTGGTACATCTTGTAGATGGTGCACACTGATGCCACTATGCAGCAATAGTGGATGGAAGGAAGTTGTAAGGCATTGTTTGGGTGTCCATCAAGTGGGCTGCTTTATCCTAGATGGTGCTGAGTGTCTTGAGTGCAGTTGAAACTGCATCCTTCTCACAGGTGGAGAGTATTCCATCAAATTCCTTGCGTCTTGTAGACTGTGGAAGGACTTTGGGTAGTAAGGAAGTGAATTGCTTGCTGCAAAATTCCAAGCCCCTGACCTACTCTTGTCGGCATAGTATTTATACACCAGTCAGTGGCAACCCCCTAGATTTTGATAATGGAGAATTCTGTGACTGCATTGCCATTAAATATCATGGGATGATGGATAGATTCTCTCATATTGGATACAGTCATTGCCTGATACTTCTGTGGCACAAGTATTATTTTTCACTTACTGGCCCAAGACCTGATTGGTCCAGGTTGCAACTTTCAACTCTTAACTTTTCATTTTGTTCATTCACGGAGCGTGGACAGGTGAAACATGGACTGCTGTTCGATCAGTCACCCGCTGTGTATCAAGGTGGTGACAAGTGTCTTGGGCAAGCCAGCCTGACTCATATAATATTCCAGGCAGACTAGGAAAGCCACGTGGAGAGGGCAGTGGGAGTCATGGCCATTGCTGACTGTTAGCTTGCCATTAAGGCACAATCTGCACAGTGGCCATGTTTGTTGACAGAGAGGGCTTCTCTCAACTCACTGCATAGTTGCACACAGTAGGCTGGTAGTACATGTGATTTGATGCTCATCATAGTGGCAGTCGATTGTTGTCCAGACCGGAAGACAAGGGGTAGATGCTGGATGACAAAGGCTAGCCTCGTCAAATCTGGCGCCTGTCAGAAATCTTTGTCACAAGGCAAGGGAGACGTTCTGTGCCAGTCACAGCACAACAGGAGACATCATACAGCAGCAAACCAGTGAGGAGAGTGGTGTTAACATCAGTCCAGAGGGAAGGAAGAGGCAGAAGCCTCACCTGATGAGGCTGATGGGGAAACATAGTGACGCGGAATGGGATACACAGCAGTGAACGAGTATCGATGTCATGTCTACCTTGGACGTGAACAGAGAGGCAGAGAACTGCTCATACTCATCTGCTTCCAATCTCCTGTGAGATCAAAACAACAGACTTGCCTGTTTTCATTGAATGTAAATCTGAACCTTTTATGTCCAAATTTCAGTACCATCTCCAGAAAGGAAAAGTGGATTTGACTAGTACTACAGAACACTTCCTTACCCACTATTTTTGCCTAATATTTAATTCATGAGACAACAGATACAAATAATGGGGTTAAAAGTGTGGTGCTGGAAAAGCACAGCAGGTTCAGGCAGCATCTGAGGAGCAGGAGAGTCAATGTTTTGAGCATAAGCTCTTCAGGAATGCAGGTTAGGTGGATTCACCATGGGAAATTGCCCACAGTGTTGAAGAGTGTGTAGGCTAGGTTGATTAGTCACGGGAAATGTAGGGTTACAGGGATCAGGTTGTGGGTAAATCTGGGTGGGATCTCTTCAGAGAGTTGGTGTGGACTTGTTGGGTTGAGTGATTGTAGCTTATACTCGAAACATCGACTGTCCTGCTCCTCAGAAGCTGTCTGACCTGCTGTGCTTTTCCAGTGCCGCACTTTTGACTCTGATCTCCAGTATCTTCAGTCCTCACTTTCTCCTAGATACAAATAATGTCCAGTTAATCATCAGGTTTTGTGATGGAAGGTCAAATTTGGTGAGGGAGAGAGACAAGGGGGGAGGTTGATTTAAAATGGAATCAGCCAAGTATTTGATTCATCGAGGTCCATTCCCAACTCTCATGAACTTATAGTCAACATGCACGATCCATGTTTGCCTGTCAAACTGTTTTCAAAATTCATAACTCAAACCTTGGACTGGTATTTAAATTATGCATAAGTCATCTTCAGTTTCGGTGATCTGAGTGACAGTTGCATTGGAATTGACTCTAATTCTGTTTATGAAATCTACTCTGTTCTATATAATATTAATCTTTTGTTTCAAGTAGTGCTTTCAAATTGGCTGGTCGCTCTGTGGTTAGCACTGCTGCGTCTCAGCACCAGGGACTTGGTTTTCTCCCACACTCCAAATGTGTGCAGGTTAGGTAGATTAACCATGGGAAATGCTCGGGATAGAGTGAATCTGGGTGGAATCTCTTCGGAGAGTCGATGTGGACTTGTTGGGCCAAATGGCCTGTTTCCACACTGTCGGGATTCTGTGAAAATGAACATGTTCCAAGTATTGGAAGATCTTTAATTCTTGTGAACTGTAGGATGCATTTTTCTTCAAAACGAGTCAAAGACAGACAGTCAAATTTCTTCTTAATACGGAAGTCCTGTGGCTTTATCCGAGAAAATGTGGTTAGAGATACTGGAAGATTGTTAGATGTTTTGTTTAAGCTCATGTGGAATGTTTGTATTTTGCCTTCCTACACAATGATAAATAGTGCTGATTTGAGTCAGTTGATTCCAATCATGACTTTATCTTGGGGAACAAAGGCAGCTCATTAGTTCATGGATTAGTGGCCCTGGAAGAGCACAGCAGTTAAGGCAGCATCCAAGGAGCTTCGAAATCGATGTTTCAGGCAAAAGCCATTAGTTCAGCTGAAGTCTCATGTTGCCAAGTGTTTGCTCAGTGGCCCTGGAGGGAAATGCAAACAATCAAGATATGAATGTTCTGTTCAGGCCATCAGACAGTTTCCTTTCTAGATGTTTCAGTCTCCGCTCTCCTACAAGTGAGTAGGAAGCTGTGACTATCAAAACCCATAAGAAAGATAGTTTTCACATCAACTAGTTTGGAGGTGTTATTGCACACTTCCTGAACAGGTGGGATTTGAATCTAAGGCTCCTGGTCCAGAGGCAAGGATATTACCACAACCCGTGAGATCCCCTCAGAAAAGTAAAATATACAAACCAGATCACTGAGAAACTGGTGTCTCGAGAGCTAAGAAATGTCCTTGAGCAAAGTTTGTGGGAGATGTACTGGGGGCTGTGATTGCTTCTCTTTTATAAGCAAGCAGTTGAATATTTTGAAGCTGCACAAAAAATCGGATCAACTTGGAAGAAAGTGTCGATATAATAGTACAGATGAAGGTAAGAGTTTTATCAGATGGGACACAAATGGATTAAAAATGTAATGCTGACAAGTCAAAGAGCACCTGGTCCAGACAGGATACATTTTGAGTTATGAAGAGAACTGTGAGTGCAAATTTAAAGTTCTGGTCATGATCTTTTAATCCACCTGAGACATGAGGGTGATGCAAGGTGACTGTAAGATGGCTGCTGTTCAGAAAAGATGAGATAAACTCAGCCACTGTAGCCAGTCAGTTTATTGACTGTCTGTTTGAAAACAGCAATCATGGTGCTGCCGTTCAGAAACATGGGGACAATAATCTGTCCAAGACAATAATCTTGGTCAAAATAGTTACCATTTGGGAAGGTATGTGCTAATAATGGGAAGTAATTAGGGATTTGATAAAGCCAAAACTTGTTGGACTAAATTTATTAATTGTGTGTGTGTGTGTCAGTGTCAGCGTCAGTCAGTGTCAGTGTCAGCCATGGTTCTGTTGGTAGCATTCTATCCTTTTATTTCTGAGTTTCCAAGTGTCAAGCCCCACCTCAAGGTTTAGACATCGAAATCAGCATTAACTTTCCAGTGCAGAGCACCCCTGCATTGTCAATGGTGCAGTCTTTCGGTTGAGGCCTTTACCTGAGTTGTCTTCTGCATGGTCAAGTACACGTTCAAGTTCCCATGGTGTTATTATGTGAAAGTATCTCTCAATCACCGCTACAAAAACAAACGCATTACCTAGTTATCAGATCACATTACAGGAGTTTGTTGAGTGTAAATTAACTGCCCTGTTTCTTGCATTACAATAAAAACTACTTCAGTACTTCGTTACTCCAAGCTGTAAAGTGCTTGGAGATTAAAAACAGAAAATGCTTGAGAGGCTCACCAGGTCTGCTACATCTGTGATGAGAGACTGAGTTAATATTTTGAGTCCACTCAGCAGGGTCAGTTGCATCTGTGAAGAGAAACTTAGATGATAATTTGCATCCTGTGTGACTTCTTAAGAATGAAGAGCAAGTTCCACAGAAGAGTCACACTGAACTCAAAATCTTAACTGTTTTACACCAAAGGTGCTGCCAGTCTTGAGTTTCTCCAGCACATTGTCTCCAAGCATCACTTTGCTTTTATTGAAGCATGTTGAGATATCCAGTGGTTGGGAAAAGTGCTATACAAATGCAAAACATTTTTTTCTTACTGTCATGAAGTTACAGAGGTTGGTAAGAATGCATGTTAACTTTCAAAGGACATGTTTTAAACTACCAAATAAGAGACCTGTTGCAAAATTAAAGCTAATGGGATGAAAGAGACAGCAACAGAATGTACAAGAAATTTGACAAATGATGGAAAGCAGTGCATAGTTGCTTTTAAGATGCGATGGTGTTCCCCAGAGGTCAGTATTGGGAACCCAGCCCTTTTTTTTGATTAATTACTAATGAGAGTTGCATGGCTGGTGCAACGTGCCAAGGATAGCTTTCCTGGCTATTGATGCAGCTGAAAACTCCTTTGCAGTTGGATTTCACTGCCCCCAGCTCCCAAAAACCTGCACCCTCATGGTGACCTGGTTGCCTTTTTGAATTTTAATAGAATTTTGCTAGATGTCGTTGAGGGTAAGAACACTTTCGCACTGAGGCACACACTCCATTACTTTCTCTTGACACGTCCCTAACTGGGTTAGCTCTGCAGCTGCTTAGATAAGGATTCTGCCTTCCGTACCAATTGAAGTAGGTCGGCTGGCTAGAAGTCCCACATCCGTGACTTTTATGCCCCATGGTTCAGAGGTTCAGAACCTAGAGACAGTCCAAGCTCTGCATTTCTGACCCCAGAGTGAAAATTCATCCTGTGCAGATGAAAACACGGCAGTCCAGAAATTGCTATCAGTGAGTTAATGCCTCTACTGTGGGTGTACTGTTGGGGCAGCACCGGACTTTTAGTTATTGAAATCAATTCAATTAGCAAGGATTTCCACTTCGTCTCTCAGTCTTAAAAAGAAAATCCATCAACAAAGTACTAACCTAAATATTCTGATCAGGGAAGGGAAATCCAATGTCTGATCCTGATCAAATTAAAAGACCCACAATCACCTTTTATGAATCTGTTCAGGAGCCCAATCAACAAGAGTATTGATGGGGAAATCGTGGCCCTACACCACAGTCTGATAGCAATGTGTTATGAAGATGTATGTGTGTACTGTACCTTTAAGAGATACTAGAAGCTGGCATGGACTTAGGCACAGAGTGTACTGAGAAAAGTTAAAATGTAACTTTTGACTGTGAAACTAATAGTGCAGCTGAGTTGCCATGATATAAAAGCAAATTCAGATTCGGCCAATCAGTTTAAATAGTGCCCCAAGGTACCAGAATTCAATTAAATTTGAGTTTAGTATTTTGATCAAAACCAAGGAAATGATCCAGTTTTCTGGGATATAAACCCAGCCATTTTGAACATTTAGGGAGAGAACTGCCAAAACACCAGCAAATATATACCACTAGCTGAAGAGCTCTCTGAAAGGTACCTAAAATAAGTGTTTGTGCAGCATAACATCGAAGCTGACCCAGAGAAAAATCGACAGAGGAAAAGCTACTAAAGAGAATTGACAAAGCTGACTGGTTCTGAAATGTGATTTTTTTTTGTAAATCTTAATCAGGGTTTTTATCGGACCAGTATTATGGAGTGGGAACTAAGAGAGTGCTTTATGAGAAAGGAGTTGTAAATAGTTGCTGGTTTTAATAGTCTCTGTTGGACTTAAAGAATACAATTGTTAATTTTCACCTGAAGTAGTGACCTGTGGGATCGTTCATTTGCCTCTCAAAATTTAACAAGATTATGGCATAAGGTGAGCTCCTCTGTGTGTCGGGGTTAAATTAGCAGAATGGTTTATCCCGTGGCGTAACACATGTATTGTGGTTTAAATTCTGAGTGGGGCAGTGAAAAAGTGTGGTTTTGGGTGCCAGGTGTGTGTGCTGGGTAGGGTAGGGTGCCTGATTGGCAGGGGATGTACCAATCAGGGTCTGGCTAAGGGTGGAGCTGCAGTTTGGGGATGAGGGTGGAGTGCATTGAGTCTGACAGGTGGTGTGCTGTGTGTCAGATTGGGTTACGGGTAGTTAGGAAGAGAGAAATCGCTCAGTGAGAATGTAAAACCAGAAGCCAGTCATTTCATCCCTTGCTGAAAATGTGTTGCTGGAAAAGCGCAGCAGGTCAGGAATTCCTGAAGAAGGGCTTATGCCCAAAACGTCGATTCTCCTCCTCCTTGGATGCTGCCTGAACTGCTGCACTTTTCCAGCAACACATTCTTCTGCTGTGATCTCCAGCATCTGCAGTCCTCACTTTCTCCGAAGTGGAGACGTTGTCCTTTCCTGACTATGGTATCAATGTGCATGGACCAGGACAGATTGCTGGTGATCATCAATCCGAGGAACTTGATGCTGTCGACCATCTCTATCTCTCCCTCACTGATGCAGACAGAGGCATGCCATCAACTCTGCTTTCTGAGGTCAATGACCAGCTCCTTCATTATTGGATGAGACAATGAAGCTAACTAAAGAACTATAGCTTAGAGACTCCCGAGCTGCTAGGACTTGCTGTTACAGAAACCACTTGTCCGGATTTATGGCTGTCAGAACCTTTTGTGTTTGCAGATATTGCTCAGGAAACTCAGTTAAGGTGCAGTCTCAATAGAGATAATTCATACCATCTCATCCTTTCTCACCTTTTTAGAGAAAACCTTTTGTGAAAATCCAGCATGAGAGCTAGAAAAACTGATGCATGTGTTCTGATGACAAACGTCTGAAAAAAACTTCATCATGACATCTCTTGTGTGAGCTGTTTTGGAATAACTTCCAGTCACAACCACTTGTGTCCAATGATACCTGTCTACAAGTATCAGCATCCAGACTGAAAATCACCTGGAGCATTTTGCATCTTTTTTTTAATTCAAGAATTAACAATTAATTCGCCAAAGATGATTTTTTTTTCAAAAGTCGATCTCTGCAGAGAAATGTCCTTTTATTGTATGTAATCAATCTGTGTTTCTGCTACATTATTAAGATAGTAAACTTTCAGATTTTAAGCAGTCAATAAGATTTGCATCTTCATTTCATGAGTTATAGTACATAACAAATTTTGTTTATGAAAGAAATTTGACAGATTTTTTTGTATTTTGACATACAGGTAAAGTATATCATTCACGATACCAGTACGTGGGTGAAGCATTGAAATGTACACTGAATACAGTACAGTTGGTTCAGATCTAACGCGATAAGTCCATTCTCGAATGATCTGGCATTATAAGACAATCGCGCAATAGCTGCACGATATAACTAATCGAACTGAAGTTGTGTCATAGCCAATACAGGTAAGGAAAGTTCAGGTTCTAGAAAAAAAACGGGCTAAACTCTTCAATCGCATTAAAGCCAATTTGTATCAAAGAAACACACGTTATAGCAGAACCAACTGTATATGTTGTTATTAGTGGAGTAGTAGAACTAGACAAAGACATGTTGCATTCCTCCAACATTGGACAAATGCGCACTATTAAAGAAGCTTTGGTTGAGAAAGGATGTCAACGGTCTGCATCAAGAAATAATGCGCTGCTGTTGACAAGAGATATTTCTTGAAACCTCATTGAAGTACACTTCAATTGGAAATGCCTCCCTTGAGAAATGCTGTACATCACAATATATATCAGCATGACAGATGTTTACATATATAATGTCAGACAGCACTGCCAAAATAAATGTGAAATAAAATAAATCCATGCAGGTTTAGTGATTCACCAAACTATAGACTGGTTATTTTAAAAAAGACTGCAATATGTAATAAATGTATCCATTTAGGCATGTGTTGTAGTTATATTGAACTGAATTTTCCCAGCTCCTGGATGACGTGGACAAGAGTGAGTCAGTTGCTAAAATATAATCCGAAGATATATCTGAAAAAGTAGATCTGCAGTGTTGAGGAAAGAAATGTCCGACTTTGCACCCAAATCTTGAACTGCAAAATGAAAATTTTGCAAGTAAGTGGTGCTAAGTAATTTGCAAACGTTTAAATCAAAGTATTACCTACTATCACTTCATTTGTATCTGGAGTTCACAGAGCATTAATTACATCAAAACAATGTGCAAGTGCATGGGAAAAAGGCAGGAGGATGGTACGAAGAAATGAGATTCCATTATACAGCAGGCACAGACACTGTGGCCTTCTTTTGTGCCTTAACTTTTGTGAGTGGACTTTTGTCCCATGTGATGCAAAAGAACTAGTTGGCAACCATTGTCAATATAAAGGTCTGAGCGGGTACCTAACAGCTGCAGCTCATGCTTGCTTCCCTGCGTTTCCGTCTTGAACAAAGAATTCTTACATTGTGGAGCAGGCCATTGAGCCCATCAGACTAGATTAGATTATTTAGTGTGGAAACAGGCCCTTTGGTCCAACAAGTCCACACCGATCCGCCGAAGCACAACCCACCCAGACACATTCCCTACATTTACCCCTTAACCTAACACTACGGGCAATTTAGCATGGCCAATTCACCTAACCTGCACATTTTTTTTGGATTGTGGGAGGAAACCGGAGCACCCAGAGCAAACCCACGCAGACACGGGGAGAATGTGCAAAGGGTCGCCTGAGGCGGGAATTGAACACGGGTCTCTGGCACTGTGAGGCAGCAGTGCTAACCACTGTGCCACCCACAAAGCCTCCCAACAGCTTCCCATCCCCACCCTATCTCTCCATTTTCCATGGCTAATCAGTCTAGCCTGCACATCCCTGGACACTGTGGGGCAATTTAGCATGGCCAATCCACCTAACTCTCACATCTTTGGACTGTGAGAGAAAACCAGAGCACCCGGAGGAAACCCACACAGACTCTGGGAGAATGTGCAAACTGCATTCATATAGTTACTCAAGGGTGGAATTGAACCCTGGGTCTCTGGTATTGTGCTAACCATTGAGCCATTCTGTCTTGACCAGTAGTCTCTAAATCTCACAGCATGCTCCATGGGTAGTAACCACCTACAGCCCTCCTAGTCCTCCTGCCCCAAGCATATTCATTAGGTTGATACCAGATGTGCATCAACTTTTCATATCATCGTGGCACATGTCCTATTCACCTACAGCTTTTCACTTCAATGCCACAATTTGCAGTGCACCAACACCTTGCATTACAGAGCTGCTGCAGGTCTGCTTCACACACAGGGACAGGCACTTGTCTCATGGTTTGGAGGAAGGTGTACTTCAGAGTTTGTTGCTCACTTGCTCTGTACCTGCTCAGATGTGCACTGCATCCCAGCTTGACTTGCTCTTTTGCAAACTCATTCAGAGCTGAACAGTTCATTGTACTTTAGTCTTGTTTCATCCTGTAGCGTGGGCACAAAGCCAGACAGCTTGCCATGTTTGTCAGCAGTGATCACTCAAGGAGATGGTCACACTGCTTTACAGAAACTGTGCTACAACAGTATCAAAGCTGCAGAATGTATCAGCAGCTTCCATGATAAACATACTTCCTTTCTGTGCTTTCACCAAATGACTGTGTCTGAAAGTCAAAAGGGAGTAAGTCTTCAGTCAAGAATCGACGTTTCGGGCATGAGCCCTTCTTCAGGAATGAGGAAAGTGTGTCCAGCAGGTTAAGATAAAAGGTAGGGAGGAGGGACTTGGGGGAGGGGCATTGGAAATGCGATAGGTGGAAGGAGGTCAAGGTGAGGGTGATAGGGGTGGAGTGGGGGTGGGGGCGGAGAGGTCAGGAAGAAGATTGTAGGTTAGGAAGGCGGTGCTAAGATCGAGGGATTTGACTGAGACAAGGTGGGGGGAGGGGAAATGAGGAAACTGGAGAAATCTGAGTTCATCCCTTGTGATTGGAGGGTTCCTAGGCGGAAGATGAGGCGCTCTTCCTCCAACCGTCGTGTTGCTATGGTCTGGCGATGGAGGAGTCCAAGGACCTGAATGTCCTTGGTGGAGTGGGAGGGGGAGTTGAAGTGTTGAGCCAAGGTGTGGTTGGGTTGGTTGGTCCAGGTGTCCCAGAGGTGTTCTCTGAAACATTCCGCAAGTAGGCGGCCTGTCTCCCCAATGTAGAGGAGGCAACGTGCAGGCTACATGCAGACTACGTGCAGGTCCTTGGACCACCAAGAACGTGCAGGTCCTTGGACCACCAAGGACATGCAGGTCCTTGGACTCCTCCATCCCCTCCCACTCCACCAAGGACATGCAGGTCCTTGGATTCCTCCATCGTCAGACCATAGCAATACGACGGTTGGAGGAAGAGCGCCTCATCTTCCGCCTAGGAACCCTCCAATCACAAGGGATGAACTCAGATTTCTCCAGTTTCCTCATTTCCCCTCCCCCCACCTTGTCTCAGTCAAATCCCTCGAACTCAGCACCGCCTTCCTAACCTGCAATCTTCTTCCTGACCTCTCTGCCCCCACCCACACTCCGGCCTATCACCCTCACCTTGACCTCCTTCCACCTATCGCATTTCCAATGTCCCTCCCCCAAGTCCCTCCTCCCTACCTTTTACCTTAGCCTGTTGGACACACTTTCCTCATTCCTGAAGAAGGGCTCATGCCCAAAACGTCGATTCTCCTGCTCCTTGGATGCTGCCTGACCTGCTGCACTTTTCCAACAACACATTTTTGGCTCTGATCTCCAGCATCTGCAGTCCTCACTCTCTCCTCTAGTCTTCAGTCAAGTCAAGGGGAAATGTTGTAAATCGGGGTTGAGGGGCATCCTCAGTCAATGTTGGACATTGTTTTATGTCAGGCTTCAGCATGCTGAAAAGCATCTGGAGGAGTCCGGTTCACTGGTTCAATGTCATTGCAGTCCAGGCAGTGGTCAGTTGGTCCAATGTAACCAGACAGAGGATTAGCAGTAAAGCACTTGGAAGCTGCTTGAGAGGTTGAATGTGGTCTGGTTGCTTACCAGGCAGGCTGTTGTACCAAGTTGGTCAGGCCTGTGGGCCACTGTTAGCCTTGCATAATGTGAAGATGTTAGACCACACTGGTACTTTGGGATCGAGTAGCATTCCTGTGGACAGGTTTTAAACATGATTTGAAACCGTGGAGAGGTAGCCTCTGTGTAGCTTGATTCCTGTAACTACAGTTACTACAACAGTTGATCAGCCAAGTGATCATGTAACAAAGCAAGTAACGACAATTATGACAAATATTTCACAGATGGAATATCACCTGTGCCACCTCTATCACCTCAGAGCTTTTCTTGTTTCCCACCTTCCATGCAACTGTGGTGAACTCTTTTCTTTGGCTGAGAGCAATTGAGCTGTTTCAGCGTGAGACTTGAAATATGGCACTGGCAATCCCAGAAGATGCCAGCAGTGCCTAGTGTTTCTGCTGCTGGTGGCAGCAAGATGGTGTGAGTGTGGCACCACTAAGGTATGATGTCTATATTATCTGGTGAGCAGTAGAGAATTGCATGAGGTAACTCCCCCGAAGTCACAGAGAAACCTTCTCTAAAGCTTTCCCAAATTGTAAATTAGGGATGATTTTTGGTAAAATTCCAAGCAATATTTCTTATAACCGATTAAAAACACAGTCTATGTTTCTTTAGTGCGTCCCACCAGAATATTTGAAGCTTCTTAAATGATCATCTTCCATGCTAAGTCAAACTTCTGATTTACAATTTGACCATATAATTCATTTAAACATTGAGGAGAAACTGCACTAATTATTTTCAGGGAGCAAATATTTAATCTGCAGCAGCACAATAATTCATCAGTTTAGAAATTGCCTGTAGACCCATACAGCCGGGGGTAGTCGATGGTCACATTAGTTTGGCTGCATGGCATGTTTTAGAATTATTCTGTATCACAGTCTAAAAGAGGCATTGAGACCTTGGAATATTTTAGTGAGGTGCAATCAGCTTGTTAAAGGGTTTCCATCCAAAATGAAATCTGTTGCACATGTGCAGGCACCAGATTTGTTAATAGACCACCTGTATTTCCTTCATACAAAGCCAGAGGAACACTCCCTTCACTCTGCTGTCCTTGTGATTTCCACCCTCCCTTTCACACACACATCCCACACCCAACCCGAACCTTACTGGCAACTAGAATTTAACTAGGCAAAAGTGAGGACTGCAGATGCTGGAAACCAGAGTTTAGATTAGAGTGGTGCTGGAAGTGCACAGCAGGTCAGGCAGCATCCTGCTCCTCAGATGCTGCCTGATCTCCTGTGCTTTTCCAGCACCACACTCATCTAAACAACTGAAATTTAATGTTACTTGTGGCAATGGTGTTGTGAGTGTGCTTGTGAGTGTGACCCAGAGATCAATTTTGAGCCATCATCAGGGCTTCTGTGTTGAGTATAAACCTGAAAATGCACCCAGATAACATTTTCTTGAGTAGTGTTGACATGTTGAGGTAATGTCATCTACCTAATATTATTAAGTATTATTGTAAATGTTCACATGGAAATTGTTATAGGACAGGAAATGTCATAACCTGACCTTAAAGAATAGACTGGTCAGAAACAAAGAGACATTAAATAAAGCTGTCTTAATCTCTCTCTCACTCTCTGTTTGACACATCAACAATTAAATAAGCAATAATCTTGTCTCTAAACCATTTTTCATATTCATGGTAGTCATCAAAAGCACTATACGAATGTGAGTATTCTTTCTTTTCTTGTTTTTTATAGTCAGAAAATATAAATGAGAGAGACAATTTAACACAATTATTTCACAATTCAATAAATTTCTTTGGATATTAAATAACAATTAGATTGAGTAAAGATAATGTGCCTCTGTGTCTCAGCCCAATTAAAAATCATCTTCATGGAAGCCCTTAATACATATCTTTTACGTGTTATGATCCTGGACCAGACCACAAAACTTACATTATAATTTGGGTAGGGACTAGTAATTTTGTTCCAAGTTGACAGTTTTTGAAATCCCAAGCACATGCTGATAGAATAAAGGCACAACTTTTTGACAAACATCTGTATAATTCACACAGAAGTTAAAACACTAATACAAATTACAATGTCCATCCAACCTGTACTCCAATGCACAAAATAATCTGATGTAAATATAGCTAACTGATCAACTGTGGTTAAATATCCTACAGATTTCATCAAATTGCAACTGCAATTGAGGCAGAGATTATATGGATTACTGAGTAGCCAGTCAAACATTAATGACACTCTACGATCAAATCTCATTAAAGCTTCACAATGGATTCCAGTTATTGGAACTGCGTCATCATAGACTACCTCAATGATCCCTCATGTCTTGGTAATTTACTGTTCCGTTACACTACTTATGAGCACAATTGTCCACAGATAGCTAACTTCACCAAGCTGGGACTCCCCTCACAATTCTTTATCCAACCTTCAAATCAGCTCTGATGCACATAGGTGATGTTGCTTGTTGGCTTCTTTAATCTTTCTTGAAAGCACTGTTCTGTTCTTGACTCAAAGGTTATTTTCTGTTGCCCCCCACTGTGGCTCTCAGGTCTCTTTGTGAGTCCTTGCCTCAATACTGAGCTGCAGTTGCTGACTTCCAGGTTTTCTGCTCAGTCTTAATTGCTTAGAGCTGTCACAACAGCTCATGGGACTGCTTCCCGACTTTAACTCTTCAACTGCTCTTGAGTGATCTTTGAACTGTTTCAGAGTGACTTATAGAAAACCAGTATCAAGCCTGTTGCGAGGAATAATTGCACATAACTCAAATTGGAATGCAGCCTTATAAAGTATGAAATGGATGCAAAAGAAATGGATTTCATCACACACTTGTTTACTTATCTTGGTGATTTGACAAAGATCCCTTTTGGCTGCATCTAGGGAGATGTAAGGTTGCTGAAGGTTCGCCAAAGATATTTCTGATTGCTTAGATAGGTGAACTCAAAGATACCTTCAGATCTCCAAGTTTCTTTTCAAACCTGAGGAATTGCTGGATGTCAGGGCCAAAATGGTAGCAGTCTGTGTTCCACTTGAATCACCAGGGCTCTCTTCAGAGGTTCCATCACTGTGGGACCTCTTGCAGTTTTCAACACATTGAAACCATGGTTAACTCCATGTTTGAAGATGGCACAATTTCAATTTGGAATCCTCCATTTTCTCCAACATTGTGTATCAGCTCACTAGGAAGAATGTCAAAATTCCCAGAGGACACTTTTTATTGATGTCAATAATCTTCAGTAGGCTCAGTCCTCAAAGTCTTCACATGTGCCTCCTCAAAACATGTGATCTCTTTTTAACTTATTGGATTATCATAGGTATTTGTCCTCATTCTCGTGCTTGCGTGCTGGTTCATCTCAGTGCAGAATCCTCTCTGTTGCTCTGAACAATGCATGGTGTTGTTCTCTGAGCTGGTGATTGAAAGGATAATAATTGCAAGGTGCTGGCTTCTTGACCCATGCTTCTTTAGGATCCTTCAGGATATGAACTGAGGAAAAGGACAACATTTGGCATTTGGAAACAAGGACAAGAATGAAAAGGTTGAGAGTCTGCTTAAGGCACAAACACTTTGCCATGATTAAAGCATGTGAGAATTCAATTTGACTGAAAAAGGAAACAGGAGTCAGATGGTCAAGGACTCCATGTCATTGTATCCCCCAGTCTCACGAGTTGACAATGTGTCCCTTGCTTGTTATGCCTGTTGTTTGTTTGTTGAGTGAACTGTTCCACTTTCCTGGCCTCACGTACTCTTTGATTTTGCAGGGCAGCATCTCAGTTGAAATCCAGAGAGGTGCTAAATATTTGTCACAATGTAAGAGGTGGAATGAAAATTTGCACAGGAATGAGGAGATGAGGGAAGTACTAGTGAAGTTAGTACTATGTGCAGAGTGTTGTAGTAAACTGTGAAATGATGTGTGTCCAAGTAATAAGTGAAGAAGAATTATGATTGTCGGGGCAACAAGGCTAAGTAAAGAGTAATAATTAACACCAGCTTATTTACATAACTCCTCTGCTAGACTATCACGTTCCAAAATGCAAAGGAAGAGCATTATCAAGTAAAATTAGGACATCAGGCCATGCAAAATAGCCAAAAGCTTGGTCAAAGAGGTAGGCTTCAAATTTTGTCTTCAAGCTGGAATGTGACAGAGAGAAGGAGAAGTATGGGGATGGTATTGAAGTAGACTGCGAAAAGTGGGTAATCAGGTAATGTTACAGAAAGTGGAAATAGGCCACCTTACTGATGGTGCTCAGACATGGTCAGAGATTCATCAGAGGGACAAATGAGACACCAAGGTTATAAATAGGTTGGTTTAATCTTAGACAGTTGTCAGGAAGTGAGACTGAGCCAGTAACAAAGGAACAGAGTTTGGGGCAAGGACCAAAAATATTGGCATCAGTCTCTCCTGGTAATTACCTGATGGACATATCAGAGTGGATGTCAGTTCAGCAGTTCAATAACTCAGTAAAACCAAAGAGATCGAAGGAGGTGATGAGGGTCGTGAGCTCGAGTTGGGTGCCAACAACGCCATGTTTTTATATCACTGAGAGCAGAATGGAGGTAACAAATTGGATTGGACAAGGATGGACCTTTGATGAACACCAGAGGCAGTGAGGCAGGAGCAAGAAGAGAAGCCATTCCAAGTGGGAGTAATCTGGGCTGTGGGCTGATAAATGAGAATTGAATCAGGATAGAACAGCCCCATCCAGCTGGGTGACAGTAGAGAGATGTTAGAGGAAAAAGGCAAGGTTAACGGTGTCAATGACTGCAAGTACGTTGAGAAGATTGAGGATGGATAGAATTGCCTCAGTCACATGGGGTGTTATTTGTAACTTTACCAAGAGCCAAGAGGTACTGTACCAGGGGTGGAAGCCTGACTGGAGAGATTCAAACTTGGAGCTCTCGCAAAGATCAGTTTGAATTTGGAGGTAACAAGATGTTTATACTTTGAAGCGGGAAGTGAATTTGGAGGTCATAAGTAAGGTGGCAAGGGTGGTAGGCAGAAACAAATTATGGTTATTTGAGGAGAGCAGTAATGACTACAGGTTTCAAGAGAAAAAAAGGACCACACAGGAAGATAGCAAGTCGTTAACAATATTATCAACATAGGGAACAGAAGAGCAACATAAGTGACCAGGGATTGATTGAATATTGAATAGAGTTGAAGAATAGACTGCAGTCAACAGTGCTGGAAAAGCACAGTAAGTCAGGCAGCATCCGAGGAACAGGAGAATTGACATTTTGGGCACAAGCCCTTCATCAGGAATGAGGAATTCTGCTCCTCGGATGCTGTCTGACCGGCTGTGCTTTTCCAGCACCACACTCTTAACTCTGGTCTCCAGCATCTGCAGTCCCCACTTTCTCCTAGAAGAATAGACTGCGGCTATTTTCCCTGGCGCACCAGAGACTGAGGGGAGACCTTACAGGGGTTTATAAAGTCATGAGTGGCATGAATAGAGTAAACAGACAAGGCCTTTTCCCCAGGTTGGGGAAGTCCAAAACTAGATTGCATACATTTAAGGTGAGAGGGAAAGATTTAAAAGGGACCTAAGGGGCAACTTTTTCACACAAAGGGTAGCGTGTGTATGGAATGAGCTGCAAAAGGAAGTGGTGGAGGCTGGTGCACTTACAACATTTAAAAGGCATCTGGATGGGTATATGAAGAGGAAAGGTTTCGAGGGATATGGGCCAGGTGCTGGCAAATGGGACTAGATTAATTTAGGATACCTGGTGTGCATGGATGAGTTGAACCGAAAGGTCTGTTTTCATGCTGTACATCTAGATTAGATTAGATTAGATTACCTACAGTATGGAAACAGGCCCTTCGGCCCAACAAGTCCACACCGACCCACCGAAGCTCAACCCACTCATTCCCCTACATTTACCCCTTTACCTAACACTAAGGGCAATTTAGCATGGTCAATTGGCCTGACCTGCACATCTTAGGACTGTGGGAGGAAACCGGAGCAAACCCATGCAGACACGGGGAGAATGTGCAAACTCCACACAGTCAGTCGCCTGAGTCGGGAATTGAACCCGGGTCTCTGGCGCTGTGAGGCAGCAGTGCTAACCACTGTGCCACCGTGCCGCCCATTGTATGACTCTGTATGACTCTAAGTCGGAAGTGGGTGTCATGGACAAGCTTCAACTAAGAGTAGGCATGAGGAGAAAGAGATTGAAAGAAACAGTATCAAGAATTATGAATTTGACCTAACTAGCCCATGTCAAGGCATTGAAATGGGGGTGAGTTCTGGGTGCAGCCATCTTTGCTGTCACCTGCTAGGTACCTCTGTTGCCACTGGCTGTAAGTAATTTCCTACCATCATCTTCCACTAACCTGAAGAATAATTCTTCACCTGAAAAATAGCACACCATTCCCCCATCTCCACTGTTTGCCATTTATAAGGGGTCTTTGCATCTGCTCAAACTTTCCAGGAAATATCGTGCAATTTATCTTGAAACACAAAGTCGATGTTCATGACCTGTTCTAAAAGCACAGTTTGTCTTCTGCCCTGTCATTTGCATGCATTGGAGCAGTTTTAGTACTGGCAAGATAGCTGTGGGGAATGAGGCATAAGGTGGCTGCATGCCCCACTGGTCTTTAGTTCCAGATGGAGAGTGGCAAGCCACAAGTTCTGATTGGTCTGGACCTTTTTCAGGAAGAGGGGAGAGCGTGCTAGACACCAAAGAATAGCCTAATGTAGAGTCTTTAGATTTACCTGAAGGCTTGGGCTCTCAGTTCTGGCTGGGATGTTCAGCAAATATTTGCAAAAGAAATGGATTGAGAGCTCAATTCCCTCTTCTAACTTGTGTAAAAGAAATTAAAAAAAACTCCAATGAGTTTTCTTTACTGCAGGACCTGGTGGGTATTACTGCTTCTTTGTCCAGAGGAAACTACTGGAAATGTGAGGGAATTGTGTCAGAGGGTCCAAATTATATTTTTTTCCCTTTGGCTTTTGCCCTCAAAGCATTTCTAGTAATGATAGTGAGGAAAGTCACAGGGACTAACTATTCTCTCTGTTATGGTATCCAGAGATTTTAGTGGACAACCAGCTTGAGTAATTTAGTGTTCTTTCAGGCTAATAATTCTGTATGAGTATCTAATTTGATACTGATGTTGGTGATGATGCTCAAAGTCCAAAGCATTCTTCTGACCTGACCTGCCACCTCTCACTAAAATGGGGTTGAGAATTCACCAGAGTTAAATGATCAATGTAATAATATTTCCCATTTTGAGAGTGGAAAATCCCAGCAGTCACAGGACTTATTTCACTGCCTTGCCTTGAATTATACCATATCCTATAATCTCTGTTCATTGTAAATTAGTTCTCATGCTACAATAGTTGAGGAGGACACAGACACACATCTTTGTGAGTGTATATCCCAGACTTTGGAAAGGGAAGTGAATTTGGAGGTCATAAGTTAGTTTGCAAGAATGATAGGCAGAAACTAATTATGGTTATTTGAGCTAGCTGTAAAGGGGGATTTTGGCGGGGCTTTTCACCACTTAAATTGCTAGTTCATTACAGCCCTGATTCTATTGCTTAATAGAAAAGGCTAGATGACAGAATTGATATAGAAGGTTTAGAACTGCTTGCCGTCATCCCTTCAGGCAGATGCTTGGATCACAGACCATCTTGAACATATTGATCCTCGGCTATTTTACTGAAGACCTTTAAAATCTGAAGAAAATCGTACAGCTTAAAAACGGCATTTCCTTCTTTTCAATTTGTTCTTGGGATTTGGGTTTTGCTGGCAAAGTTCAAGTTTTCCCAAATGTCCAATGCCTTTTAAGTAGGTGGTGACGAGTCAACTTCTTAAACAACTGCAGTCCATGTGGCACAGGCACATGCAGAGTGCCCGTAGAGTTTGACCCAGTGATGGTGATGGAACAGCAATATACTCCCAAGTCAGGATGATTAATGTCTTAGAGAATTTACTAGTCTGGCCTTGTTTTTAAAGGCGATAGTAGTCAGGGGTCTGAAAAGTTGAGTTAAAGAAGCTTTGGTGAGTTGTTGAATGGTATCTTGTTTCCATGATGTACTGAAGGGAATGAACATTTTAAGATGCCAATCAAGCAAGCACCATTGTCCTAGATAGTGTCAGGCATCCAGTGTTGTTTTTAATTAGAACTGTACTCATTCAGGCATAGAAATACACAAAGAGTAAGTGTAGCCCTTTTGGCCCTTCAAGGCTGTTCCACTACTCATTAAGACCACTGGTTATGACCTCAACTCCATGCTTCCACCTACACCCTTTCTTTTCCCAAATTTTAATCAGTTTCCACGTCAAGCAATTTAAAAAATCCATATTAAATGGAATTAATTTAATTTCCTTGCAAATGGTAACTCCGATATTTAAGTTGAGGGATTTGGCAGTCTTAGCACCACTGAAGAGGAGATGGTTATATTGTCTCTTGTAGGAGAATCTTGAATTTCTGTAATGCAGATATTACTTGCCACTTATCATCCCAAGCCTGAATGCTGTCCAGGTCATACTGCATGCAGGTGTTGATTGCTTTCCATAGCTGAGAAGATTGATCTCAACAGCCGCAACTATCTTCCAATTATGTGCCAGCTATGACTGCAACCAGTGGAGAGCTCCCCCTTCTTGGTGCCTCAATGGGTCAAGTGCTCTCTTGATGTCAAGTGCAATCATTCTCACTTTATCTTTGGAATTTAGCTCTGATTTCCATGTTTGTTCCAAGACACAATGAGGTCAGAAGCAGAGACGTTCTGGCAAAATCCAAACTGAACAGAATTGAGCAGGTTGATGCTGAAGATTTGCTGTTTGATAGCACTGCTCATGACATCCCCCAATCATATTATAGATGACACCAGGTAATAATCCAACAGGTTTATTTGAAATCATGAGCTTTCAGAGTGGACTTTACCTGACAAAGGAGCAACACTCCAAAAGCTTGTCATTTCAAATAAACCTGATGGACTATAGCCTGGTGTCATGTGACTTATAACTTTGTCTACCCCAGTCCAATGCTGGGTAGTTGCTAATATCGTGGCCACGCTGGAGCAGCTGAGGTAGGAGCGTAATGATTGCTGGAACTTTTCTACCTTTGGCGTTACAGTTTGGATAACGTCAGAGCCCAGAGGCAGTGTAGACTCCTATGCATTCAGCCATTTCATTAATATCATATAGGATGAAACAAATTGTCTGAAAACTTGGCATTTATGATGTTAGAGTTCTCAGGAACAGACTGACATGGATGACCCACTCAACCTCTGGCTAAAGCTGGTTGCAGATTCTTGAGCCTTGACATTTACAGTGAAATTCTGGCTCCTGCAATACTGAAACTGCTTGTTCAATTGTCCACACCACCATTCTCACGAGGGTATGGCACAACAATAGAACTTTGATTCAATTTGCTCATGAAATACCACTTGGCAAAATTGCTTCTGTTTGGTGACAGAGAGCTCTCTGCAACTTTTGTCAAAATGACTTTGCATTCTGTATGGGTTTGACTTGTAGGTACCTCCCTAAAGGTTCCTGGCTGAAACAATGACTTGCACAGAGCTGCTACTTGTCATATGCCAGCCCTGCTAGGACCTCTCCCAAGTCGTCATTCATCTTGCCATACAGCAATGTCAGAAGGCCACAATACACAATAATTCAAATCCCTAGCTGAAGCTCCAAATCTGTACTTTTTTTGTGTGTGCTCTCATTTACGCTGGTTCAGGATCAGCTAATGCAGCACAAATGGGATCATTTTTACTTTTTTTCTTCATGACTTCTTTGGATAATCTCTTTTCGCCCAGGAACAAATTAGTTCTCTCTGTGCACGATTGAATTCTGAACATGAATTTCACCGTAAAGTCTCTCAGAGCTAAACAAATTCACTTCATGACGCTCACAATCAGAGCAATTAGTGGGAGCTAATTGAGGGCAACGTAAGAGCCAGAAATGGACACTTCAGTTCCAGAAACCAAATGTGAATGTTTCATAAACAGTATGTTGTCCTCATCCTACTCTGCCTTATTACATAAAACTGCAGTTAAGGTGGTGGTCATGAGGCAAGCTTTCTCTAGGCTTACAAAAGTGCGAAGCAGTGCTTGGCAGTACCATCTTAGGAACTGGACATTGAAAGCAATACAGCACCATGCCATGTAGTCACCCCTCTAACAATGGACTCATCGTATCAAGCCAATTAATCGGATGTACCCAGAAGACAAGACTACTCATAACATAGCATAAATTGAACCTCAGCATTTAATATTAGAGAGAAACTTGAGAATAATTCCTTGGCTCAGAAATAAAATTAATTCTATCTCTGCAAGATTGTAGCCTGAACATCAGCTTCACTGTAAAGGTAGAAGTTGGAGTCTCACAGGAAACTAAACAGATTTGCTTCATGACATGCAAAATCCTAGCAATTCGATTGAGCTGTGTTTAAGTCAGGAATGGACACTTCAGCTCCAAAGATCAGATACAAATGTCAATACTTCACAAACAGCATTTCTTAATTATTAATATGTGGGAAGGTATAGTGGTAATACCACTAGACATCGCCACTACACATTGCCACTAAACGTCCAGGCTACAAGGAACACCACAGCAGCCAGTGGAATCTAAATGTAATGAATGAATCTGGAATTGCAATTAGTCGAATGATGACCATTAGACAGCTGACATCAAACCCCAGCGTGTTAGGGACTGCTCTTGAAAGAAGAAAATCTGCTGCTGTTACTTGGTCTGGCCTACATGTAACTCCAGACTGTCAGCAATGTGGTTCCCTCTAAAATACATACTGAAAGGGCCAAACAAGCCATTGATTTATCTTAAACCATTACAAAGTCCAAAGAAAGAAATCACATTTGTACCAGGGACAAGAATGATCATGTAATATCCTCTTTACTAACATTTGGTGGCTCATGCCAAAATTGGGGGAGCTGTCTCAGGGTAATCAAGCAGCAACTTGACATAGCCATGTTCATGGAATCAAACCTGAAAGAGCAATGTCCCAGACAGCACCACCATCCCTCAGTATATGCTGTCTCACCAGTAGTGCTGTGCATACAGTTGGGCGGGAGTTACCCTGGGAGTACTCAACACTGAAATCTCAGAACAGTAGGTCAAAACCAACAGCAAGGAAACCTTCCACCGAGTACACCTATCACCTCCCTTCCATTAGCTAATGAATCACTACACCTCCATGATAAACAATAGGTAGAAGCAGCACTGAAGGTGACAAAGGCACAGACTTCACAAAGAACTTGAAAACACCATAACTGACTGACCTGGAGAGTCTGAAAGAACCTTTCCTCTATCATGAGGACAGCAGTGGGGATTATTGCTGCTGATTGCACAACATTCAGCACCACTCACGACGACTCTGTTACTGAAGCAGTCCATGTTCAAATACCACAAAATCTGGACAACATCCTTGGGCTGAAAAGTGGCAAGTAACACTCATGTCACACAAATGCCACACAATGAACATCTCCAGCAGAGACCCTATAAACATTACCCCTTGACATTCAATAGTGTTACCATCACTGAATCCCCCACCAAGGCCACTTTTGGAATACGCATTCAATTCTGGTCTCCCTACTATAGGAAGGATGTAACGAAACTTGTAAATATTTTTTGAACCCTTTCAAGGATGTTGCCAGGTTTAGAGGGTCTGAGCAATAAGAAGAGGCTGAATAGGCTGGGGCTATTTTCCCTGGAACTTTGGAGGCAGAGGGATGACTTTCAAGGTTTATAAAATCATGAGGGGATAGGGTGTATAGTCAAGGTCTATTTCTCAGGGTAAGGGAGTCTAAAACGAGAGGTCATAGGTTTAAGGTGAGAGGGGAAAGATGTAGAAGGGTCCTGAGGGGCACCTTTTTCATGCAGAAGATGATGCATGTATGGAATGAGCTGCCAGAGGAAGTAGTGGACACTGGTACAATTGCAACATTTAGTAGCCATCTGGTGGTTACACGAACAGGAAGGGTTTAGAGGCATGCGGGTCAAATACTGGCAATTGGGACTAGACTTATTTGGGATATCTGGTAAGCATGGATGAGTTGGACCAAAGGTTCTGTTTTGATGCTGTACATTTCTATGACTCTGTCAACATCCTTTGGGTTACCATTGACCAGAAACTCAACTGGACTCACCACTTGAACACAGTGGCTACAAGAGCCGGTCAGAGGCTAGGAATTCTGCAGTGAGTAACCCCCTTCCCCCTCCAGCGTCTCCCCAAAGCCCGTATACTATTTTTAAGGAGCAACTCAGGAATGCTCCCCACTTGCCCAGTTGAGTGCAGATCCAACAACTCTCAAGAACCTTGACACCATCCAGGACAAAGCTGCCTGTTTGGTACCACATCCACTGTCTCCAACGTCAATGTTAATTAGGAGTAGTATGTACAATCTACAAGATGCACTGCACAAATTCACCAAATATCCTGAGGCAGCACCTTTCAAACCCACAGCTACTTCCATTCATAAGGACAAGGGCAGCAGATACATGGGAATATCACCACCTGCAAATTCCTCTCCAAGACCCTAATTGTCTTGATGTAGAAATATATTGCTGTCCCTTCATTGTCACTGGGTCAAAATACTGGAAATCCCTCCCTAAGGGCATTGTGGGTCAACCCACAACACGTGGACTACAGCAATTCAAGAAGACATCTCACCACCACCTTCTCAAGGTCAAGCAGGGACAGAAATAATGCTGGCCAGCCAGCGACGCCCATGTTACCCAAGTGAATAAAACAAAACATGGCTGTGAAACTGGATCTGCAGCAAGAGGTGAGTTGGTCAATAGGGGAGAATAAGAATCTTACTGGACTTTATCTTCATTAATCTTGATGTACCTGATGCCTGACTGTAGCAATTGCATCTGTGCTTGACAGTATTTGTAGGAATGAAGACTGCACCGTTCTTCAGGAGACCTAGTCCCCTCTTCAAATTAAGTACATCCCCTATTATGTTCTGTGGCACCATCACTACCCTGAAAAACAGGATTGATTTCAAATAGATCTAACAATTCTGAGAGCTGTGAACAATAAGCAGCAGCAGAATTGTATTCAACTCTAATCTGCCTGGCCTAGCTTTGACTCCCACCATAATGAGAAAGTCTGGAAATGAACCCAGATTCAATGAGGAGCACAATATGGGCATGTCAGCAGCAAAACCAATCACAAATAAAACTGAGGGGTCAGCCTGGTGAAATTACAATGCCGGATTACTTGTGTGCTAATCAGTGAGAGCAACATGTCATAAACAAGCAGTTTCACAGCCAATGGATGAGATCTAACCTCGGCAGCACTGCCACATTCAACAGTGAACATCGGCAGACAAATGAACATCTGACTGGCGGAGGAGGCTCCACAAATATCCCCATCCTTAACGACGAGATAATTAGGACAGAAACATAAAAGGAAAGCTGAAATATTTGCAACCACCTTCAGTCAGATGTACCAAGTGGATGATCCATCTCAGCCTTCAGTGGACTTTGTCATCACAGCCCCCACTCTTTAGCCAATGTAACTCGCTTGAGTTGATGTCTAGGAACAGCAGAAGATCCGTAATATGGCAGAGGCTATGGATCCTAAAAGTATTCTAGTGATGTTAATGAAGACTCATGCTCCAAAATTTGTAGGACCCTTTGTCAAGCTTGCAACTTAAATTGCTATCTATCCAGGAATGTAGAAAGTTACCCAGATATGTCCTGTGGACCAAAAGCACAACAAATTCAACCAAGGCAATTACTGTCCCTTCTGTCTATTCTCAGTCATCACTAAAGTGATGGAAGAGGTTGTGACAGTATTCCAAGGTGACACTTGCTCAGCATTAACCTGCTTACTGATGCTCAGTTTGGGTTCCACCAGTGATGTTTGGCTCCTGACCTCTCCACAGCCTTGGTCCAAACATAGGCAAAAGAGTCTGTACTCTAGAAGTGAAGAGAGTGACTGCCTTTGACATCATGGCAGCATTTGATTTACTATGATATCAATAAGTTTTTTTTTAGCAGTGATGCAAAGGCCTGCATACAGGGGTAGAGTACTGGTGCCAACCCTTCTTTCTGTGCTAGTCTAGGACATTTATAACAGTCTCTGATGAAAGATAAACCACTAATAAGTTTCAGCAATTGAGGATCAGGCCTTAGATAAAAAAGGTAGCTGATTACGTCTCAGGTTACGTTAATCATGAGGCATAGCAACAATAATTATCAAGGAGGTTGTAATGATGCAAGCATCTTCATTAGTGAGAGAGTGAAAGTTTAATGAAGACAAGAGATGTGTGAGGCCAATACTCTTACACAGAGGGTGGTAGGTGCTTGAAATGTGCTGCCAGGGGTGGTGTTAAAACAGATATGATAGCAACATGTAAGAGGCATTTAGACAAACAAGCAGGGGGTACAGGGATACAGGCCATGTGCAGGCAGATAGATTAGAATACAATGACATCACAGCCAAGACAGACATGATGGGTTGAAGGGTTATTCCTGTCTGTACTGATCTATGATTAACAAAGAGACTATGCTGGAGTATTCAAACTTATGTGGGCCTAAAATGGCTCACACTGCCTAACTGACTGATGCTCCACCCAATGGGTGTGTTCTAAAACAGAGTAGATGGTGCTTTATTTTAACTGGTAGACCCTTTTCTATTATAAAGGCCTCTTTTTTTAACATTTCTGTATTTTTTGACTGTGCACTAAAATGAGAAAAGTGCTGCTTTAAAAATCAAAGTTTATGGAAAGGAACTGCTAGACTTTATTAAATCAATAACTTAGCACTGATTGTAAGTGCTGGTTTGTGCAAATAGCAGGTGAATGTCTAGTTGTAGATGAGCCAGGATCAAAGGATGTGCAGTTGGAGATTCATCCAGCAACAAGTAGCTGATTGGGCTGGGAAATTGTAACTCATTCTATCTGCCATCAATAGATGAACAGTGTTTGAGTGAATAATTAGGAAGAATCCATCATCCGTCTGGCAAGGAAGAAATTGTCCTTCTCTCTGCAGTAAAAACATCACAAGCCAGGAGAAAATTTATTTCCCTTCAGTTGCTAAAAGCTGTAACTTTTAGATTAGAATACATTACAGTGTGGAAACAGGCCCTTCGGCCCAACAAGTCCACACAGACCCGCCGAAGCGCAACCCACCCATACCCCTACATTTACCCCTGACCTAACACTACGGGCAATTTAGCATGGCCAATTCACCTGACTTGCACATCTTTGGACTGTGGGAGGAAACCGGAGCACCCGGAAGAAACCCACGCAGAAACAGGGAGAACATGCAAACTTCACACAGTCAGTCGCCTGAGTTGGGAATTGAACCCGGGTCTCTGGCGCTGTGAGGCAGCAGTGCTAACCACTGTGCCACCGTGCCACCCACAGCAGGAACTTAGATGAGAACCTGTGCTTGCTTCAAGCAAGTAAAGGTACCTACAGATGGAAGCGCAACGACCAATAGGACCTAACAAGGCAAAAAAGATTATCTCAGCAAATTCTATGAACAGGAATCACAGAATTACCTTCCCAGTCTTTCCCTCCACCCATAGCATCCAAGTTTTTATTCCTGTTTGAATGTGTGTGCAGGGAGAGTTTTAATAAATTTTATTAGTGCTTTAACTGGGAAAGTTACATGCCAATAGTTCATGATTGTTTACTTGCAGTGAGAATGTATTTACTTGGAATAAACAAAAAATCTTGTTTAGTGTAGAAATGGAGTTTCTGCTTTCGATTTTGCTGCTCGTTGGATGCTGCCTGAATTGCTGTGCTCTTCCAGCACCACTAATCCAGTTTCTGCTTTCTGTCAACCTAGATGAAAATAAATGGTAAATTGGGAATTTATAACTTTTTTTTGTAACAGCTTCAAGAATAGCGTGGCTTTATTTCCAGTGCACTAGCCAGGGTGAGGTGTAAAAATATCCATTGCCTTCATATCGCAAGAAGTCCAAGAGAAATTAGAATCAGTGGGAATTGGGGAACAACTCTGCGCTGGTTGGAGTCATATCTGGCACACAAGCAAGATGTCATTAGAGGTCAATCAATTCAGTCTGAGGACATCTCTGTGGGAGCTCCTCAGGATTAGTTCCCAGTTTCAGAAGGAGTAATACCAATGAATACAACCCAGCCACTCCCACCACAAAAACTGGGACATTACAGCTAGATGATGGAAGACTAATTTCAAGTCATTATTTAGGATTTAATGTATTAGATATTGCATAGCTCTGTACAAACTGGCATCATAACAGCCTCAACCAAGTCAGTGCAACCCAACTGTCAAAAGTTCAATTAACTGATATTCATTTATGTTCACCCAAAATTACAAAATTTCATACATGCAGATTACAGACCAATTGTTGCCCAATTTTGGTGTCATAATCCAAATTGTACTTGAACACTGTGGAGGCAGCATGGTGGCTCAGTGGTTTACACTGTTGCCTCACAGCACCAGGGACCCGGGTTTGATTCCAGCCTCAGGTGACTGTCTATGCGAAGTTTGCACATTCTCCCCGTGTCTGCGTGGCTTTCCTCTGGGTGCACCGGTTTCCTCCCACAGTCCAAAGATGTGCAGATTAGGTGAATTGGCCATCTTGAGTTGCCCATAGTGTTCAGGGGTGTGTAGGTTAGGTGCATTAGTCAGGTAGAGTATGTAGAATATGTAGAGTAATAGGGTAGGGGAATGTGATATTGATGGGTTACTCTTGGGAACGTCGGTGTGGACTTGTTGTGCCAAAATGGCCTGTTTCCACAACGTAAGGATTTTGAGTACCAACCATCTTCAGCTGCTTGACCGATGACCTCCTTCTCAGCATTAGGTCAGAATTAGGGAGGTTTCCTGCTGATTGTGCAATATTCAGCACCATTTGTAATGCCTCTGAAGATTTCATATGGACACTGAAACAGTCCCCATGCAGTAAGACCTGAATAATACCCAGGCTTGAGCTGACATTTGCATTGCACCAGTGCCAGACAAATACGATCTTCAACAGCAGGGAATCTAACCATTGTCCCTCGACGTCCAATGACATTGCCATTGTTTAATCTACTACAATCAACATCAGATTTATAAAGATGTTGCCAGGGTTGGAGGATTTGAGTTATAGAGAGAGGCTGAATAGGCTGGGGCTGTTTTCCCTGAAGTGTCGGAGACCAAGGGGTGACGTTATAGAAGTTTATAAAATCATGAGGGTCATGAATAGGATAAATAGACAAAGTCTTTTCCCTGGGGTGGGGGAGTCCAGAACTAGAAGGCATAGGTTTAGGGTGAAAGGGGAAAGATATAAAAGAGACATAAGGGGCAACTTTTTCACACAGAGGGCGGTGCATGTGTGGAATGGGCTGCCAGAGGAAGTGGTGGAGGCTAGTACAATTACCACATTTAAAAGGCACGGGTGTATGAATAGAAAGGGTTTGAAGGGATATGGGCCAGGTGCTGTCAGGTGGGATTAAGTTGGGTTGGGATATCTGGTCGGCATGGATGAGTTGGACTGAAGAATCTGTTTCCGTGCTGTATATCTTTATGACTCAGTAACATGCATCAAAAGGTACACTGGAATAGCCGCATAGCTGCTGTGGCTACAAGAGAAGTTCTGTGCTGAGTAATTCCCTTCCTCATTCCTCAAAATGTGCCCTCCATCTACAGGTCACATGTCAGGAATGTGATGGAATACTGTCGACTCGCCTGGATGAGTGCAGCTGCAGCAAAACTCATCTTGACACTGCCTAGAATAAAGCAGCCCACTTGATTGACTCCCTATAGACACCTTCAACATTGGCCATTTCCAAAACTGCCAAACAGTGGCACCAATGTGTAAGATGGACTGCAGCAACTTACCGTGGCTCCTTCAACAACACCTCCTAAATTGTGACCTTCACTGCTGAAGGACAGCAAATATATGCTCTGCAAGTTACCCTCCCATTCACACACACCACATTGAAATATATCACTATTCCTTCACTGGTGCCGGTCAAAATCTTGAAGTTCCCTTCCTCACAGCTCTGTGGGTGTATGTACCCCACATTCTCAGTAGCAATTCAAGTTGTTATAGCTCAGGACCACCTTTTTAAGGGCAGTTGTGGTGAGGCAGTAAATGCTAGCTTAATCAGCAATGCTAAAACCCATGAGCAAACAAACAAATTTTATCTTATCTGTGGTATACTATAGAACATTGAACTAATTATAAATCTACATTTTTATCATTTTGAAAGTTGTTCCAATTATTGCTGTGACAAAGTTTTTTGGTTTCTGTTATTTTGTGCTGAAATTATTCCATGTTGTTTGAAGTGAACAGCAAACTATAGTGAATGAACAAAGTAATGGATCTAAATAAGGAATGAAATCAGTGCAGGCATGGTGGGCTGAAGGGCCTGTATTGGGATCAATGTTCTGTGTTACAGTTTATGTATGCTGAATAAGAAAACCTAATTGAACTGAACTATTATCCTTCATGTTTGCATGAGCAAGGATTTTATCTGTGAATGTCTGCCTCATACTCATTAAGGGGATGAATGTTACTGCTTGGAAATATTTTCAATGGGAATCACAACCAGAAGTTTCTTTAACAGGCATCTAACCTGCATCACAGTTACATATTTAGGTGGCAAATCGCAAATCAACCATACGTTGTTGAATAGAATCTTCAATTATTAATGCCCATATATATTCTGAGAATATCAGCCACCCCCATAATAGTGTATTGATTAAAACTGACTGTTATGTCTTCACAGAGATATGTCTGCCTTCACATTGAGGAAAATTAAGATAAAGATGTAGTAGTTGAAATGTAGCACTGTGGATCCTCAGCAACAGAACTACATTTCCCTACAACATGTAAGCTTGCAATGTGGCTTACCCTCCATCATTACCATTAATCCAAACAGCTGTCCCGAGTTCACCCAGTGGTGTAGAATAGCATAATAGGAGCAGCATTTGGCAAACCTTAAAATGAGGTTTATTCTAGTGAGCGACAACACAGGAAGATAGAGCTAAGTACATTCCACAACCAAAGGAGCATTCAAAGATCATCCTCAGTCCTATAACATTTAGTCAATTAGACAATTAAAGCAGTGAACATGCAGAGGAGACTCCATGAATGTGTACATCCTCAACAACAACATCTGGAACAGCACGTGAGATAAAAAGACAGGAGTATAACTGCTGAAATGGTAGGAGAGTTGCACTAAGTGACAATGCTCATCTATTAAGCCAGTACAGACATGGGTCAAATGGCGTCCTTCTGGACTGTCACAATCCTGAGCTTCTGTGATTTGTCTTTTAACTTTGCCCTTCATCAATATTAATAGCTACTCAAGTACAAAGTGTACTGTATTCACCTTTTTCATGTGCACTTTCAGAAGTCTTTTCCTGCTTTAATGGATTGGCTGTTAAATATTAAAGAGAAGGAAAGACATAATCATCCAACTCAACCTACTGAAACCTGCAGTAGATCTCTGTATGCATGTATGTGTGTGTATATGTATGTGTGTGTCTCATATAGGCATGCACCTATATAATGCTGTAAATTTCTTTTTGTTGAATGTAGGTATCTTTCAGGGGAGCTACATTAATAAATGATCAAAAAGTGTTGTTGTCATCCTCACGCTTGATCTGAGTTTTTATATCAAACTTTGAAACCTTGCTTTGTTTTTGCAAAGTAACATTTACAGTCTAAAGGATTCTATTCCCTTTGTGCTTTCATCTCCAGGGACTTTTTACAGGTACATGATGAACGAAAGAGATTTTAGAAAAAGGTTTTTAAATGCATTGAAGCAATAGCAGTTTTGGAGGCAGTAAACACCATACTCAGTGTTTGTGGCATTGGGCTTCAAAAAATAGCACATTGACTGTAACCTGTGTCATACTCTACAATTCTGAGATTGGTTATAATCACTGTATCTTCACTGCACATTCAAAAAGGTAGCTTTTTAAAGAAAATTCAAGACTGTTGCAACTGTATTTTGTTATTGCATAAAATCCATGGTTCAATAGGATAGGATGGCAATAAAGCTCAAACTAGTCCTGATAGTGCAAAGCAAAATTGGTTTGATTATAGGTACAATGGTGCTTAGTAATTCAATGTAAGAAACTAAAGCTATTTGGAGCAAATGGAATATGTTTTCTCTGTAATCTGTAATGCCTTAGGAAAATGCAGGATTTTGAGACCTACACCTGGAATTGATTAATTTGGTCGGATCTGACAAGAGAGATGCAGTCACAGAAGTGCCAGTGAGAACAATCGTTTTAATATTTCCCAAGTAACAAATGAATTATTTTTAATTTGAATGAACATTAAAATGTTCAAGATTGTAGCAATGGAATTGGCAGTAATTATGTTACGTGTTGATAATTGTGGAATTGATGGAAGATCCAAATTCTTTTGTCGCTATTCATTTGTTTCAATGTGTTTGAACTTCACAAGAGAGGGAAGAACCATCTTCAATTCTGTGATATTTGGCAACTAAAGAACAAGTTTCATAACAGTTGTAGTTCTAACATGCAGTTCACAATACTGAACTTATGGAATACATAATTCCAGACTAAAAGAGGATCTTTGACTAGGATAGCTTACATAGGTTCAAGGACTACTACATGGATTCCAAGCTAGATTTTGATTTGTTTGCTGATTAAATTGGGTTATTATGTCTCCTATTATTAAGGGGCATGGGATCTGTTGCAATGCATCTTTTATTGATGACTGAAAATGTTACAATATTAACCATCCCCAAACTCTGGGAACAAAGCATACAGGAACTGGAAAATAGAATATAATACATAAAACTGCATTCAATTCTGGTCTCCCTGCTATAGAAGGTTTTTGTGAAACTTCAAAGGGTTCATAAAAGATTTACAAAGATGCTGCAAGGATTGCAGGATTTGAGCTTCAGGGAGAGACTGAAAAGGCTGGGGCTGTTTTCCCTCTAGCATCGGAGGCTGAGGGCTGACCTTAAAGAAGTTTATAAAATCATGCGGGGCATGGAAGGGGTGAATAGCCAAGGTGTGTTCCCAGGGTAGGGAGTCCAAAACTAGAGGCTATAGGTTTAAGGTGAGAGCATTAAGATCTTAAGAAGGACCTGAGGGACAACTTTTGCATGCAGTGGGTGGTGCATGTATGGACTGAGCTGCCATTGGAAGTGGTGGAGGCTGGTACAATCACAATGTTTAAAAGGCATCTGAATGGGTATATGGATAGGAAGGGTTTCAAGGGTTATGGGCCAGGTGCTGGCAAATGGGATTACATTAATTTAGGATATCTGGTTGGTGTGGGTGAGTTGGATCAAAGAGTTTGTTTCTGTGCTGCTGTATACTAACATCCTTTAGGGAAGGAAACTGCCATCCTGATCTGATCTGGCCTACAAGTGGCTCCAGACCCAAAGCAATGTGGTTGACACTTAACTGCCAGCTGGAAAATTAGGGACAGGCAATAAGTGTTGGCCCAGCCAGCGATGCCCTCATGAATAAATGACTTTTTAGAATAAATGACATCTCTATGATTGTATAACTCTGTGTTACCACCCAACAGCAATTTAGTGTTTGGGTTTTGAAAGGTTATCAAATTAAAAAGATTCAAACAGGATCGGTCTGAGGAGGGAACTCATTCTCTCCGAGAAAGGAGAAAGATCATAGGTCAGATCTCTCCTCACAGTCATTAGTGGGAGCGGGATTCAGTTGTTCAGACTCTTATGGAGGATGAAAGCATCAGTTCATGTTGACTTCTGTGGATGCCAGAAAGGATGGAAACAAATTTAATGCCAGTCAACAGTTTGACCAGACGAAGGAAACTTCATTATCTGGATTATTAAATAGACATTAAACACTTAGTCGAGGTACCAGATGCTTGCAAGGCTATTGCGAGTCAGTGACTTCTTGCAGAGGGCAGTGATCCCAAACTGTGGATTGAAATTGTCAACCTTAAAGCAGCCTTGGCACTCTGAGGGAACACTGCATTGGGCTATATGATTAGGCTTTTGAAAGAATGACTCAAGCAGCAAAGCAGGGTATGTGACATTTTTCCATTTAGCCCTCGTCAACTTATAAATTAGATTCAGCGCAACTCAACACAGAATCATCAGCATTAAAGAATAAGAACAACTTCTTGCCTCTGACTCACCTACTTTGCGACTGTATGGATCTTCTTAAAAATACCTCCTGCTTTACTGTTGTCTGCAATAATTGAGGCATTTGCTTTCTCTTCTAAGTCTGAAGGCACAGTGATAATGAATCATTATATCATGGTTAGATAAGCCCTGATATTGCAGGCAGACCACTTGTTATGAAGCTATTTAGCATGACTTTAGAAATATTCATTAGAGATTTAAAAACAAGACAGATATGGTGGGAAAATCAGTAATTACAACAGCAAAAGAGAAGTCTCTTTTATTTTCTTGTACTTTCCCTCTGCTCATTCTATGACAGGCTTCAGTGAACTGGAAAATTGGATGCTCTAATGTGAACTTGTCCCTGTGTTGCATTTCCAACTGATTTGTTATAATTTCCTGTTTGATTGTTTCCTTTCTGATTGTGAAACAGTTTGAAACAGCTAACTTTCCTCCATACCAGGGAAAAAAAGGTCAACACTGTACCTGACAACAATGGGCAAATTTGTCAACATAGAGTTGGAAAAAAGGTACTGCATGCTTCAACCCTACATGATGCTGAGGTAACCACAATCTATCTGGAAAGCATCAAAGCAAAGGAGCATGAGCTCATTTTCCTTTCTTGGCTAAGGACTTCGAGTCAGTTGCAGTCACCTAACGTATGTGCTGGAGCACAAGGGGAGGTTGGCCGGGTGGAATGGCCGGCTCATACATGATCCAACTTAATTTTTCTTGCAACCAACATAAAGCGGGAGAGAAGTAGGATCGGCTCTGTCACAGGGAGCACTGCTCTTCTGCTCAAATTTCAGCCAGATCAAAGGCTATAATAGAGAATTTTGATGTCACAAAAATGATGAATGAGAATTTTGGCAGGCTGTTTGCAGCAGAAATTCTGTAGCCCAATTTGAATGATGTGAGCTGGTCAGTATTCTTTCAAGATAATTTTTTTCTCTTTGGTGTAAGTCACGTTTAGAATTCCCAGCAGGTAGGAGGTTTCTCCCAAGCAGGAGGCAAAGTGACTGCACTGGAAACCAGTTCCATTTGTGATACCCTACCTACTTCAGTTCAGCATTGACATTTAATTCAAAGGAAAGAATGCACACCTCTTTTCATGTTAGGCAATTTTATTTCAGAATACCTGTCGTGGAGTGATACTGCAGTTGTTGGCATGATTTAACTCAGACCTTAAGTTCCTTGATCTCGCTTCCATCAAAATGATCCCATATCTATGTTGATTTCTGTTGTGATTAAGGCCAGCACCCTGGCACTCATTTGCCTGAAGCAAAACAAACGAATCAATGTAAATCCAAGAGGTGAGATGTATCACACTGCTGTTTTCTGCCATAATACATCACCCTTCAAGCTTCTTGTCTGAGGAGTTTCCCTCCCACTTTCAATTCTGTATACAAATATAAATGTTCATTGAGTTGGCCATTCCAAATGCATAATGCTGCATTTAGGGGAGGATGTTGCAGGAATTAGATGGATATGAATTTTTTTTGTGAGCATTGAGATTTGGTAGCACATTGGTTCAATATACTTCAGTCCACATGAAGACATTGTTAATTTTTAAGCATCACTTTCCAACTCCATAAATCTCACTTATGTCAATAAGGCTCCGTACAAATGGAAATGAAGGTCAGGGCATTAAGACAAATGTAGGCAAATTGCATGAACTTTGTAAGTGAACAGTTTTAATGACTATACCTTCCAGTATTTCCTCAGAACTAGGTGAACTTTTGCTGTGGAGTATAGGCTATAACCAGAACTTTGCCTTTGGATGTGTAGAGGGTGTTCGACTGCAAAGACCAATGAGATAATTCCACAGCTTCATGACATGACGTGTTATACTGTATACATAAGGTCACATGGACAGAGAAACAAACAAGAGATAAGCACTTGAATCCATATATTGGCCTGGCATTAGTAAGAACATTGATCAACTGATTATGTTGTGTGGAACATGTCAAGTCCATGAATCTCAACAACTGATCGACTCTCTCATTCGATACGAATTATGGTACAAGATTGCCACAGATGCTTGACTTATCTGAGGACATGATTACTTTGGAGAAGCACCACTTCAGTAATTATCTTAGTGCGATAAATCAAAATTACCAAGAGTGCATTGTTTGTCACACATTGTCTGTCTTATTGATTACATTTGATGTTCCTGAACAAATTACATCTGACATTGATCCCCGGTACACAGTGTCCCCTTCCAAAAATATGCCAAGGAAATGGGGTGTTCACTGTATTCACTCTACTCCTCTCTACTCTCTGTTGAATAGGTTTACAGATGACACTGTTTGTAAAATAAAATCTGGAGACACTAGTATTAAGAGACCTGCCAAAATATTTGAATAGCTATCCTAAATGTACATGTTACTTCTGAAGGGAGTGCCCTACCCTCACCTGCATTTCTCAGGATTGAAATGTTTGAACACAGTTCTTCTCTCCCACACCCTCACGATGTAACCATCTATGCAAAACGAGTTGTTGGAAAGAAGAGAGGAAAAGGTAGATGATGGTGTTTAACAAACAGGTAGGCAGTTATTGAGCTGGGACAGAGGGTCTTGATGAAGGGTCCTGCCTGAAACGTTGACTCTCCTGCTCTTCTGATGCTGCTTGACCTGCTGTGCTTTCTCCAGCTCCACATTTTATCGACTCTGACTTTCCAGCATCTGCAGTCCTCACTCTCTCTCTTGGGACAAAGTATACAAGTTTGAAGCTGGTATGAGGTGTGGAAAGGTACTACATCGTGTTTAGCCCTCATCTTATAAAGTTGCAATGGGCAAGTCCTGTGAAGAAACAGTCTAAACTGCACATTATCAAACACTCAGCACAATTGGTGACAACTCTGATATTGAAGACATCATGCCAGATGAGAATCACACGTTCAGGCCAAATGTTGTACAACTATACTATGATGAATATAAGACCATGAAACCATAAGGCATAGAAATAAAATTGTCCATTCAGCCCATCCAGTCCTTTCAGTAAGAAAATAACTGATTTGATAATCCTCAACTTCACTTTCTTGCCTTCTCCCCATCACTCTTGATCTCCTTACTAATTAAAAATCTGTCTACCTCAGGCTTAACCCACCCCTGCTAGCCCTCCTTGGTTAAAAAAAATCAAAACTGACTATTCCTCATCTCTGTCTTCAATGGGTTTACTCTGAGATCATAACCCTCTGGTCCTAGAGTTTCTCACGAGGGAAGACTTACCTACTGTGGCTCAGTGGTTAGCACAGCTGCCTCACAACAGCAGGGACCCTGGTTTAATTCCACCCTCTGGTGACTGTGTGGAGTTTGTATGCTCTCCCATGTCTGCATGGGTTTCCGCCAGGTGCATCAGTTTCTTCCTCACGTCCAAAAATGTGCAAGTTTTGTGGCTAGCCATGCTAAATTGCCCGTAGTGACCAGGGATGTGTAGGTTAAGTGTGTTAGCAATGGGAAATGTCGGGATAGATTCGGGGGATGATCTTTCGAGGGTCAGTGTGGAATGATGGGTCAAATGGCTTGTTTCCACACTCTGCAGATTCAATGGATTCTGTACTGGTCAAAAGTCCTAAAATGATTGTACATTTTAATAACATCACCTTTCGTTCTTCTAAATTCCAATGAGTGTAGGCTGAATCTACTCAACCTCCCATTGATACCCAAGATCAGCTGAGTGAACCTTTTCAAATCCCAGTGTATCTTTTCTTTAATAAGGAAATAAAAACTGTTCACAGTATTCCGGCTGTGGTCTGACTAATGCCTTATATAATTATAGCAAAACTGCCCTATTTGTAAACTTCATTCCCTTTGAAATAAAAGCCAACAGTTCATTTTCTTTCCAATTCCCTGCCAAGTTTGAATGCTGACGAGTAGAACTTTCTGAAGAAACTCAACAGATCTGGCAGTGTCTATGCAGTTCTGAAGAAGGGTCACTGGACTGTTGCTCTCTCCAGAGATGTCGCCAGACCTGCTGAGTTTATGTAGCAATTGCTGATTTTGTTTCAGATTTCCTGCATCCACAGTTCTATATTTTAAACTTACTACCTTTTTGTAATTAATGCACACGAACTCCCAAATCAATCAGTGCTTCACTTTCCCCATTTAAATATTATTCACCTGTTCTAAATGGCAAAATGCATGGCCTTACAATTTCCTATATTCTGTTCCATCTGTTTAACTGAAGTTAAATAAACCAGAATAGGAAAACACTGGAGTCAACAAAAACAGGTGTATGCAAAACATATGTGCAAATGTGCAAATTACTCAGTGAGTTAATATTTGGCAAATGTTTATCACTGCTCTTGATTTGAGAAATAAGTAAATTTTATAAATGCATGTTTCTTGCCCTGTTTACCTGAAATGTAGATTGGGAAAACACAGACACATGTGAAATGGCTCTATTAAGTTTTGCAGTGGTTAACATTGAGAAAGTTAGGCCCTTAGGTCTACCATTCCTTCCCTCTACATTCTGCCTCTCTACCTCACTTTACACCTCTAAGATACTCCTTAAAGCTTACATGCCACATTAGGTCTTTTGGTGTTCTGGTCTACTCCTCCTTTGGTGATTTAGTGTCATTCTTTAATCTATAACATTCCCGTGAAGGGCCTTAGGTCATTCTATTTCAGTAAATGCACAATATAAAATCAGTGTCACCCTACAGGTTAACTCAGAGTACGTGGCTCAGTGGTTAGCACTGCTGCCTCACAGTGCCAGAGACCCGGGTTCAATTCCTCCCTTGGGCAACTGTCTGTGTGGCGTTTGCACATTCTCCCCGTGTCTGTGTGGGTTTCCTCTGGGTGCTCCAATTTCCTCCCACAATCACAAAGATGTGCAGGTCAGGTGAATTGGCCATGCTAAATTGCCCGTAGTGTTAGGTGCATTAGTCAGGAGTGAATGTAGGGGAATGGGTCTGGGTGGGTTGCTCTTCAAATGGTCAGTGTGGACTTGTTGGGTCCAAGGGCTGTTTCCACACTGTAGGGAATCTAATCTAATCAAACTGGCAGGAACTCTGAACTCTTGAATACCAAACTGGCACCCTAGTTTTCAGTGCAATCATAGAAGCATTGCTCAGTTAAAAGGAAAGAATGACATCATTGATTCTTTTGGAAGGTTTGGTTTTGAGTTGCTTTGTTTGGTTTTGCTGGGGGAAAAGATGTGGTATTTTCTTTGTGTCTATTGAAGCTGTATCTAACCTGCTGACCTTAACGAACCAATCAAGGGGGAAGGAGACTGGAGTGATGGGTTATGTGGGCATTATAACTGAAGACTATAAAGGTCACACTTCCAGATCAATGCAACTGTCTTGTGGTAGAGGCACTTGCATGAATATTGTCTGCTGTTAGCTTTCTGCTCGGCCTGGATTTGGGTTTACAGGTGGCTGCTAACATTCATCATATAAATGTACTACAGCATTTACCATCTTCAACAACAAAAGCTCAGATACATTTGTCTGACCTAAAATGCTACTGTTTTTGCTGAGCACCCCTTCATCAAAAGGATATTATTAACACAAGAAAATTAGGGGTGCTTCATCTCTCCTGTGCTAACATCCTTCAAAGGTTAAAAATCTGGAATAGCAGAAGAACATGGTGGCAATATTCATCATCTTCAAAGAGTTCTTATGAAACAAGACCAACCTTAAATATTAAGTTGCTTTCCATCTCCATAAATACTGATTTTTTTGAGCATTTCCTGCTTTTGGGCTAGAGGGCAAGTGACTCAGCGTAGTACTGTGCTGTCTAATATTTTAGACAGTCGTCAAATGTGGCTGATCGCATTTCTGGCAATGATAAGAAATGATTGTTGTAGATCAATGATTGAAGCCAAATGTTTATTTTCAGGCCACTAAACCTTTTATCAAAATGTCTCTGTCACATTTAAGTGACTTGACATGGTCAGGTGCTGGTTACGGGACTTTACAAAACTGATGGGATCCATTTAGCCAATTATATCTATGATTTCCCAGAGGAATTCAAAACTAGTCTAACTGCCTCGATACGACTTTACTCGAGTCCAGTGATGACACGGATTATCAATCGTTCAAAGGGTCTACTCGCCCGATTTGACACTCGACCCTGAAGTGCAAAATGATGGTCCTTGGCATGGATCCCAAGGATATGCTGGGTCTTCAGTTAAGCCTAGAAGCTATATGTGCTGAATGTCAGTCAATCTGTTGATGGGCACTTGAGCTCAAAATAGCAGCCACTTGTCAAGTCTGTCAGCAGCTTCTCATTGATGAGCCCTGAAACGCAGGTAAGGATCTGCTCATGCCTATCAGCTCAACTTATTGATAAATTGAAAAACGCAGTCAGGGAGCCATTGGCAATTTCTCAACAATCAACTTGACTAATCAATCAGAAAGCCCAGACTAGCAGTCACTGACAGTGTCAGTCAGTATGTCCTACAGAGGCATGCTAAAGCCAAGATAAACAAGCACTCCAGCAGATGGGAATAAGAAGATACTTGGCGATAAAGGTCACATAGATTCCGACTCAACTTGGGTCTCCCTAAATGCAGGATTCAGGAACAGTGTTATTTCTCAAGCACGTTGGCCTGTAGATACCCACTGAAGGACATAGTAGCTGCTTTTAGCATTGTAGGCAGGACTACTGACATTTGTATTCAGGATTCGTATGGTATCCCTCAAAGGAAAGCTTAAAAGAGGACAGTGATAAATAGGTTTTGTGAGGGAATTCCAATGCTGCAGACCTTGACACTTGAAGACATGGCAACTACTGCAGGAGTAATTAGAATATTACTGCCTATGACAAAAGGACGAGAGGAATGGTGGTCATTTGGGCTTATGCCCGGAACGTCGATTCTCCTGTTCCTCGGACGCTGCCTGACCGGCTGTGCTTTTCCAGCACCACACTCTTTGACTCCGATAAGCAGCAAGTAAAATTCAATAAATGCCAGACAGAACTATCTCAAACAGGACAGAATCTAGCCATTGCCCTTTTTATGCTCAATAGCATTATCATTGCTGAATCTGCCACTATCAATATCCTGGGGTTTACCATCGACTAGAAAGCAAATTATATCCCCCACATGAATATTGAGACAACCACATGAGACCAGAGGCTGGAATTCTCTGGGGTGTAACTGAACTTGTCTCTGATGTCTGTCCACCATATGCAAGGTACAAGTCAGGGTTATGATGGATTAGTTCCTACTTGGCTGGATGCATGAATCTCCAACAATGTTCAAGAGGCTTGATATCATCCAGGAGAAAGCGGCCTATTTGCTTGGCAGTTTATCTATCACTTGTACTATTCACTCCTTCACCACCACCACCACACACTCAGTGATGTGTCATCCACAAGATCCACTGCAGAAATTCACTGAGGCTACCCCAATAGTACCTTCCAAGCCCATGATTTCTGCCTCCTCTTAGGATAAGGATAGCAGGTGAATGGGAATACCACTACCTGCAAGTTTCCTTTCAAGCCACTCACCATCCTGACTTGAAATTGTATCATCATTCTACAGTGGTGTTGGGTCAAAATCCTTGGAAGTCCCATCCTAAGAGCACCGTGAAAGTTCTTACTCCTTAAAGACTGTAGCAGTTCAAGTAGGCAGCTTTCAACAACCTCTTCAAGGGCAACTGGGAATTGGTGATAAATGAAGGTCTAACCAGTGATGCTTCACACATCATGAACAAGTAAAAAAAAAGCCTCTGATCCAACCAAAGATTAGTTTTATTCATCTCATAGAATGAGAAAAAAAGCTACTTTATATTAAAAAAAACAGTTCAGTCAATCAGCCATGTAATGAAGTCTATAAACTTCTCGGGCTAAAGGTTTTACTTACAATCAATCCACAATGTGTCTAGAACAAGTCTTTAGTGCAGAGTATCTTGTAGTCAGTATGACTACTGTTTGAAGTATTGGTGCATTATATCATCCACTATATCGACAAGCATAGGTATTATTCGGTATAATGGACAGTCTGGCGCACTGACCTCTACACCGCTGAAGCCAAATGCCAACTCGAGGACACCTCTTCCTACTGCTCCCTCGACCATGACCCCACCCCCCATCACCAAACCATCATCTCCCAGACCATACAGAACCTCATCACCTCAGGAGATCTCCCATCCACAGCTTCCAACCTCATAGTCCGGGAACCCCGCACTGCCCGGTTCTACCTCCTTCCCAAGATCCACAAGCCTGACCACCCTGGCCGACCCATTGTCTCAGCATGCTCCTGCCCCACTGAACTCATCTCTACCTACCTCAACACTGTCCTATCCCCCCAGTCCAGGAACTCCCCACATACGTTCGAGACACCACCCACGCCCTCCACCTCCTCCAAGACTTCCGTTTCCCTGGCCCCCAATGCCTCATCTTCGCCATGGATATCCAATCCCTCTACACCTCCATCCGCCATGACCAGGGCCTCCAAGCCCTCTGATTTTTCCTCTCCAGACGTCCCCAACAGTACCCTTCCACCGACACTCTCATTCGTTTTGCCGAACTGGTCCTCACCCTTAACAATTTCTCCTTTGAATCCTCCCATTTCCTCTAGACCAAAGGAGTAGCCATGGCCACACGTATGGGCCCCAGCTATGCCTGTCTCTTTGTTGGCTACGTAGAGCAGTTGATCTTCCGTAATTACACCGGCACCACTCCCCACCTCTTCCTCCGCTACTTTGATGACTGCATTGGCGCCACCTCGTGCTCCCGCGAGGAGGTTGAGCAATTCGTCAACTTCACCAACACATTCCACCCTGACCTTAAATTTACCTGGACCATCTCTGACACCTCGGTCCTCTTCCTGGACCTCTCCATCTCCATTAATGATGACCAACTTGACACTGACATTTTTTACAAACCCACTGACTCCCACAGCTACCTGGATTACACCTCTTCCCACCCTACCTCTTGCAAAAATGCCATCCCGTATTCCCAATTCCTCCACCTCCGCCGGATCTGCTCCCAGGAGGACCAGTTCCACCACGGAACACACCAGATGGCCTCCTTCTTTCGAGACCGCAATTTCCCTTCCCACGTGGTTAAAGATGCCCTCCAACGGATCTCGTCCACATCCCGCACCTCCGCCCTCAGACTCCATCCCTCCAACCATAACAAGGACAGAATGCCCCTGGTGCTCACCTTCCACCCTACAAACCTTCGCATCAACCAAATCATCCACCGACATTTCCGCCACCTCCAAAAAGACCCCACCACCAGGGATATATTTCCCTCCCCACCCCTTTCCACCTTCTGCAAAGACCGTTCCCTCTGTGACTACCTGGTCAGGTCCACACCCCCCTACGACCCACCCACCCATTCTGGCACTTTCCCCTGCCACCACAGGAACTGTAAAACCTGTGTCCACATCTCCTCCCTCGCCTCTATCCAAGGCCCTAAAGGAGCCTTCCACATCCATCAAAGTTTCACCTGCACATCCACCAATACCATTTATTGTATCCGTTGCTCCCGATGTGGTCTCCTCTACATTGGGGAGACTGGGCGCCTCCTAGCAGAGCGCTTTAGGGAACATCTCTGAGACACCCGCACCAATCAACCAAACCGCCCCGTGGCCCAACATTTCAACTCCCCCTCCCACTCTGCCGAGGACATGGAGGTCCTGGGCCTCCTTCACCGCCGCTCCCTCACCACCAGACGCCTGGAGGAAGAACGCCTCATCTTCCGCCTCGGAACACTTCAACCCCAGGGCATCAATGTGGACTTCAACAGCTTCCTCATTTCCCCTTCCCCCACCTCATCCTAGTTTCAAACTTCCAGCTCAGCACTGTCCCCATGACTTGTCCGGACTTGTCCTACCTGCCTATCTTCTTTTCCACCTATCCACTCCACCCTCTCCTCCTTGACCTATCACCTTCATCTCCTCCCCGACTCACCCATTGTACTCTATGCTACTCTCTCCCCACCCCTACCCTCCTCTAGCTTATCTCTCCACGCTTCAGGCTCACTGCCTTTATTCCTGATGAAGGGCTTTTGCCCGAAACTTTGATTTCGCTGCTCGTTGGATGCTGCTTGAACTATTGTGCTCTTCCAGCACCACTAATCCAGTATTTGGTTTTCAGCATCTGCAGTCATTGTTTTTACCTAGTTGCTTAATAGCTACCATCTTTCAGGAGCATTGCATTGCCATTGCCACTTCAATAAGTCATTGCACTCAACATTTGATCTATAAGACCCTTACAGGGAGCTATGTCATCTATGTGTGTGCATATATATATTTGTTGCTCATTACTAGTTGCCCTTGAGAAGGTTATAATGAATTACCTTCTTGAACTGTTGTGCGTGAATATCACCAGCAGCTCTGGAAGCTTGAGACAGAGGGGACTGAATACAATGCAAGTGAAAACTATCAGCATTTACTAACTATGTGCTTGGAAGAGCAGGACTTCAGTAGGGCCTTCCTTCATCAGGTCTCAGTCTGATGTGGTATTATATCATCGTATATAGCTCCATACGCACATGCTCAATAACCATTTGTTCGAGTATTGATACAGTTAACTCTTTACATTGCATGCTGCAGTCACCCCTGGCTGGAAAACCCAGAGTGCTGGTGGGAAAGGAATTCCAGGAATTTGATCCCATGACAGTTAAGGAACAATAATATAATTCCCAGTCACAATGGAGAGGAGCATGTTCCCCTGTGTCATTCCACTTAGCCCTGCAGATGGTAGATTTTTGCAAGTTCAGAAAGTGCTAAAGAAGCAGCTTTGGGGAGTTGTTGCATGTCATAGATGGTGCACTCTGCTGTGACTTTCTGTGGATAACCGAGCAAGTGAATGTTTATGTTGATGGATGGGATATCAATCAGACACTTTGTCCGAGACGCTGTTACCTTCATGAGTGTTTTTGAAGTCACACTTATCCAGGCAAGTGAGGAATATTACAACACAGCCCTGAATTGTGTCTTGTAGAAGGTGAAGAGGCTTTAGGTAGTCAGGAGGAGTGCTGTCATTATCACTGTATTTATATCACTGGTTGATATTCATTTTTGGTCAATGTTAAGCTCCAGCATTTTGTTAATATGATTCTGCAATGATAATGTCATCAAATGACACGGGGGAAGTTGCTTAAACTTCTCACCCTTGGGATAGTCATTGCCTGACACTTGTGTGGTCTGAATATTTAACGTTTTGATGCTACGCTTGGTCTAAACTCACTTTGCTGTCAATGACAGTCACTCTTGTCTTCCATCTTGAATTCAGCTTTTATGTGACAATGAGGTCAGAAGTTGAGTGGCCTTGGCTGAATGTAAACTGAGAGCCAATGAACAAGTGAATGCCATGGATGTACTGCTTGATAGCACTGTTGATAATACATTTCAACACTGTGCCGATGATTCAGAAAAGGCTGCTGGAGTGGTAAGTGCCTGGATTGGACGTTTCCTGCTCTTTGTAGACAGGACACAATGGGGTAGTTTGAACATTTTCAGATGTAGCTATACTGGAGGCTTCTCCTTCTGTTAGTTCAGAACTGAATGTGGCAGGGCTGCGGAGTTATGATCTGATCAGCTGGTTGTGCATGCCTTTAGCATGTTGCTTTGTCTGTTTGGCATCCAAGGAATCCTATATTGTACCTTCATCAGGTTGGCAGCTTGGTTTTTAGGCATGCATGATGTAATTCTTCGCATGCCCTTCCGCACTTTCCATTGAATCAGGGTTGATTCCTTGGTTTAGTGGTAATGTTGGAGTGAGGAGTGTGCTAGGTCATCAGCCTACATTTGTGATATCCCTAGCTGGCTGCCTTTTGCTACATTAGACAAACTAATGATGCCTTATTTGTCTTAACAGCTCAGTTCACTTCATTCCCTGCACACCTTGCTTGCATTAAAGAACTGTATTTGTAAGAAGTCTGGATTTCCACAGGTATACGGTTACATTGACAAAATTGGTATTGATACCCAGTCTTTCGTATAGTGCATTGACTTTGTCGATAATGAAGGGTTCTTTTTTCCTCAAGGTATAACTGATGTATAATGCAGAATCATGCATTATGCATGTAAATTCATGCTGTCTACACAATATTATTATGTTTCAACTGAAGATCAAAAGACATAGAGCAGAAATAGGCCATTCAGTCTAGTCCACTACTCAATAAGATTATGGCTGATCTGATAATCCTCCACACCACATTCCTGCCTTTCCCTCGTCATCGTTGATTCCTTTCCTCATGAAAAATATGTCTATCTCAGATAGACTTAAATATACTTAAGGACCCAGCCTGTGCAGGCGTCTGTGATAATTTGATTACCTTCTGAGAAAAAGAACTCCTCTTTATCTCGGTCTTAAATGGGTGACACCTCACACTGTGGTTATGCCCTCTGATACTAGACTCCCCCACAAAGGGGGTAACAATCTCTCTGCATCTACTCCGTCAAGCCTAACACATTCTTTAAGGCCTGATAAAAATGAATACAAGAAGACACATGCGCTTTGATATGAAGCAAATTTATTATCTTAATATTGATATATTTAAACCAATGAATGAGTCTATTAGCTTACACTACTTTAGACATATTTAACGAGGGAGTCTTCCTGCCGTCTGGTCACCTGGGGTAGTGCTAGCTCTTAGCTCTCTCACAGTTTCCATGGCACCGATCCTCCAACTCTGATTCAATTGGGAAAGGCTCAGACCTCGGCCTCATTAATGGGGACTGATGAGAAATGTCCCAGTTTCACGGACCCCAGCCAAATGAGGAAAGTCCCACTCGTGAGACAGAGTTCCTGATATTCTGGTCACTATTCTAGTTATGTGCCGTATCACCATTTTGTCGGAATTTCAGTACATTTCCAGACTTTCCAGGTAGAAGAAGATATCTCCAGTTAGCTCCATATTAACTACATAAGGAAATGGTTCCCACAGATAATTAATGTTAGATGGTTTCTCCCAAGTTAGACAGGCTGTTTTTGCATCAGGCAATGAAAATGATCACTTCAGTTGCTTATTGTCATGTCTCATTAACCCTTAATAATCTGGTTTGAAGATATTATTTTTAAGCTTAGCACTATAGCCCCCTAAAAACATTGCATGTTTCAACAAAGTTTCTTCTCACTCTCCCAAATTCAAATGAGTACAAGCCCAACCATCTCAATCTTTCCTTATAATAGAATCGCTTCAAACCTGGAATCTGCCGAGTGAGCTATCTCTGGACGGCCTTCAATGCCAATGTATCTTTTCAGCGATAAGGAACCAAAATCTGTTCACAGTATTCTGGCTGTGATCTGACCAGTGCCTTGTGTATTTATAGCAAAACCTCTCTACTTTTGAAATAAAGGCTATCATTCCATTTGTGTCCCACATTATTTGCTGCACCTGGATGCAGGCTTTTCATGACTGATACGATAGAACTTCCAAATTCTCCAGCGGTGCTGTTACCTACAGCACATAGAGATATACAGCAAGGAAACAGACCCTTTGGTCCAACTTGTCCGTGCTGACTTGATATCCTAAGTTAATCTAGTCCCATTTGCCTATATTTATCCCCATCCCTTTAACTTCTTCCTATTCATATACCCATCCAAATGCCTTTTAAGTCTTGAAATTGTACTAGCCTCCACCACTTCTGGCTACTCATTCAATGCATGCACCACTGTCTATGTGAAAAAGTTAACAGGTTCCTCTTAAATCTTTCCCCCCCTACCTTAAACCTATGCCCTCTAGTTTTGAATTTCCCTACCCTAGGAAAAAGAGCTTGTCTATTTACAGTATCCACACCCCACATGACTTTATAAAAATCCATAAAGTCACACCTCAGCCTCGAAAGCCTTTCTCCATTTAAACGATATTCAGCTCCTGTATCCTTCCGACCAGAAATTCAGCTCCTGTATTCTTCCGACCAGGACATACAGAATGATCCACAATCCTGCTGATTCTGGATAGGTATGTGTCTGACTGGCTAACTGGTGACCGAGTCTGAAGTGGTCGTAGATGACTCCAGTTTGGATCTGAAGGACTACCGAAACAAAACAGCTACAGTCAAGCTAATGGACTTTCGCTGAGCTGTCTACAGAGATTTTGAGGGCATGTTTCCAGAGGCTCATTTGATGCGTGAGAGCACTCCAGTGTAAATCTGCTAGAGGCAATTCCACAACTCGTGCAGGATTGTTCATTTTCAGGCCGGAGGAAGAAGAAAGCAGTGTCTGAAAGCAGCAGGGTCAGAGATGAGATTACTTTCTTTATTCTTTGATGAATTGAGCGCTTCATTGGTAAGACCAGGATATTTTTTGCTTATCTCTATTTGTTCTTGAACTGAGTGGTTGGCTTGGTCATTGACACTTAATTGCCATTTGCAATTACATTGGAAAAGAACAAAGTACAATATAGCACAGGAACAGGCGCTTCAGCCCTCTAAGCCTGTGCCAATACATTTTGTCTTTCCATAATAAACCTCACTCAAAAGATCCATATCCCTCTATTCCCTTCCTGTTTATGTACTTATCCATATGTTTCTTGAATGCTGCTATTGTGTCTGCTTCCATCACCACCTCCTGGTAGTGCGTTTCAGGTACTCACCACGTGTGAAAATATTGCCTCACACATCTCTTTTAAATTTCCCCTCTCACACCTTGAACCTGTGTCCCCTAATAATTGACCCCTCCACCCTTGGAAAAAGGCTCATAGTTTCCACTCAGTCACAATCTCTTAAACTTCTTTCAGGACACCACTCAACCTCCTGCATTCCAGTGAAAACAAACCCAGTCTATCCAACCTTTCCTCCATAGCTAAAATCCCCCATATCAGGCAACATCCTGGTAAATCTTTTCTGTACCCTCTCCAAAGTATCCACATCCTTCTGGTAGTGTAGACTAGAGCTCTCTGTAATATTCCAAATGTGGCCTAACTAAAGTTATATAAAGCTGCAGCATAACTTGTCTATCCTTTTACTCATTGCCCCTTCCAATGAAGATAAGCACGCCATATGTCTTTTTTACTACCTTATCTACTTGCGTTGCCACCTTCAGTGATCTGTGGACCTGCATACCCAGATCCCATTGCATATCCATGCTCCTAAGGGTTGTGCCATTCACTGTATAATTTCCACCTGTACTTGAGTTTCCAAAATGACCTGGAGCTGACATTTTTCCAGATTAAACTCTATCTGCCATTTTTTCTGTCCTTGCCTCCAACTGATCTATATCCTGCTGTATTCTTTAACAATCCTGCTCGCTATTCACAACTCCACCAATCTTTGTATCATTCATAAGCTTATTGATTAGGCCAGCTACGTTTTCCTCCAAATAATGCATGTAGAACACGAACAGCAGAGGTCCCAGCTGTTTCCTGTGGAACACCACTAGTCATAGACCTCCATTCCGAAAAACATCCTTCCACCAATGACCCTCTGTCTTCTATAACTAGGCCAGTTCTGTATCCATGTTGTCAGCTCAGCCCTGATACCATGTGACTTCACCTTTTGTACCAGTCTGCCATGAGGAACATTGTCAAAGGCTTTACTGAAGTTCATGTCAACAATGTCAACTACTTTTCTCTCATCAATCATCTTCACCACCTCCCCAAAAAACTCAAATACATCAGTGAGGCATGACCTCCCCTGCATAAAATCATGCTGTTTGTGGCTAATCAGCCCATTTGTTTACAGATCTTGTCTCTGAGAATCTTTTTCAAAAATTTCTCTACCACAAACTTGAGGCTCACAGGCCTGTAATTTCCTGCAACATCCCTGTTACTTTTCTGAGCCAGAGTTGTCCCATTGTTTATCCCCCAAACCTCTAGGACCTCACCTGTGACCAAAGAGGATGCAAACATGTCTGTCAATGTTCCAGCAATTTGTTCTCTTGCCTTCCTCATTACTCTGGGATTGATGCCTTCAGGACCGGAGGTTTACCTATCTTAATACTTTTTAATATACACATCACCTCTTCCTTTTTAATAGCAACTTCGTTGAGAAATTTGACACTCCCTTCCCTGACATTATCCACCACCAATTCCTTCTTTTCTATTCATTTTAAGACCCCACCTACTACTTGTGAGTCCACACGCAGGTTCCCTCCTTTGTCTGTGAGAGGGGGCCAATCCTTTCCCTCTCTACCCTCTTGCTTTTTATGTGTGTATAAGAAGCCCTGGGTTTCTCCTTAATCATGTTTGCTAATGACTTTTCATGACCCCTTTTTCACCTCTAAATTCCTTGTTTAAGTTCATTCCTATTTTTCTTACATACTTAAAGTGCTTTGTCAATTCCCATCCTCCTCGACCTTACACTTGCTTCCTTTTTCCTTTGACCACGGTCATTACATCCCTGGTCATTCCAGGTTCATATAACATACCATACCTCTCCTTCATTCTCTTAGGGACATGCTGTTCCTGAAATCTTACCAACTGCCATTTGAAATACTCCCGCATATCTGATGTAGATTTACCCTCAAGCAGCCACCTCCAGTTCCTGCCTGATATTGTTGTAGCTCACCTTACCCCATTTTAACACCTTCCCCTGAGGACTGGTTTTATTTGTATCCATGAGTAAATTAAAACTCTTGGTATTATGGTCATTACTCCCGAAATACTTCTGCACCGAAACCTCACTCACCTGGCCTGGATTATTTCTCAAAACTAGGTCCGCTATCACCCCTTCCCTGGTTGGACTGATTACATACTGTGCCAAGAAACCCTCTTGAATGGTCATTACAAATTCTGCCCTATCCAAGCCTGCACAAAGTGAATCCCAGTCAATATAGGGGAAGTTAAAATCACTTAACACAACAACTCTGCTGTTTTTATGCTTTTCTAAAATATGTCTATTTATTGTCTCCTCTGTCTCCCACTAGCTGTTGGGAGGCTTGTAGTATACCATAGAGAAAGTGATGCTGGAGATCAGAGTCTAGAGCGTGGAGCTGGAAAGCACAGCAGGTCAGACAACATCCAAGGAGCAGGAGAATCGATGTTTCAGGCATAAGCCCAACATCAGGCACATTCCTAATGAAGGGCTTATGCCTGAAATGTTGATTCTCCTGCTCCTTGGACTCTGCCTGACCTGCTGCGTTTTTCTAACACCACACTCTCAAGGCCTGTAGCACACCCCCAGCATTGCGATTTTACCTTTCCTATTCCTGAGTTCTACCCATATTGCCTCACTGCACAAGAACTCTGATGTATCCTCCCTCAGTACAGTTGTGTGATACTCCTTTACCAGTAATGCAACTCCCCACTCCTTTTACATTGCGTTGTATTATATATTAATCATCTAACTCCTGGAACTTTCAGCGACCAGTTGAATCCCTCATTCAGCCAAGTCTGTAATTGCAGTCATGTCATAGTTACAAATACTAGCCACTGCTCTGAGTTCATCTACCTTGCCTAGTATATTTCTTGCATTGAAACGGATGCATTTCAGACCTCACTGCTCTTTTCAACAGCATTTCCCTGCCTGTTCTTGGTTTCTCCCTCTCCCTCAATTCCTGCATCTACTGCCCTACTCTTTTGATTCCCATCTCCCTGCCTCATGAGCTTAAAGCCACCCTAACCACTCTACCCAAGTATCGCCCCAAGGACATCAGTTCTGCCCGGGTGTAAACCGTCTGGTTTGTACAGGGCCCACCTCCCCTATAACCAGCCTCAAAGCCCCACGAATCTGAAACCCTCACCCTCATACCATCCTTTCATCTACATGTTGGTCCAATATATCCTGCTGTTTCTACTGACTAGCTCTGGTCGTCTGAGATAACTACCTTTTGAGGTCCTATATTTCAACTTTTTCCTCATTCTCTATATTCTACTTTTAGGACCTCACCCTTTTTTGATGATGACCACTGGGTGTTCACCGTCCCCACTCCAGAATGTCTTGCAGCTGCTCTAAATCTCCAGACCCTCTCATCAGGGAGGTACGAGAACCCACCATCCTTGACTCTCACTGGGGCTACAGAAACGCTCCTTACAATTGAATCCCCTATAACTATGCTATTTCTTCCTCCCTCTGCTGCAGAGCCAACCATGGTGCCATGAAGTTAGCTGCTGCTGTTATCCCCTGAGTGGCCACTCCCCTCAATTCTATCCAAAACAGGGTATCTTTGTTTTGCAGGTGAATAGCCACAGGAGATTCCTGTCCTGCCTGTGTAGCTCTCCTGCCCTGCCTGGTGGTCACCCATTCCTTTCCTGCCCATGGGTTCCAAGTCTGTGGTGTGATCACCTCTCGACATGTGTGATCTATGATATTCTCCGCGCAAGTGTCCCTAGACACCGCTCCAACTTCGAAACTTGGGTTTCCAGGGGCTGCATCTGGAGACGTTTCTTGCACACATGCAGGTACCAGGCACTGGACGTGTGCTCAACTTCCCACATCATGCAAGAGGAGCAGACTACAATTTGGAGCTCTCTTGCCTTGTCTTACTACTTTAACTTAATTAATCCCAACAATGTTCAATACTTCTTTTTGTTCCGATAACAATTCCTCAAAACTTATCTGTCACTCACTAACAACAGTTTCCAGAAACTGTTTAGGCTGACACTCTTTTAGCCGTTGGAACTCTCATATGATGACCTTCTTCTCACGATGTTCTCCTCTGAACCTTGTCTCCCTGGAAGCATTACAGTATTGTAATGTTTGGAGTTGCCTGTTCCTCAACAGCAGGTTCTTCAATGATGTCCTTCACATCCGCACTAACTGCGAAGTCCACTCCCAGAATGCAAATGAGCATTATCTCGGCACCCTCTGGTTGGATGCTGTGGGTCTTGAGTCAAATGTAATCCTGACCAGGAAAGGGTGGCAGATTTCCTTCCCTGAAGGGCATTAGTGAAGCAGATGGGTTTTTCCTGACAATTGACAATGGATTCATGGTCATCATTACATTCTTAATTCCAGGTTTTTATTGAATTGAAGTTCCACCGTCCGCCATGGTGAGTTCAAACCCAGCTTACCAGAATATTACCTGAGTCTCTGGAGGAATACTCCAGTGATAACACCATTAGGGCATTGCCTGTCATGTGTGGTGACCATTACACAGTTTACTGTCTGTATCCTGACTCAGATAAAATTATGTTTATCTGTCACCTCTTGTCCTTGATGGCTTGCATTAACTCCTCATGTATCAACATCTTGCCTTTAAAATGTTCACCTTCCTGTTAAATCCCTTCATCACTTAATACCTCACTGCTCCTTCAGATCTCCAATCCTTCAAGGGTTCTTTATTCCTCGAAGTCTGACCTCTTGTGCATCCTTTACTTTTGGTGCCCCAACTGTGTGCCACTCATTGTCTCGACCCTGAACTCAGGACTTCCCTCCTGAAACCACTACATTTCTCCATTTCTTCCATGTCCTTTAAAACGCTCACCAAGAAACAACTTTCACCAGACTTTAGTCATTATTTTTGGCAGGAAGTAACATCTGACTGCACTCCTATAAAACATCTTGTTGTATTTTGTAAGGTTAACAATATCTATAAATGCAAGTTCCCACTGAAAAATGTCTTTCTGTATGCACAGTAACCGTAAATTTCTAAACAGGCAGGTTCATAATTTATAGTTTTGCCTTCCTTTCAGCAGGCAACTAAGTTTGTCAACGGTTAAATGGCAGCATGATCTGAGAGATTGTTTCAGCCTCATTTTAAGTCATTGTATTTGTTACAAATGATAGTTATTAATTGCTGGGACTAACTTTGTTTAATTTCTTCAAGTTTATCATCTTTTCAAAAATGCAACTCACCTGTAAGTCCTGGAGACCCCAGTTTCTTTGACAATGTTGTGCATGCCAAATCAAGATTTGGAGATGCCGGTGTTGGACTGGGGTATACAAAGTTAAAAGTCACACAACACCAGGTTATAGTCCAACAGGTTTACTTGGAGCCACCATTACACTATACACACACACAGACACTCCTACATACACGCACTCACTCTCTCTCTCTCAGACACACACATGCACACACATGCACACACAGACACATATACACAGACGTGCACACAGACACCCACACACACCTTTACACTCCCACACTCACACATGCACCCCCTCACAAACTTAAGACACTCTACACTCAGTACACACACACATACACTTTCTCACACTCACAACCCCCAACCCAGACAGACACACATACACAGACGGACAAAGACCCACATGCACACATATATTTTGTGGGGTGAATTTGTACTTGCAGGGTTACATTGTACTTTGCTCAAAAACTGCATGCATTCATGTAGAGCTCTGAGCTCAAAAACTGCATAAACTCATGTAAAACACCATTTTCTCACATTTTAGATTAGTATCAATCTAAACATCATGGCATAGACAGAGAACACAGGGGGCTAACACCTTCAACATATTGTCTAGCTATCACCATTGTTAACAGCCAACCCGAGAATGCAACTTTTAAAAAAAGGTTTTGTGATTTACACATGAAAGAAGTGAAACTTTCATGGTATTCAAACAGATGAAAGACTTAACAATTAATTTTTCAATGTATAATTTCAGTTACATCACACTGTAAATCTTTGCTATAAATTCTGTGTGTTAGGATTGAGCTCTCCACTATCACCTGATGAAGGAGCGTTGTTCCGAAAGCTAGTGTGCTTCCAATTAAACCTGTTGGACTATAACCTGGTGTTGTGTGATTTTTAACCTTATGCCAAATCAAGTTCTTTTGGGAGAGATGATTCTCTCTGCTTGTTATAGTTTTTTTTCTTCTGGCTGCATTTATTGCTACTGCAACTCCAGGGGGTACACTGTCTCTTGCAAGCCAGTTGAGGCATGTCGAAAAAATGACTGAGAAGCAACATTCTGACCATAGAGTCATAGAGATATACAGCATGGAAACAGACCCTTTGGTCCAACCTGCCCATGCCGACCAGATATCCCAACCCAATCTCGTCCCACCTGCCAGCACCCGGCCCATATCCCTCCACTCCCTTCCTATTCATATACCCATCGAAATGCCTCTTAAATGTTGCAATTGCACCAGCCTCCACCACTTCCTCTGGCAGCTTATTCCATACACGTACCACCCTCTGCGTGAAAACGTTGCCCCTTAGGTCTCTTTTATATCTTTCCCCTCTCACCCTAAACCTATGCCCTCTAGTTCTGGACTACACGACCCCAGGGAAAAGACTTTGCCTATTTATCCTATCCATGCCCCTGATACTTTTGTAAACCTCTATAAGGTCACCCCTCAGCCTCCGGCGCTCCAGGGAAAACAGCCCCAGCCTGTTCAGCCTCTCCCTATAGCTCAAATCCTCCAACCCTGGCAACATCCTTGTAAATCTTTTCTGAACCCTTTCAAGTTTCACAACATCTTTCCGATAGGAAGGAGACCAGAATTGCACGCAATATTCCAACAGTGGCCTAACCAATGTCCTGTACAGCCGCAACATGACCTCCCAACTCCTGTACTCAATACTCTGAGCAGTAAACAAAAGCATACCAAACTCCTTCTTCACTATCCTATCTACCTGCAACTCCAGAATCAAAGGATCATCTCACAACCCATGAAGAGGAACCACTGAACTGCTTCCCAGTTTTCCTCTGCCCATATTTTCCCTGCTTGTGCATTTGTTTGTATTTATAATATGATGGATTTTGTAAAGGGGTTGGAATTTTAATCTGTAGTGTTACATGCTGCTAGTTTAAAACTGGTTCCCAGTTGCGAGATTGCGAGTTTCTAATTACTTTAATAAATAATAATTCTTGCTAAATACAGCAACCTGCTCTCTGAGAGTGAAAATGGGGTAAATAAAGCAGATTTGTGGACTTGCGTTAAAATCTTTTTAACGACTGTGGGAAAAGCAGGCTTGACATCCATTGCACAAACCACTGAGTCATGACATATGACAGATTCCAAAGAGTTGGGAAAGCAGCAGCAGTCTTCTGACAAGAAAAATGAAGACATTGAGCAGGGTGTTCCTCAACTTCTGCAGAGCTAAGTTCAATAAGCCAGGCAGAACTTAGTGGACATCCACTTCCAGCAGGGGTGAGTTGGGTGCAGTGATCATTCATTCACTGTCAATATGGAGTGCTCAAGGGGAAAGTAGTCTGCTGTTGTTGTTCGAGGCAAATGCAGCTTCTGTTTGTTCTTTTTTCTTGTTGCTGTTAAATGTTTTAAACCCTGTGAAGGTAATGGGTCCTACATTGAACAATGAGAAGCTGCTGGGCTATGCAGCTGGGCTGTGCATTAGGGAAAAGAGTAGTGCTGGCGTAGACAGGGTTGTAAGATAATCTGTGGCTTAGGATAAGTAAACTGTGGTGGCTTGGTGCTTAAACAGCGATGGATGTAAAAACGTGCACTTATATGTGCAATGACGTGTTAGTAAGGCCACGTGTGTGCCCAGAGGAGCATTGGTTTGTGTATGTTCTCCCTTGTCTGTGGATGGTAAGGGGAAACTCCTGATTGCAGATCCTTGACAATGTGCATGTCTGGGTTTCAAAGATGGTAGCTGAAAATGTGTTGCTGGAAAAGTGCAGTAGGTCAGGCAGCATCCAAGGAACAGGAGAATCAACATTTCAGGCATCAGCCCTTCTTTAGGAATTCCTGAAGAAGGGCTGATGCCCGAAACGTTGATTCTCCTGTTCCTTGGATGCTGCCTGACCTGCTGTGCTTTTCCAGCAACACATTTTCAGCTCTGATCTCCAGCATCTGCAGTCCTCACTTTCCCTTCAAAGATGGTAATGGCACCAGGGGTCCTGGGATACCTGGATGAGAACTTTCACTGAAGGCGAATGGGGGAAATAGAATGAGCACTGGGGAAAGGTGCATAGGTGTTGAGTTTGGGAAGATGTGATGATGCTGTGACTTTAAGAGGTGTATTTCGTCCTGGTTTATTTTGAAGAGAGATTGAATGAGAGATGCTGAGCAGTCTATGGTAAATAAAAAAACTTTAGGGAGGCATTGGTTTTCTTTTTTAAAGAATAATCGAAGCAGCCTGGCTGGGTATGGCCAGCTCTCACATTAATATTTCAAGTTTTAGTTCATTTTGAGGTTTTGCTTTCAGCAGTTGCTGTTGGGGTCTCAAAAGGGCAGAGACTGCTGGAGTTTTGAATACAAAGAAGCTCCCTTTTCCCTCACTTGGTTTCAGCTAGACGGTGGACTTTCTCTCTGCTGCCGGGTTACCTGGGAGACATATCTATTTTTCTGAATTGTCCTTTTTGCCAAAAAGGTCTGTTTAGAGGATGTTAATATATTGGAACAGGTAATTAGTTGTAGTTACTATATCTGTTATTCTGTTAAGATTTCCAAAAGAGTTAAGTTATTTTAAGTTCTTCGTTCTTTGGTTGTATTACGCTTATTGTGTTTAAATAAATCATGTTTTGTTTAACAATGAGTAGTTTGACCAGTCACATTGCATCTGGAACACAGCACATTACATTTGCCTTTAAAAAAAGAAGTTCGGGTCTAGACTACCTTCTTAAAATATTTTGAGGGGGTCTCATCTCGTCCATGACAAAGATAATGTGAGAAAGGTCACAAGGCCTTGCAGAGAGAAACCTTCCATGGTACGTGCCAAAGATGTACCAAGCCAAAGAGTCACACAGCACAGTAACAGTCCCTTTGGTCCAACTCATCCTTGCCAACTATGTGTCTCAAACTAAAATTGTCCCATTTCTCTGTGTTTGACCCATATTCCTCCAAACCTTTCCTGTTCAGGTACCTGTCTCTATGTCGTTTAAATGTTGTAACTGTACCTGCATCTACCACTTCCTCTGGCAGTTCGTTCCACATATAAAACATCTTTGTGTGAAATAGTTGTCCCTTTTAGATCTTTCTCCTCTCACCTCAATATTCTCCAGCTTTGAAATTCCCTACCCTTGGATAAAGACCTTTGGTATTCATCTTACCTCAGCCCCTCATGATTTTATAAGCCTCTATAAAGTTACACCTCAACCTCCTACATTCCAGTGAAAAAGTCCCAACCTATCCAGCCTAAACCCTCCAGTTCCAGTAAAACCCTTGCAAATCTTTTCTGCACCCTTTCCAATTTAACAAGATCCTTCCTATAGGGAGAAAGTGAGGATTGCAGATGCTGGAGATCAGAGTTGAAAAGTTTGGCGCTGGAAAAGCGCAGCAGGTCACGTAGCATCCGAGAAGCAGGAGAGTCGACGTTTCAGGTATAAACTCTTCATCAGGAATGTGATGAATTTTTTCATTCCTGATGAGGGGTTTATTCCTAAATCATCGACTCTCCTGGTCCTTGAATGCTGCCTGACCCACTGCTTTTCCAGCACCACATGCTTTTGACTCCAACATCCTTCCTATTGCAGGTGACCAGAACTGTACACAGCACTCCAAAAATGCCTCACCAATGTCCTGTACAACCTCAACATGACATCCCAATTCCGATATTAAATGCTCTGAAGGCAAACGTGCCAAATGCTGCCTTCACCACCCTGTCTGCCTGTGATGTCACTTTCAAGGAACTATTTACTGAGCCCCTTGGTGTCTCTGTTCAACAACACTCCCAAGGCCCTATCATTAACTGTGTAATTCCTACAATTGTTTATCTTAACAAAGTGCAGTACCTCCCATTTATCTACACTCCATCTACCATTCCCCAGCTGATCGGCCCAGTTGATCAAGATCCTACTTTACTCTGAGATAACCTTCTTAACTGTCCACTCTACCGCTAATTTTAGTGTCACCCGCAAAGTTACTAACCTCGCTTCTTATATTCTTATACCAATCGTTTATATAAATAACGAACAACAGGTGGACCCAGCACTGTTCCTTGTGGAACGTGGCTGGTCACAGGCCTCCAGTATGAAAAACAGCCCTCCACCACGACCGTCTATCTCCCACCATCAAGTCAATTTTATCTCCAATTGGTTGGGCCTTCCTGGATTCCATATTTACTCATTTGACAACTAATTTCTCAAGATACAACCTTCAGTTTCTTTCTGCCTAAGTTCTGTTGCGCCCAGCTGTTAAAATAATTGTCTGCCTCTGCTTGTGCAACAGCATTTCACGCTGACTGAAATGTCTGTGGATATGTGCTGAGAGCCCTTGAAATAGCAGTTATAAAAATGGGGTTGACTTCTGCTGGTGGTGGAGGATGGGATTAACAGCAAATTTTCAGCATCACTCACATTATCCCTTTGAAACAGATCAGTAGTTCAAGATGTCAGGCATGGAAGGTGGTGTCAAAGTGCGGAAATTGTGATCGAGCACTCAGGCACCATCATGGTCTAACCCTGCAGACACTCCATCCTCACAATGGATGGTCACTGAAATCAGTAAGAATGTCAAGTTTCACTGTCCCACATCCCTGCAGAAATCCTTCACAAACTGACATCTTGTTCAATTAGCAGTAACTGGGTTTTCCAAAGGCCAGAAAGATTAATAATATAAACTCAAAGGGCTACCAAGATACAGCTTGAGAATGGGACTAGCAGGGTAGCTCTTACGGAGCTGATACAGACCCATTGGGTTGTTCTATGATTCTGTAAGAACATTTATTGAACCATGGAACTCTTGCGAATAATTTAATAATTGTGGAAATTGCTGTTATGTGATTTATTAGAAATATAGAAACATAGAAGATAGGAGCCGGAGGAGACCATTCAGCCCTTTGAGCTTGCTTCGCCAGTCATTGTGTTCATGGCTGATCGTCCAACTCAATAGCATAATTTTGCGTTCTCCCCATAACCTTGGATTCCATTTGCCACAAGTGCTATATCTAGCCACTCCTTGAATGCATTCAAAGTTTAGGCATCAATTACTTCCTGTGGTAATGAGTTCCACATGCTCACCATTGTTTGGGTGAAGAAATGTCTCCTCATCTTGATCGTAAATGGTCCACCCCAAATCCTCAGAATGTGACCCCTGGTTCTAGAAACATCCTCCCTGCATCTACGCTGTCTAGTCCTATTAGAATGCTATAAGTCTCTGTGGGATCCCCCCCTCATTCGTCTGAACTCCAGTGAAAACAATCCTAACCTAGTCAATCTCTCCCTCATACATCTGGCTATTCCCATAATAGCCTGGTCAACTTTCACTGCCCTACCTCAGAGGCAAGAGCATCCTTCCTCAGAAAAGGAAAGAAACATTGCACACAGTAAATCTAGCTGTGGCCTCACCAAGGCCCTGTATAACTGCAACAACACATCCCTGCTCCTGTATTCAAAATCTCTCACAATAAAGGCCAACATACCATTTGCCTTCTTTACTGCCTGCTGCACCTGCATCCTTACCTTCAGCAACTGGTGCATGAAGACACCCAGGTCCCATTGCACACTCCCCTCTCCCAATTTACAGCCATTCAGGTAATAATCTGCCTTCTTATTTTTGTTTCCAAAGTGAGGAACTTCACGCTAATCAAAATTATACTGCATCTGCCATTGATTTTGCCCACTCACCCAACCTTTCCAGATCATGCTGAATCATCTCTGTATCCCCGTCACAGTTCACCCTCACACCCAACTTGGTATCATCTGCAAACTTTGAGACATTACATTTTGTTCCCTCATCCAAATCTTTAATATATATTCTGAATAGCTGGGATCCCAGCACTGATCACTGTGGCACCCCATTAGTTACTGCCTGCCAATTTAAAAAGCACCCATTAAATCCTGCTGTTTGTTGCCTCTCTACCAACCAGTTTTCTGTCCATCTCAATACATATCCCCCAATCCCATGCACTTTAATTTTGCAACAACCTCTTATGCGAGACTTTGTCAAACACTTTCTCCAAAGTCTAAATATACCACATTGACTGGCTCCACCTTGTAAACTCTATTATCAACTTGTTAACTCTTTACATCTACATAAATTCCAACAAATTTGTCAAGCATGATTACCTATTCTTAAGTCCATGTTGACTACGTCTGATTCTACCACTGCTTTCTAAATTCTTTGCGATAAAGTCCTTGATAATGGATTTATGAATGTTCCCTACCACCAATGTTAGGTTTACTGGTCTATAATTCTCTAGTTTCCTTCGACCTCCCTTTTGAATATTGGAGTAACATTAGCAGCTCTCCAATCTGCAGAGATTCTTCCAGAATCTATAGAATCCTTGAAGATGATCACCAATGCATCCACTATTTCTCGAGCCACTTGCTTATGTAGATTATCAGGCCCTGGGGATTTATCTGCCTTCAATCCCCTCATTTTCCCAGCATCATTTCTCGACTAACATTGATCTCCCTCGGTTCTTCCTTCTCAGTAAGTCTTGCATTCTCCATTATTTCTAGTATCTGATTTGTGTCCTGTTTCGTGATGTCAGAACCAAAGTATGTATTCAGTTGCTCAGCTGTTTCAATGTCCCCTATTATACTCTCCCCCCCCCCCCCCCCCAGACACTTTTCTGTCTGTAGGGGACCTACACTAATCTCTTTCTCTTCAGGCACCTATAGAATCTCTTTGTGTCAGTCTTTATATTTCCTGCAAGCTTACTGTTGTATTGTATTTCTGTATTTTCCCTCTTAATCAATCCCTTTGTCCTTCTTTGATGAATTCTAAACTGCTGCCAATCCTCAGATCTATTATTTTTCTTGAACAATCTGTATGCTTCTTCCTTGAATCAGATATCATCTCTAATTTCCTTTGTCATCCATGGATTGGCCCTCTTACCCATTTTGCTTTTGTGCTGGACAGGAATAAGCAGTTGTTGCATTTCCACAATGCGTTCCTTGAATATTTACTATTGCCTATTCACTGTCATCCCTTTAAGTGCCTCTCCCCAATCTATTAAGGCCAACTCACACCTCATATCATCATAGTTTTCTTTATTAAGATTCATCACCATGGTCTCCAAATCAACTACCTCACTCTCTATCTTGATAAAAGAATTCTTTCATGTTTTTGTCATTCCTCCCTAAGGGATCACGCACAGCTGGAATGGCAATGATTCCCTTATGATTATGCAGTACCCAGTTTAGGGTGACCTGTTCTCCATTTGGTTCCTCCACATATTGGTTAAGGAAACCAGCCTGTGTACACTCCAGGAATTCCTCTTCTACGGCATTGTGGCTAATTTGATTTGTCCAGTCAATGTGCAGATTAAAATTGCCAATGATCATCGATATTCCCCTATTACATGCATCTCTAATTTCCTGTTTGATGCCATTCCCAACATCACTGAAGTTTGGGGATCTCTATCCAATACCCACTAATGATTTTTGCCCCTGAGTATTTCTCAACATAACCCATACAGACTCTACATTGTAAGAGCTCATATCCTTTGTCACTACTGTGTTAATTTTTTCTTTAACCAGCAATACCACTCCACCACCTTTTCCTTTTTGCCTGTCCTACCTAAGTACTGAATAACCTGGAACATTTAGTTCCCATCCCTGGTCACCCTGCAGCCATGTCTCAATAATCCCAATTATATCATACCCATTTACATCTATCTGCATGAATATTTCATCCACTTTATTTGAAGTGCTTTGTGCATTTAGACAAAGCTTGTAAATTTGTTCCAATGGTAAATTTCCCTACTTTGATATAATTCCTTGGTGCATAAAGATAGTCACCTGTTGTGTCCCTCACCTTTACTGTCTGGTAACCAATGTTTAAACTTTTAAAAATATTCCAATAAATATTTGTACTAGGTATTTTAAAATCTGCCCTCCTCTCATGTCCCATTCTGTCATTTTGCTGGATTTTGAAAAGTTGTTTTATTATTCTGTTTTATGCTTCCTACATGAATATGAAAATCTTTTGATGTGGTTAACTGCTTGTACAGTCTGATGACATTTCTACTGTTCCACACTGAGAAACCTCAGTAAAAACACTGTAATCAATTACAGTGCCACTGCACAGCAACCGAGATGAAATTCTCACCAGAAGGATTGGGTATAATTTCACGATCGAGTAACGTAGTATATGTCTTGGTGGACTGTCCAATTGTGAATAGGCAAAGATGTGTACTATTTTGCAAAAGTAAGATAGATGATTTGTGTGTACCCAATCATAGAGAAATGTGTTTGGATTCATTTCTCCTGTAAATTCAGACACTGGTGCTGAGTGGTTTTCTCCAAAATTATATTGACATTAAAATTTATAGCCTTAGGTAGACAAGGAATTGGAGAGTTTACATTACCAAAAATAGAGGCTGTTTTTGTTCATTCTGCAACTAGCTAGTTGGAGGTAACAACTGGAATTGATCAAGGCATTGTCAAATTACATCTGCAAACACTCAACTGTCACTTCTGTGTGGTACTTCGTCTTTATTTAACCAAAATTATTTAGTGAATACAAATCCCTGAAACCAAGTGACATCCTCCTGATTTTCTGAGTTCAAGTTATTTCCAGCTTTGGCTGTTTATAGAGGGGCTACAGTGATAAAGGCCACTCTCACCTGATACTGTTATTAGAGATTCACTGAAATGGACGTTGCTTAGAAAGGAAAATCTCACCTGACTATCTCCTTATGGATGAGATGAACAGTTACACAGATAGTTACAAAATAAGGCAATTAAATATTCCACAAAGTTCAGTTGTTCTTCTACCTGATAAGGAAGAAGGAAGCAGATTAGGGTTCAGTCACTCATGCCAGGATAGATGGCTACTGTGAAACTTTAATGAGTGGTTATGGATCCATATTTATAGTAAGACTAACCCAGGGGAGCTTGGTTAGTGGAATAAGTGATAGGTAGGTTTCTGCCTGATCTGCAGAAGCATTGAGTTTGCTGGAGGAAATTCTTTTGATTTCTTGTTTTCTATGACTTAAATTCGTGACTTTACAGTGTGGTAGTTGAGATCTTTAATACGTCAGTATTAAATGTTCACACTTTTGGTTGGAATTGAGAAGCATGACTTAATAACAATGAAAATTCTGCATCATCAATTTTAATTCCAATAAAAGTTTGTTTGATTTTAAAATGTTTCCCGCCTTATGCTTGTCCAGTCGAAAAGTAAGAAAGATTGCAGCACAGCACATCGAACAAGTGATCACAGTTGGATTATAGGTGAGAGAATTGTGAGATATCCAAGTGCTATAGCAGTAAATATTTCTCATAGATATTTTACTAGAGCATAGTCTAATTAAATTGAGCTGAAAATGTGTTGCTGGAAAAGCGCAGCAGGTCAGGCAGCATCCAAGGAACAGGAGAATCGACGTTTCGGGCATCAGCCCTTCTTCATCCCTTCTTCTTCCTCATTCCTGAAGAAGGGCTGATGCCCGAAACGTCGATTCTCCTGCTCCTTGGATGCTGCCTGACCTGCTGCGCTTTTCCAGCAACACATTTTCAGCTCTGATCTCCAGCATCTGCAGTCCTCACTTTCTCCTTTAATTAAATTGAGCAGACTTATGAAGCTTTGTTCCTTCATTTTCCTCCACAAATTGTAACAGGATTTCAGAACCAACTATAGAGAGTATAATTCACTGAGAGATCTTCACATCTGATGATTGTGATGTCATTTATGTATGCAGGGTGTCTGTAATTTCTGGAATATCTCTCTACTGTCGAAAATAGTTATTAAAACTAGTTAAGAACCACTGCCACATGTTGCTTTGAATTTCTTAGCTAAAAATCACACAACACCAGGTTATAGTCCAACAGGTTTAATTGGAAGCTCACTAGCTTTCGGAGCGACACTCCTTCATCAGGTGATAGTCACCAGGAGCGTCGCTCTGAAAGCTGGTGTGCTTCCAATTAAACCTGTTGGACTATAACCTGGTGTTGTGTGATTTTTAACTTTGTACACCGCAGTCCAACACCGGCATCTCCAAATCTTGAATTTCTTGGCTTTGCTCGGGCTTTATTTCACAGTACCTCTTTTAGTTAAGTTTCACTCTGTGAGCAGGATGGGCTTCCACTCTATAATGGCAGCAGTCACTTCAAAATCAATTTTCCATTGTCTGCCTGCCAGTTTCTCCACTGTGGTTATTCAAATTGAGGCAAGTGAGGTGCCTGATATTGTCACATTGGACGTTTGGACGTTAAGCTTGCGGTGCAGCCGAGGTAAATGGAATTGGGTTAGATGAGACATACCTGTTACCAGCAACCGCAGAGACTGATGGAACACTCGTTAATTTTGAAGTGAAAAGTTTGGAAAAACTTGGAGTACTGAGGGAACCAAATATTTTATCATGACCAGACACTTCCTCCTGTGCCAACATTTCGAGAAGTTAGATTGATGCAACTGCGAAACAGTGATGTCTGCAACCAATTTTGACGGAGACCAGGTGTTGCATGGGTACAAGCTCAGTTGGCTTGAGGATATATCATTCCAATTAAGTCCATGTGTGTTTGCATTGGTTTGGTTGGCAGAAGATGTCATTCAGGAGAAAAAGATTGCAGCCTGTTCCTTCTCCCGATGACATGACATGTCTGCTGTTGTAGTGGTCTCGGAACTGCCACCTTCACCAGAGTGTCCTGTGGGAACGTGCCTCAGGCATTATGTTGCAATTGTGACTTGGTGCCTTCGTTAACTTTATGCCTTGTTTCCAGCAAGAAAGGCCATTGATCCCAAGTCCATATGTGAGATGAATGCTCCAAGGTTACCATGCTTTGCATCAAGAGGTCTGTATGATCTGGTGGCTTCATCCAAAAGCAGGCGTTCACCACCTTCCCCCTCCAAAATCTCTTGCCCCGTCCTTAATCCACTTGCTGGTTCCTCCTTAACCCCTCCCAATTCTTCCTATTATGTGATATTTGGTGCTTCCTCTTGTTTTATGTCCTTTGTTTCACTGCTTAATGCTCCAGCGGTCAGTCTGTCTAATGATTTGAACACTCCATTGTGTATATGGTGAACAGATCTCCAAGTGGCTGTTGGAGTGAGTGAGTGGGTGCTTGAAGCTGTTTGGGCCTTGCTTCAGCTAAATGGTGATTGCTTTACAGAGCATTGTATTATCAACCAGAAGGGAAAGCCCACTTTAAATCCACTATCCATCTGAAACAAGAGCCAAGCTCAGGAAAATGAATGAATGAGGAAATAATATCCCACTCTTCTGATGGTTCTGTGCAAGTCCAGGAGCAATTTTGGTGTAATGTTATAAATAATAGTTATTTTCACTACTTTGGTCTGGATAAGGGGAAGTCAATAGCTCATCAATCCTGGAATTTAGTCCGTGCACATTTCCAAAATTGAATTTGAGAACAAGGGAAGGTGCCACCACAGAATGTCTATTTGTCCAGGTTCAAACGTCAGGGAAATGAGGTTGTTTGCCTTGTGACTTTACGACTTCATTGAGAGGGGTGAAAGTGAATTTACACTAACGCAACATTCAGGCTCAGCACAACTATGGTCATGTGTGGCACGGTGGCTCAGTGGTTAGCACTGCTTCCTCACAGCACCAGGATCCCAGGTCCAGCCTCGGGCGACTGTCTGTGTGGAGTTTGCACATTCTCCCAGTGTCTGCATGGGTTTCCTCCGGGTACTCCGGTTTCCTCCCACAGTCCAAAGATGTGCAGGTCAGGTGAATTGGCTATGTTAAATTGCCCACAGTGTTAAGTGCATTCGTCAGTGAGAAATGGGTCTGGGTGGCTTACTCTTCAGAAGGTCAATATAGACTTGTTGGGCTGAAGGGCCTGTTTCCACACTGTAGGGAATCTATTCTAAGCTCATCTAAAATAAGGTTATGTGCTACTATCAATGTCCTGATAGATTGCCCTGGAAACCCAGTTAAATATGAGTCTCTGCCCATTTGTGAGTCAAGCTGAGCTCAGGGACAGTTTCCTTCCACCTCTGTGACATGGTAATGGACCCTACTTTAGTCCACAATGCAGCTGTGGGTATTAAATACTCTACCCTTTTTGCTTTCAGTACACCGGAGAGTGGACTGGATCAACAGGCAATCCTGAGATTCATTTGTGGGCCAGGATACAATACCTAAGTATTCCAGGGCCTGCATATGACTGATATAATTTGGATACATAAGGCTCAGTTTTACTGCAGACTAATATGTCTGCCTTATTTATTTCAAATGGAATCTATTGTACACTCAGACAGGCAGATCTCCAAGCCACTTAGTGAGGAAATCAGACAGTGTTAAACCTCCCTCACCATGTGTACAGCCTTCCTCAACTGATTTATTACCACAGAGACCTCTCTCCTTGTAACTATTTTACTGCCTCTCTCTCTTCTGTGTCTTTCACATTCTGTCTGCAATTCTGCACCCTCTTTCTTTGTGTGTGAGTCTCTCTCTCTCTCTCTCTCTCATTCCAATCAGCATTAAAGCTTGCTATCCTCCCACATGGGAAAATCAATGAGAATGAAAGGTGAAAGTAATAATGTCAGAGATTTGACCGTAAATCACAATTACAGGTGCCAGATATAACTGTCCTCTCTCAATTAATTCTCATTGCTCCACTGAAGTCTGTTTGGTGTATTCTTGTAATCTATTTAATCAGCCTGCCCTGAAATATTCATTTCAAATGATCTACAATCAAGTATATTAAGCTGAGGTTTAGAAGAGTCAATTCTCTATTGTACAATTTATTATGTGTTCAAATGACATAAATTAACCATTCAGTAACATTTAATAATGAATATGCATTAAGGTTTGGCAAGATTCACAAAAGAGACCATGTTTGGAATGTTTTGAAAAAGAAAAAAATATATATTTACATAGAGAAGTAAAACACTCTACAATGTATGTAATGCACTGAATTTATTTGTAGAAGTCTGAAACTGTTAATGTTGAGGCATGTCATTAGCCACACCTACTCTCACAAGAAGTGGTTTTCCTCCCCCACTAGCTTCTTACACTTGAAAATGATGGTAATGACAACATTTTTCATGTGCAGCAGCTCGTATTGCATTGTGAGCTGAGATACTCATACAACATGGTGATGAGCAAGTGTGGATTTGATTTAGTTGCCTACAAAGCACATGATTTTCACACTCTGTTGAAAGTTGCCCTCTTGTACAGCAAGATCAGCAGCGTGGAAGGGCTGGAGATTTAAAATCCCAACAGAAGAGGTCCTCGTTACAATCCTCACTGAGCAAGAACACCCCAGTGAATGGTCACAGCATTTCCGACCCACTACAACAGGAGAGTTAGCAGCTCCCTGGAAAAGGGAAATGCGTAATTCCAAAAGGAGATCCAGCCTGTGTGACAGGTCCATGGAATCAGAGTTTTGGTGGAAATTCAAAATTGAGTGAAGAGGTATCAGAGGGTCCATGAGTAAAGCTCAGAATTCCTGGTGGACCAAGGGATATGTTAAAAAAAAGGCACAGGCTGGAAAAGGGAGAAGGTAAAACATTACATTCAAGTCAGTTGAAGCATTGCTGCCATGGCAATTAGATTTCACAAGGTTCCAGAAACAAAAGTAACGTGCCACAAAACAATTCTCCATCTATAGTTACAGACACAGAGACATTGAGAATCCAGTAAATAGCTTGTCAACTTTGGGTGGATTCAAAGCTTAAGCAGACCTTCAGAAGAGCTGTGATAAAGGCATTTTACCCATGAAGGAGACAAACCCTCAATTTTAGGTGCAAATGAGAGAAAGCTCTTCAAGAAGCATGAAGTGCTGCAGAACTGCTATCACTTAGTGGTAAACACATCTTGAGATTGCAAAACGTATGCAATTAAATTCAGAAAATATCAGAAATAATGGCCTGGATTTTTCGATGGCCTGACAGCTGTCGTTATCATGTATTTGGGATCTCCCCAGGGAGGCACTATGGAATCGCCCTGGTAGAAGACTGAAGAAGTTGCCTGGAAATTGAATTTTCCAACAGGGCAACTCCACTAGAGTTGGAAGCCTCTGAATGTCTCCATTCAAGTTGGAGAATTCCAATGAAATTGAAGAGTTAGCTACTCAGGAATGGTTAGACCAAGTGCATGAAGGTTTAGCACAGCTGTCACCTTGAAGAGCACGAGGATGGTATGGTCTCACACAACTTCAGTTTGCAGGTCCCATTCAGGCAGTTGGTCCATTTTGTGACAGTGTCCCAGGGAATCCTGAGTCCACGGTGATACCGTGCCTGGCATTGAGGATGACGAACTGAGTGTCCTGTAGCTCCTCCACATCCTGACCTTCAGCTGTGATCTCGTCACATAGAGACAAATCGGCATCGAGTACAGGTTACTGCTTGGCCTTGGGCTTGCTGGTGCATCTGTTCTTTCTCAATTCCTCTGCAGCTTTATGGCACCAGACCCATAATGACTATGAAGTCCGCTATTGCTGGATCCATTGGTCACAGTTCCAACGAACCTGTGTGGGGAAAGTTGCAAAGTGGGCAGGTTCTTTACAATATGAGCAGGCAGTATTTGCAGACGTGAAGGTGTAGCATAGTCATCCATACAGTGAGACATGGAGGATTCTGATAAGAAGGGCAATGGAAGGCCCCTAGATGCACATTTTACATTACGGCCTTACTGCAATGTATGTAGCACAAACCATGCCACACAATTAGAGCAGGAATTTCTAAATGCTATATGGTATGATTACTAATATCTCACCAACTCCCATCTCCATATCACCCAAGAAAGACAGCACAGTATATAGGAACATATTGGTGAAAACTTACAGTTTAAGATGAGTAGGCATCAGTTCTATGCCATTGGGCAGCATATGAAATATTGGATTGCTTTTTTATTAATAGTGGCCCACAGATAACATGCTTAAAATCACCTGGAATTACTTCTGCTTCACAGTGATGATCATGATTTACCTGTAATGACTAATTACATGGTCAAGGTTACTTGTGTGTCTCAGTTGGGTACCGTATGCATTTCACATCTGGGTTTGATGATTACAGATGAATTCAACCTGCACTGTCTAAGTAGCAAACACACAGAATGCTGGAGAAACTCAGCAGGTCAGGCAGCATCTATGGAGAGAGAGAAACAGAGTTAATGTTTTGAGTCTGGTATGACTCTGCTTCCTAACTATCATCTTGATAACACAAACCCCAAAGCAGATTTGAAGTGTTAACTTCCTCCATTGGTGCAGCCCGACCTGTTGAGTTTCTCCTGTGTTCTCTTAAGTGTATTTCAGAATTCTATCAGCTGCAGTATTTAAGTGCCTGATTTATGTGATTTATGTGATTACCCCTGAAGGGGACTCACATTGTTCACACACACACAGACAGAAAAAAAGGATTACTGCACCCACTGCAGTTGTGGTCACAGCCATTTCTCATTACCGTTGCACAGTTACAATTTGCATGAGGCTGGAAAGCAATGTAAGGTGCGTTTCACAGGGAGTTCTGGCTCAGCTTAGTAATGGAAGACCATCGCCGCCTCCACTGAACCCCCACAATACTTCCTTCCTTGCACTGCCTGTTATCCCTCATCAATTCTGAGCTTTTACATGTTCCCAAACAGCTGTCATTACACCCTGTGCCCTGGTCCTACAGTTTAGCCATAGCAGACACATGCTGCACTGTTCCCACCGTTGAAATAAGGATAGTTGTGGTCATTGATAGTGCAGCCCATATCCTCCCACCTCTTCTGTTCCCCCCAACCTTGTGTATTGAGCCGCCTTCTTCACAATTATTGTCTCCTCTCCAACCCAACATGCTGCCTTCAATCCTCTCAGTGAAGGTTCACAAATCTCTGTCTTTCCTTGTCTCTTAGTGATGACATGAAGCCAGGCAGCCTGTTAGGGGTGTGAGCAGTGATCAGACAAGAGTGGACCTCCTCAGCTGCCCGACTGCAGCAGTGGCCCCGATAAGATGCTTTGTCTATTGTGAACAGATGCCCTGGACTAGCCACAGAAAATCCCTGACTTATTTGGAAAGACCCAACTAATGAGTGAGCAGATCTCTGAATGGTTTGAGAGCAACTCACTGACCAGCTTTCTCTGAATCCTCTGACTGGGTGCATTGGGCCTGCAGGATTGACGATGGTCCGCTCTCCAACTGCAGTAATACAGAGCCCCTGATTCTCTCCACCTCAAGCAGCCAACTGACATGTTAAAGCCCTTAAAGTGTGAATAGATGCTGTCCTTAACTGATTGTGGTAGGAAACCTTGTCTTAACTGAGGGCTAATCCACTTATGCTTGGAGATATGGTAAATTGGTTGAAGCACATAGTCATAGAGATGTACAGCACAGAAACGGACCCTTCGGTCCAACTCGTCCATGCTGACCAGATATCCTAACCCAATCGAGATCCATTTGCCAACACCTGGCCCATATCCCTCTCAACCCTTCATGCTGTGTTCACTGCTGTTCCATGGTGCAAGTGTTGCACTGATATAGCAACACGTCCACCCTCTTGTCTGATCACTGCTCACAATCCTAACAAGTTGCCAGGCTTTGTGTCATCACTAAGAGACCAGGCAAGGCACATGTTTTGTGATCCTCCAGGTTCTGAATGAGGCATGAAAGTGCAGTAAGGCAAGCCAATGCTATGAGTGTCCAAGTGAGTGAGTGCTAAGATTTTAAAGAAATACCTTGATCCAATGCATGAGGTGGATTCTTGTCCCTTTGAGCAAAACATCCAGGCCATGTACCCCAAAGTGCAGCATTGAAGTGGAGTAGCGTGTTCTGAGTGAGTCAGAAATGTGCCGTGAGGATGTGCTGAGGCTGATGCATGTCTGATGCCAACGTTCGTGCTCACCTCAGATCCAAGTCCATGAGCAGGTATGCTGCTGACTGAAAGCAAGGGAAGAGGGAAAGCAAAACAAAAACAGAAAAGAAAACTAAACAGGAGCAGAAACTGTAGAGCTAAATGTTGAGTTTGGGTGGCTATAAAGTGCCTAATTGAGGGATGAAGCACTGTTCTTCAGTAGGCAAGGACAGAGCAATGTGGAGCATTGAAATGACAGACCACCAGAAGTTCATGTTCTGGAATATAGGCCTAATGAATAGTGGTCTGCATTTCCCAATCTGAGGTTGGTTTCTGCACCCCACCCCCTCCAATAGAGAGGAGATCACATTGTGAGCAACATCAAGTTAGATTGAAAGAAATGCACGTAAATTGTTGGGTCACCTGGGAGGTGTGTTTGGGGTCTTGGATGTTGAAGAGAGCGGGGCAGATCTTACATTTTCTGCATTCTCACTCTGGGAAGGTTCTGTGGGAAGAGAAACAGATATTGGGGCTGCTGCATTTAATGACACTTCCCCATTAGATAAATGTAGGAACCCAATGTGTTATTTCAAAATATTTTCAGGCACCAGTCAGGAATGTGTTTGAGTTAGTGAAGCTTCTTAAAAGATTTCTGTTGGCGATCATAGAGTTTGACAGCAGCATGAATGAGCTAAGAGTCAATGCAGATGCTGGAGGTTAAAACTTGACCTGGTTAGGATGTAAGGAAAGCTTTCAGAAAATGATGAAGCGCCATTAATTCAGTACTCGGGTGACTACCTACTCAGGTCTCATAAGCATCTTCCAAAGTAACCCGGGGAGATTGATGGAAGGCTTAACAATGGACAACAGTGAGATACAGGTTATTAGCAAGAGGCAACTGACTGATTCCAGCTTGAACAAATGAAATAGGCAGATTGACGGCACTGCTGATTCAGCAGATTGGCCCAGGAATGAAGGTTGTCAAGGATGTCCTGAGTTTGCTGTACAATATCAAAAAGGTTGACAGAAACACATTCAGTCAAGAGACTCTGTACTTAAAAAAAAAGCTTAATTGAATGAAATCTTCCATAATTAATTTTCTTTGATGTCTTAGAAAGATTTTTGGGTCATACTGTGGCTTTAGGGCTTCAATTTGGTAATTTGTTGACAATAAAGCGAATGAAGGAACTAGATTCTGATGGTAAGTATTTGGAGATTGATGACACAATGAAAATAAAGCAGAAATAAGACCAGATATCCCATTAGGGCATATGTCATATCTAACTTAAGTCAGTTAGTGTTGAATATCAATGTCTTGTTTCAAGATAAAAGTACACACAAAGGTAACCTAGATTTTTAAACTATCCGAAAACATTTAGTAATGTTGTGATTATTTTGGATATGGTGAGCATTGAATTTTTAAATTCGATTACTTACAGTGTGGAAACAGGCCCTTCGGCCCAACAAGTCCACACACTGCCCCGCCGAAGCGCAACCCACCCATACCCCTACATCTACCCCTTACCTAACACTATGGGCAATTTAGCGTGGCCAATTCACCTGATTGAAATGACTGACAGTCCAGGATTCTTAAACTGTCCTGACGGTATCTTGTTATTTTTCTGTTTGTTTTTGATTGTGAACTGACATGATAAAAAGGCTGACTTAAAAACAAATATTACACTTTTTGAAGGCGAGTTAACTGACATTCAATGTTTGATGAGTGAGAGCCAAGGGTTGTGGATGAACGGAGATTCAGCTGGCAACAGGCAGCTGATTGGGTCTGGTGTGTGCTTACCAGTTATTGGTGACGAAGGCCTTGTGTATGCCAACAAATATGTGATTGGCTCCCAGGTAGCTGACCAGCTTGAGGATGTGAATGCTTGGGTCAGAAGCATTGGATCTCCAGAAAGGAAGGAGCAATCTTTCTCTTTTTGGTAGGAACCACCTCAAGCCTGAAGAAAGCCAGTTCATTTCACCACATCAGTTGCTGTAAGCTCTGGTTTTTAACTAACAACTTAAAAACTTCATAAGTGTGGATCACTTGTATCGAGAAGGAAACTTGAGGAATAGCAGGGCCTAACAAGACAAATGGGAAATCCTTTGAACCGTGTGGATAGGCACCATTGAAATGTCTTCCTATTCTTTCTATTTGCCCATGTTTTTCTTATCTATCTGTGTATAGGGGGAGTTTTCTAACTGTTTATATTGAAAGTTATGATTGTTTCTGTAATTGGAGCCTATTTATTTGACTTGTTAAGTATGAAAAACTTTTCTGTGCTTTCTGCGTCAAAAACAGCTAAGTTGGGGAATCTTGCATACTTTTATAAAATGTTTAACTTTTATAACGTCTCCAGGAATAACAGGGTTTGATTTGCAGCACGCTACCTCAGGATATCCTATCACAACAGAGAGCAGGATTGATCTCATCCACTGACAGTATAAATTAACTTTGCTTTGAATTCCATTTTCCATTTATTAACTCAAATAATTCCCATCAAGCTGTCTAACTAAAATTGGCATCACACTCTGAAATCACCAAGACCCTACTTAAAAACACTTACTACCGAGCACCTACAATGTGAATTCTGGTCACTGTGTACAATGCATGTATCTTTAGGATACCACATTTCATAGTTAGAATGTAATCTAGGTGACTGGGCTGAGGGGTGGCAAATGGAGTTCAATGCAGATAAATGTGAGGTGATTCACTTTGGGTAGAATAACATGAAGGCAGGATACTGGGTCAATGGAAACATTCTTGGTGGTGTGGATGTGCAGAGGGATCTTGGAGTCCATACACACAGATCCCTGAAAGTTGCCACCCAGGTTAATAGTGCTGTTAAGAAGGTATACAGTGTGTTAGGTTCTATTGGTAGAGGGATTAAGTTCCGGAGCCGTAAGGCAATGCTGCAATTGTTCAGAATGATAGTGCGACCGCCCTTGGAATATTGTGTACAGTTCTGTCACCCCATTACAGGAAGGATGTGGAAGCATTGGAAAAGATGCAGAGGAAATTTACCAGGATGTTGCCTGGTCTGGAGGGAAGGTTTTATGAAGAAAGACTGAGAGACTTGGGTCTGTTCTCATTGGAGAGAAGAAAATCAAGAGGGGATTTGATAGATGATCAGAAGATTAGATAGAGTGAACGTCTTTTTCCTAGGATGATGATGTCAGCTTCTATCAGGGGGCATTGCTCCTAGTTGAGGGGTGATAGATTTAAGACAGATGTCAGAGACAAGTTCTTTACTAGAGAATGGTAAGGGCTTGGAATGCCCTGCCTGCCAATGTAGTTAACTCAGCCACATTAGGGGGATTTAAACAATCCTTGGAAAAGCATATGGATGATGATGGATTAGTGTCGGGGGATGGGCTTAGATAAGCTCACGGGTAGGCTCAATATCGAGGGCCGAAAGGCCTGTTCTACACTGTATTGTTCTATGTTCTATGTATCACATGCCTCTCAGCTCCTAAAGTGGACAACATCAAGGTGACATGGTTGACATCCCTGTCCCTCAGAGATGCCATTAATTGAAAGCAGACAGTTCTCTATCATAGGTAGCACCATAGCAAGAAGAGTTGATTGCTGCAAGAGTTGATTGCAATCACAGTCCTGGAATTAACAATAGACCTAGACCAAAAGTGACTGAAGTCAGGTTGAGATCTTGGGTTGAGGGTGCAGAAAGGGGTGGGTCAATGGCTGGGGGAGAGCAGGATGCTCAGAAGTAAAGGAGAGTGTAGGATCTGATTGGGGCCCCTTCTTCCCAAAGCTTGGTCTCTGGTAAGCCAATGACAAAGGCTCCATGACTTCAACATTCAAACACCTCTGCTCCCGAACTCTGACAAATACAACTTTGTCTACATAAACCTGTGCTGGTAGAACACCTCAATATGATTCCTGTTCATCAACTGATGCTGGAAATCTCTATTGGAATTTCACACTAAGCCCCCGTGATAGCAGCTGTTCCATCAGGCATCATAAAACTGTATGGAGTGAGCCTGTCACTATAGACTACCTTCTGGAGTGGTGTACCTAATTAATGGCCACTCTGGGGCCGTCACCTGCTGATAGTGTTTCACCAATAGTGGAGGGTTCCCATGAAGGCCTAACTGTAGATTCAAAGGGATGAGTGGGAGGGGGAGTCCCTCCTGTTCGGACACCCCATACTTAACAGATTAGTGACCTCCATTAGCAGGAAAGGACCACCCCACCCTACTGGAACACCACCTCACAGACTGTGCCCCCCTGCCCCAGTCCCATGATCACCGCCCCTTCCAAACAACACACTGAGGCCTGGTCAGACTGCTCTTATTGAGGCTGCCTAAAGTATCTTCAAGTATGACCTCCAGCAACACCCAGCATTGCCTATCTCTCCCAGCCACTGACTGACCTAACACAATTGCAGGTAGCACATGGATGTTGAATTTCCATCTTAGGCAGTCAACTGGCTGACAGACTGTAAAATCGGACCATAGCTTCCAGGGCTCGTGGAAATGAGCATATCCTATGAAAGGTTTACCTGAATGCCCGGGCTGTTCCCCAAGTGTAAACCTTGACCTCTTATGTAACCACGATGTTTGCTCTACCTGCCATTCTCAGTTATCGTTGCAATTGCTAAGCACACATGTTTTCCTTTTTCTCACAGGTTCACCTACACACTTGGGGAAGGAATGTGGCTGCCTCTGAGTAAAAGCTTTGTCATTCCCCCAGCAGAACTTGCCATTAACCCATCAGCCAAATGCAAGACAGACATGACAGTGATGGAGGATGCAGTTGAAGTCAGGTAAGAGGCCACAGAGAGAAAGCATGGCCTACTAGCTCTCTTCCAACTTCTGTCATTCACCTCAATCTATTTTTTTCCTGAATTAGATATACTGGTGTAATAATACCTGAAGTCCCTTTGAACTCTTAAGTTTGTAGTATGAAAATGAATTGATACTTGAAACAGACATGAATTTCTTTAAGTATTACTGGGTGTGCATAATTACAATTTTGGCACAATTGTTTATGAAGTACCGTTCATAATCTTTTTCTTATCGTCCTTGAAGTGGCAAACTTGGCTCATTCCCTGCTTCTTTCACTCACGCAAGCGTATACCTCTCTTTTGCTAAACAGGATCATGAAACACCCTGTGCAGAAAATTACCAAATTAATCTGCTAAACTGTCAGATTTAAAGCAGCGCTAAGCAGTATGAGAACCTGCAATTACATTAGGGATAAGCTGTTAAATAGCACAGCAGACAGATCCCGAGATGTGAATGGGTCTGCGCACTGACTACTTACAGGATTTTTTGAAAAGGGATTATGATGGTCCATCAAGAATTTTACCTTTGCAAAGTGTAATGATAACCAAGAGCAGCTCTTTTCTAGACCCACGGATAGCCGTTTCTTTAAAACTTATTGTTTGTGAATCAGTAGTTCAAGATAGATCAGAAAGGCTATGTTCTGTCTGCGCATAGATCAAAGTCTCGCCAAAAGGCTTCCACCGTTATTTTTCAACTAGTTTTTAAAACAAAGACACCTTATCCTACTAAGATATTACACATAACTCCTTGACTTATTTGCTTGAATCCATTGTTTTCTTAAAATTAAACATAAACTTAAAATTTGCCGAAAGTAGAATCGTCCCGTTATAACTTTTATTGACCATATACTCTGTAGTAATGAGTACCATGTTGTAATGTAAAGCAGAATTGAGTATTATGTTTAAGTTTTAAAATGTCATAGTTCCTCAAGAATTCACAAACCGATAACAATATCTGACAATTCTTGAGTTTAGTTTCTTTATGCTCTTATTACAACTTAGATCAATTATTTTTGCGATAATATAAATGTAGATATAATGTATCCTGAAATAATGTTGCTCGTCTGAGAACTGCTTGTGGGGAGTGCAGTTCTACAAAGGACCTAATCTATAGTTAGTAATGATGACCAAGTTCCTTGAACAAACTGAAATTGTTAGTGTACAGTTACAACGAAGAGAGAAATTGAATTGGACAAGTTTGCCTTTCTGGGTGAGGCAGGGTGTTGATTTGGTAAGATTTATTACTGTCACAAGTATTGTATTGCGTGCTAACCAGACAAATCATACCTTCTATAAGTACATAGAACATTACAGCGCAGTACAGGCCCTTCGGATTCATACTAATCTGAAGCCCATCCCACCTACACTATTCCATGTACGTCCATTTGACTGTCCAATGACGACTTAAATGCACTTAAACTTGGCAAATCTACTACCGATGCAGGCAAGTAGCCTTACTACTTACTACCCTTACTAATCTCTGAGTAAAGAAACTACCTCTGACATCTGTCTTACACCTATCTCCCCTCACTTCAAAGTTGTGTCCCCTCATGTTTGCCGTCCCCATACTTGGAAAAAGACTCTCCTGTCCACCCTATCTAACCCTCTGATTATCTTGTATGTCTCTATTAAGTCACCTCTCAACCTTCTTCTCTCTAACAAGAACAGCCTCAAGGCCCTCAGCCTTTCCTCGTAAGACATTCCTACCATACCAGGCAACATCCTAGTAAATCTCCTCTGCACCCTTTCCAAAGCTTCCACATCTTTCTAATAATGCGGTGACCAGAACTGTACACACTACTCCAAGTGTGGCTGTACCAGAGCTTTGTACAGCTGCAGCATAACCTCCTGGTACGGAACTCAATCCCTCTATTAATAAAGGCCAAAACACTGTATGCCTTCTTAACAACCTTAAGTACATCAGGTTAATGGAACAGAATGCAGACTGTAGTGTTACTGCTACTGAGATGGTGCAGAGAGAGACCAATTTTAATATTTGAGAGGTTCATTCATAAGTCTGAGAGTAGTAAGGAAAGAAGATGTTCTTGAATCTCTTAGTATATATTTTCAAACTTTTCTATCTTCTGTCCAACGGAAGAAGGTGGAAGAAAGTATAGCCAGGGTGGGAGGGGTCTTTGATCACATGGGCTGCTTTCCCAAGGTAGCAGGAAGTGTCGACTGTGTCAATGGAAGGAAGGCTGGTTTTCATGAACTGGGCTGCGTTCATAATTCTCTGTAATTTTTTGATGTCTTGGGTAGACCAGTTACCATATCAAGCTGTGATGCATCTGAATAGGATGCCTTCTCTGGAGGGGTCTATGAAAATCGGGTCAGAATCATTGTAGGCATGCCGAATTTTCTTAACCTTCTGAGGAAGTAGAGGCACTGGTGTGCCTTCTTGACCGGAGCATCAATGTGGATGGGCCAGAATAGATTTACTCCTAGGAAGCTTTCAACCACCTCCACCTTAGCACTATTGATACAATCAGGGCTATGTCCTCCACTCTGTTTCCTGAAATTGATGACCAGCTCCTTCATTTTGCTGACATTGGAGGAGAGATTGTTGTCTTTACACCGTGCAACTAAGCTGTCTATCTCTTTCCTGTACTCTATCTCGTGGGCCATAGAGTCATAGAGAAGTACAGCACGGAAATAGACCCTTCAGTCCAACTCATCCATGCCGACCAGATATCCCAACCCAATCTAGTCCCACCTGCCAGCACCCGGCCCATATCCCTCCAAACCCTTCCTATTCATATACCCATCCAAATGGCGTTTAAATGTTGCAATTGTACCAGCCTCCACCACTTCCTCTGGCAGCTCATTCCATACACGTACCACCCTCTGCATAAAATAGTTGCCCCTTAGGTCTCTTTTATATCTTTCCCCTCACACCCTAAAGCTATGCCCTTTAGTTCTGGACTCGCCCACCTCAGGGAAAAGACTTTGTCTATTTATCCTATCCATGCTCCTCATGATTTTATAAACTTCTATGAGGTTACCCGTCAGCCCCCGACGCTCCAGGCAAAACAGCCCCAGTCTATTCAACTTCTTCCTATACCTCAAATCCACCAACCCTGGCAACATTCTTGTAAATCTTTTCTGAATCCTTTCAAGTTTCATAACATCTTTCCGATAGGAAGGAGACTAGAATTACCCGCAATATTGCAAAAGTAGCCTAACCAATGTCCTGTACCGCCGCAACATGACCTCCCAACTCTTTACTCAATACTCTGACCAATAATGGAAAGCATACCAAATGCCTTCTTCACTATCCTATCCACCTGCAAGTCATTGTTACAATAGTCAAACAAGGCAAGGCAACCCACTGTAATATGCACCAAAAGAGCAGACTTATGAGAAAGTCTATCATATCATTTGCCGAGCAATTTCTTTCTTCAGGCACAGGGAAAAGGCTTTCCTTAACTATGTGTTAATCCTAACACAACCTTGTCCTGTGCTTGTTTATTGTTCTCATCATTGACATCACGCCGGTTTAGTGGAAAGCTACCTCATAGCACTCTGCACCCGGGTTCAATTCCACCCTCAGGCGTCAGTCTGTGTAGAATTTGCACATCCTCCCCATGTCTGCCTGGTTATTCTCCCACAGTCCAAGAATGTGCAGGTTAGGTGTTTGGCCACACTAAGATTACCTATAGTGTCCAGGGATGTGCAGGCTAGATGGGTTAGCCATGAGAAATTCAGGATTTCAGGGAAAGGTTGGAGGGGTGGGTCTGGTTGGGATGGTCTTCGGAGGGTCGGTGTGGATTCAATGGGCTGAATGGCCTGCTTCCACACTGTAGGGATTCTATGAAATCACAACGTCAAGGAGAGGGGCACGAACTGTAAATAAAAGGTGGATTTTTCCATCTTTCTTTTTGAAAGTTGAGCATTGAGAAGTACATCTAAGGAAATAAGACTAGTGATGAACAGCCTCAATATTAATCTGCAGTCGAGCACAGTTTCATGCTGGAAAATAGTAAAAATGAATTATATTTTGATTATGTTTCACCAACTTCTAAAGATTTGTGCATTCTCATAATAATGTGACGAGTGATAAGGCTGCAGTTAGCTCTAAGCTTCATTTTTTTCGTTTTTCTTCTTTTCTTTAATACTAATTTTCTTTCACAAATCCGTCTGTGATACTCCCAGAAGTCAGGAATCAGTCAAAAGTATTGTATATTTTGTCTGAAAAAATCTTTATGGTCTTTCCAGAGGAAAAAAAAGTCCCTCATAGGACCATGTTCTTCCAGTGGCAAAATCTCTTTATAGATTCATAGATACATACAGCGTAGAAAAGGCCCTTTGACCCATGAAGTCCAAACCAACATTGCTATTACTAAAAGTGTGCTAATCCCAATTTCCTGCACTTGTCCCATATCCTTGAATGTTATTAATGAAACTACTATGAAATGAGAATTTAGCAATTGGAGATCAAAAGGAGTCTATGTGAAAACACAATGTTTCCATAGAAACATACATTTTCTGCAGCATTAATTTCTGTTGCTCTTTTTCCCATGTTTGGAAACTGAGTTCCAGTTTAGATCCTGGCTAGCTCTCCTTACTCCAATCTACTTCGCTCAAAAGTCTTGAAGTTTGCTGTTGCTGTGGCAAGTAAATACATAAAGGTTTCTGGTGCAATCGGTTTGATCTGAAGTCTAATTCTAGCACACGTTTTTGCTGAGCTTTCGACCTGCATTATTTGGCTGAGAACACTGAACTTTATCTGATATTTAAAATCCTCAGCACAAGCCTTGATGAAAAGAGCTATCATCTGGTGGAAATAATACTTTAGCTGGATCTGCAAAAAAAAAATGAATAAATCACAACGTGCATTGGAATGAAGTATAAAAGATGATTACATGGAAGAAGTTGTGTTTTCCTTTTTGTTGGAAGTCATGAATACGTTGCATATTTTTAAGAAAGATATTCATTGGAAGTATTGGGTGAGGTAGTCTGTCTGACTTTCAATGATGCAGAGGTATACTAAGCATTAGAAATGGGATTTTTATAACAATAAATTACATGTTGAGCGATAGAGACGACTGTGTTTTGATGTTGACGCTGAGGTCTTAATAATTAATTGTGTGGTAATTGTCCAACATGTTTGCTGTTTTGTGCCAAAGGATCCTCAGCCTCAAGGTGTGACGCTAAGTGAAATTATCCTGATATGCTAGCTAGCAGGTCGTAGGCAAAATCTGTGCTGCTCCAGCCACATTCACTGCAACTGTAAAACAAGCAGTTGGAAATTGCAATGCACTGTCTCACTTGCTCTACTCTCCCTTAGAATCTGTGTGATGTACCTCTTGGAGTGAAGAAGGCACACATATTTTCATTTGCTCCTGCTCAGTAAGTGCATCTACCTGTCCATATAGTCTCTCACGTGTTGGTTGCTCAGTGACTTGCTTATTCAGAAAATAGGAAAATAGATAACCAGCAGTTAGCAAGGTTTTAATTTCTGCTATTTTGAAAGGATGCGATCTGGCGTCCATTTTCAGATGCCCAGAAGGTAAAAGATTTGATGACTGATAATATTATTTAAATAAAACTGGAGTGCTTTCCAGATAACAGAATGTTATTTACAAGGAAACAGGGTGCAAGCACTTTCCCAGCATTGACCTTCTGATTTGACATTGTATGATGATTAATAGCACATAAACGCCACTTCTATCATGCATTTAATTAAAAAGTGGGAGAAATAGAAGATGGTTCTAAGTTAATAACACAGTGTCATAATGACATTGCTTGTGAGAATTTGAAGTACTTTATCATGGTTTCCATTAGACCATTGCCACTTTAAAGCAAAAAAAAAAGGTTTGCCAATACGTGATTATCCTATTGGTATAAGATTCTGACTCAATTGTCCTCATCATAGAGGGAATTCTGACAGGTATCAGGTGCTGCAGTTTGAATGAGTTGAGTCAGCTACTTAAGGAGGATCTACCTGACTGCAGGCAGTTTTGTCGATCACACCAAGAAGCTAGAAAAAGGCACAAAGCTGAATTGAGTAAGCAGAACCATAGCAGATGCAATTCTGTGGAGGAATGCAAGATCATTTATGATCATCATCTGCACAGATCATGAAAAGCTGATATATAGGTACATGCTAACAATCACAAATGTTGACTTCTTTGTCAATGGGGTTGCAATAGGAAAGTGAGCAAGCGATGCTTCAATCACACACAATTTGTTAGATCTTACATGGAATGTTGCGTTTAGTTTAAGACACCAAACAAGATGGATTTCATCCTGATGATATGGTAGCTTATGTTTGGAGCGTAGGCTGCATGTAATTGATATGTATTAGAGACCAGAATTATTTATTACCGAAGGGGAGACCCATTGTTTTTGGGTTAAATCTTTGTTAGAGCTATCCAATTAGATCCCACTCTCCTGTTCTTTTATTTGTCCATGTTTTCCCTGCAGTTATTTATCAAATCCTTTTAGAAAGTAGCAAATTAATTGGCTTCCGCAACAGAACAGCAGTCCTTTGTAGATTCTAATAACTGACTACATTACAAAAATGTATCCCATGTTCCCAGATATATTTCCAATTGTCTTAAATCTATGTTCTTTAGTTAGTCACACGGCATTGAAATAGACTCTTCGGTCCAACTTATTCATGTTCCCAAACTAACCTAGTTCCAAATATCTGCACTTGGCCCAAATCCCTCCAAATCTTTCCTATCCATGTATTTACCTAAATTTCTTTTAAACGTTGTAACTGTACCTGCATCCACCACTTCCCTTGGCAGTTCATTCCACACATTAACCACTCTCTGTGTAAAAATATTGCCCCTCATGTCCTTTTTAAATCATTCTCCTCTCATTTTCAAAATATGGCCCCCAGTTTGAACTACCCCACCTTGGGGAAAAGACCTTTGTGATTTCCCTTCTCTGTGCCCCTTGTGATTTTATAAACCTCTATAAATTCACCCCTCAACTTCCTACACTCTCATTAAAAAAGTCCCAACCTGTCCAGTCTATTTTGATAACTCAAACCCTCCAATACCGGTAACATCTGAGTAAATGTTTTCTGAACCCTTACCAGTTTAATAATATCCTTCGTATAGCAGGGCAATCAGAACTGCACAGAGTACTCTGGAAAAGGCCTCACCAATGTCGTCTCCAACCTCAACATGACTTCCCAACTCCTAAAGGTCTGAGCACTGAAGGCAAGAGTGCTAAATTCCTCCTTAACCACCCTGTCAATCTCTGAAGCAAATTTCGAAGAATTATGTACCTGAACCCCAAGGTGTCTCTGTTCTACAATACTGCCCCAGGGCCCTACCATTAATTGCACAACTCCTGACTTTGTTCGGTTTATCAAAATGCAGTATGTCACATTTATCCAAATTAAACTCCATTTGCCATTCCTCAGCACATTGACCCAATTGCTAGATCTCTTTATAATATTAAATTACCTTCTTAACTGTCCACTACGCCACCAATTTTAGTGTCATCCGCAAACTTATGGATCGCTTATATAAATGAATAATAAATCATGTATACAAGTGACAAACAAAAGTGGGCCCACTATTGATACCTTTGGAACACTGCTGGTCACAGGCCTCTAGTCTGAGACACAGCTGTCAGTCACCACTGTTCTGTCCCCTACCATGAAGTCAATTTTGTATCCAATTGGCAAGGTCACCATTGAATCCAATGTGATTGAATCATATTAATTAGTCTACCATGCAGACCTTGTCAACAGCTTTACTAAAGTCCAAGTAAACACTGTCTACTACTCTCTTCCTCAATCATTTTGATTACGTTCTCAAAAAACTTCAATCAAGTTTGTGAAAAATGAATTTTTCTCACACAAAACCATGCTGACTATTGTTAGTCATTCCTTGCATTCCAAATGCATGTAAATTCTGTCTTTCAGAATCACCTCGAACAAATTGCCCATGACCGATGTGAGACACTCAGTCCATAGTTCCCAGGTGACTCCTTACAATCTTTCTTAAATAAAGGCACAGCATTTGCCAACCTCCAGTCCTCTGGCACCTCACCTTTGGTTCTGGATGATACAAGTATTTCTACTAGGGGTTCTGCAGTTTCTTCCTGAAATTCCCACAACATTCTAGGATATACTTGATCAGGTCCTGGAGATTTATCCACCTTTATGTTTTCTAAGACCTCCAGCACTTCCCCCTCTGTAATGTGAACTGTTTTCCAAGCATCAATATTTGCTTCCCTATGTTCTCCAGCCTCTATTTCTTTCTCCACAGTAAAAGCTGATGTCATTGACCAACTTTACTCCGATGAATAAAATTATCAATGCAAAGTGAATTTGAATAGTTTTACCAAATCTCCTCTTAACCTTCCCTCATCTTATAAAAATAATACAACTTCTCCACACTCTCTCCATAATTGAAGTCCCCGATTATGGTATAATTTCTTGTAACCTTTGGAAGACCTTATCATCATTTTAAAGTGTGGTGCCCAATGTTGAGTACAATACACTAGCTAACTCTGAGCCAGTGTTTTACTAAGCTTGAGCTTAACGTCCTTGCTTCCTCTATTCAATGTCCCCTTTCAGAAACTGGGAATCTATTTTTAAATAAGGCTTGCAGCTAGTCCTACCACGTATAAAGACTTCTGTTCACATACCTTGAGATCCTAACCTCTCTGTAAAATTGTACTATTAGTTCATATTGCAACTCCCAATATTTTTTCTGACCAAAATCTATCACTTCTCATTTCTTTCGCATTAAATTTCATCTGCCATAAGTTTTGTCCATCTCAACAGACTACACCTGTCCTGTTGAAGCATACTCTCCACCTCATCCTCTCAAATCTGCCTGCCTCTGATACATCTGTCCATGGATAAGAGCCATCACTGCCTTGTCCATGTGAAGGCAAAGTCCCATCTTCATATTGAGAAGATCCTCCATCATGTTGCATGGCACTACAACTGTACCAAATGGGACAGACTTCAACCAGATCTAGCAACTCAAGGCTGGATATTTCTGAGGTGCTGTGGGTCATCATCAACAGCAGAATTGTACTCCAATGCAATCTGATGGCCCAGCATATCCCTCCCTCTAGGTAAAAACAATGACTGCAGAATCTGGAAACCAGATTCCGGAATAGAATGGTGCTGGAAAAGCACAGCAGTTCAGGCAGCATCCGAGGAGCAGGAAAATCGACGTTTCGGGCAAAAGCCCCTCATCAGGAATAGAGGCAGAGTGCCTGAAGGGTGGAGAGATGTTTATATCCCTCCCTCTACCAGTGCCATCAAGCCAGTTGTGAAGAATGGTCAGATCAGAGATAAAAGGTTAGCTCTGTTTGTCTCACAACAGATGCTACCAGACTTGCTGGGTTTCTTGAACACTTCCTGTTTTTGTTTCAGATTTCTCGGTCAAATGTTTTGCTTTTAGTTAAGCCCGAGGATCAACCTTGGTTCAGTGAAGAATGCAGAAGGGCATGCCGGAAGCAGCGCCAGTCATACCTACAAACTGAGGTGTCAACCTGGTAAAGCAGCAGAAATAACAAGTGATAGAGCTGAGTGATCCCATAACCAATGAATCAGATCTAAGTTCTGGGGGATATCCAGTCGTGAATGGTGGTGGACAATTAAACAGCTCACCGGAGGAAGAGGCTCCACAAATAACCCAATCTTCAGTGGGGAGACAGCAATCAGTGTAAAAGATAAGGCTGAAGCATTCACAACAATCTTTAGCCACAAGTGGTTGATCCATCTTATCCTCCTCCACCTGGTCCCCAGCACCACAGAAGCCAGTCTTCTGTCAATTCTATTCATTCCATGTGATTTTAGGGAATAGGTTGGAGGCACTGGATACTGAAAAAGCTACAGGCCCTGACAACCTTCTGGGAAGAGTACTGTCAGCTGCATGTTGAGGTTTGTGACATTGTAATGCTGAAATTCGGTGTAGGCCAATGCTATTTGTGAAAAGCACACACCCAGGAAATTCCCTAATAGAATCTTAACAAAAGCAACTCAGCATCATCAACAGGTAATTACTCAAAATATTGGCCACTACTCCACCATTACCTACCATCAACTCTCAAAACATTTAGACACATATCAGGTAAATGTGCATATGACATGAAAAGAAGCTTAACATCACTTTGTTATAACAAGTAGGAGTTAAAATTAACCAACAGTTAAGTGTAGTTTACCTGCTTATGGTGTTAGCAACAACGCCAAACAGGAGCAGAATTAATATTCTACCTTGCCTATGATTGCTAGCTCATTAACGTAAGGGTAATTAATTATGTTTCAATCACAAGCCCTTGTCAGAAAAAAACATTTCAAGACCAGTTGAACTCTAGGTAAAGCTCAGCGGATGAAAGCGTCCATGATAATAAAGTCTGTTAAACACGTCTGAAGTATATCTATCAGAATGTGCTATTGTGTAAAGATGGTTTAATATTAAAATGTAGTATTTAGCTTGCTTTGACAAGTATTATGTCAAAAACCTCAGTGAAGTGTGGTATCAGTTTAATTTAGATTTCAGTTTAATCTGTTGACCAGTTTGTTATCAAGAAATGAGTTGCAGCAAAAAGCTCTGCTCTAAGCATCAGCTCATTCTCTGAACATACTGTGTTGGTTATCATTTTCAGCCTAATGATTTCCAAGGGGAGGTGATGGCCTAGTGGTATTATCACTGGAATCCCATCATGGGATGGAATTTGAATTCAGTAAAAATCAGGAATTCAGAATCTAATGATGACCATGAAACCATTGTCAATTGTTGGAAAAACTAATCTCCTTTAGGGGAGGAAATTGCCATCTGGACTATATGGAATTGTAGGCAATGCTGCCAGGGCCAACATTTGTTGCCTCCTTCCCTCATTGTGACTTGCTCAGCTATTTCAGAGGGCAGTTAAGAGTCAACCGCATTGCTGTGGTCTGGAGTCACATGTAGGCCGGATCAAATAAGGATAGCAGATTTCCTTCCATTATGGAAATTGGTGGGCTTTTAAGACCAGAAGACCATAGGAGCAAAATTCAGGCCATTCAGCCCATCGAGTCTGTTCCACTATGCAATCATGGCTAATAGGTTTTTCAATGTCATTTTCCCACTTTCTCCCTGTAACCTTTGACCCCCTTGGCAATCGAGAATCTCTATCTTGATCTTAAATATACTCAATGACCTGGTCTCCGCAGCCCACTGAGGTGATAAATTCCATAGATTAACCACTCTCTTGTTAAAAAAGTTACTCATTATCTCCATTCTAAAGAGTCTACCCTTTATTCTATGGCTGTGCCTTCAGGTCCTCGTCTCTCCTGCCATTGGAAACATCTTCCCAATATCCACTCTGTCCAGGCCATTCAGTATCCTGTATATTTCAATCATATTCCCCCCTCATCCTTCTAAACTCCATCAAGTGTGTTCTCAGAGTCCTCAAATGTTCCTCATATGTCAGGTTTTCATTCCAAGGAACATTCTCGTGAACCTCCTCTAGACCCACGCCAGGGCCAATACATCCTTCCTGAGGTATGCCCACTGAAATGGCTAAGGTTTTATTGGTGATGTGGTCACCATTAGGCAAGCTTTCAATTCTTGATCCTGACACTAAACTTCACCACCTGCACTGGTGGGATTCAAATCCGTATCCCCAGAAAAATATTCTGGATTCAGTCTAATGACAGCACCACAATACCACCATGGCAGCTGTAGTTTGAGTTCAGATATAAATTATATGCATATTACAGTCCTGTAATCTTATTTTTATTTATTGGATGACCTGAAAAGTGAATATAGTGAGTTTGGTTGGAGGCTAAAAGGCAGGACGAGCAGAGTTGTAATCTCAGGATTGCTTCCGGTGCCTTGGGCTAGTGAGGCTAAGAACAGACAGTGAGTGCAGATGAACACATAGCTGAAGGGCTGGTGTAGGAGGGAGGGCTTCAGATTTGTGAATCATTGGGATAGCTTCTGGGGAAGGTGGGACCTGTACAAGGGTTGCACCTGAACTGGAGGGGCACCAATATCCTGGGTGGGAGGTTTTCCAGAACTCTTTGGGAGGGTTTAAACTAGTTTGGCAGGGCCATGGGGAATCATAGCTACGGATCAGAGGATGGGGTAGTTGATGAAAGGGCAAATACAGCATACGGAGACACTGTGAGGAAGGATAGTCAATTGATAGGACAAAGTTGCAGTCAGTGTGATGGGTTGAAGTGTGTCTATTTTAACACAAGAAGTGTCAGGAATAGGGTGATGAACTTGGAGAAAGGATCAGTACATGGAGCTACATTGTTGTGGCCATTTTGGAGACTTGGATATCACGGGCAGGAATGGTTGGTGGATTTTCCGGGGTTTAGATGTTTCAAATGGAACAGGGTGGGAGGTAAAAGAGGTGGGGAGTGGCACTGCTAATCTAGGATAGGCTCACGGCTGCAGAATGGGCATTTGTGGAGGAGAGTTTATCCACTGAATCAGTATGGGTGGAAGGAGCAGTCACTTTATTGGGAATTTTCTACAGATCCCCCAGTAGCAACAGAGACATGGAGGAGCAGATTGGGAAGTAGATCTGGAAAGGTGCAGAAGTAACAAATTTGTTGTCATGGGTGACTTCAACTTCCCTATTATTGATTGGAATCTTCTTAGTGCAAATAGTTTAGATGGAGCAGATTTTGTCAGATGTGTCCAGGAAGCATTCCTGACTCAATATGTAGACAGGCTGACGAGAGGAGAGGCCATATTGGATTTGGTGCCTGGCAACGAATCAGGTCAGGCATCAGATCTCTAGGGGGGAGAACGTTTCGGTAAGAGTGATAACAACTCCCTGACCTTTACTATACTCATAGAGAGGGATAGAGCAGCTGGTTTGGCAAAGTATCGAATTGGTGGAGGGAGGATTACAATGCTAATAACTGTGGAGCATAAATTGGGAACAGATATTCTCATAGAAATGCATAACAGAAATGTGGAGGTGGTTTAGGGAACACTTGCTGCGAATGCTGGATAGGTTTATCCCACTGAGGCAAGGAAGGGATGGTAGGGTGAAGGACCCTTGGATGACAAGAGATGTGAAACATCTAGTCAGGAGGAAGAAGGAAGTTTACTTAAAGTTTGAGGAGCTGAAAATGTGTTGCTGGAAAAGCGCAGCAGGCTCGACGTTTCGGGCATAAGCCCTTCTTCAGGAATCCTGAAGAAGGGCTTATGCTCGAAATGTCGATTCTCCTGTTCCTTGGATGCTGCCTGACCTGCTGCGCTTTTCCAGCAACACATTTTCAGCTCTGATCTCCAGCATCTGCAGTCCTCACTTCCTCCTTAAAGTTTGAGGAAGCAAGGATTAGACAGGGCTTTAGATGGTTACAAGATAGCGAGGAAGGAACTGAAGAATGGACTTAGGAGAGCAAGAAGTGGGCATGTGAAATCCTTGGCAGGTAGGATTAAGGAAAACTCCAAGGCGTTCACCACCTATGTGAGGAACAAGACGATGGCCAGAGTGAGGGTAGGGCTGATCAGGGATAGTGGAAGAAACTTGTGTCTGGAGTCGGAGGAGGTAGGAGAGGTCCTTAATGAATACTTTGCTTCAGTATTCACTACTGAGAGGGACCTTGTTGTTTCTGAGGACAGTGATATGCTGAAAGAGTTGATGTTTAGAAGGAGAATGTGCTGGAAATTTTGAAAAACGTGAGGTTGGATAAGTCCTCTGGGCCAGACAGGACATAGGAGAAAGTGAGGATTGCAGATGCTGGAGTATCAGAGTCGAGATTGTGATGCTGGAAAAACACAGCAGGTCAGGCAGCATTTGTGGAGCAGGAGAATTGATGAAGGCCTTATGCCGAAACATCGATTCTGCCTGACCTGCAGTGTTTTTCCAGCACCACACTCTCGACCCAGATGGGATATACCCAAGGTTGCTATGGGAAGCAAGGGAAGAGAATGCTGTGCTTTGGCAATGATTTTTGTGTCCTCACTTTTCACTGGAGTAGTACCAGATTACTGGAGGGTGGCAAATGTTATTCCCATCTTCAAGGCAGGGAATAGGAATAATCCTGGGAATCACAGACCAATCAGTCTTAGGTCAGTGGTGGGCAAATTATTGGAGAAGACTTTGAGAGACAGGATTTATGATTGTTTGGAAAAGCATAGTTTGATTAAAGAGAGTCAGCGTGGCTTTGAGAGAGGCAGGCCATGCTTCACAGCACCACACTCTTGACCCAGGTTAATAGGGCTTTTAAGAAGGCATAGGGTGTGTTGGCTTTCATTATCAGGAGGATTGAGTTTAAGAGCTGCAAGGTTATACTGAAGCTCTATAAAGCCCTGGTTAGACCACACTTGGCATGTGATGTTCAGTTCTGGTCATTATAGGAACAATGTGGAAGCTTTAGAGAGAGTGCAGAGGAGATTACCAGGATGCTGCCTGGACTGGAGGGCAAGTCTTATGAAGAAAGGTTGAGGGAGCTAAGGCTTTTCTCATTGGATCGAAGAAAGATGAGAGATGACTTGATAGAGGTATGCAAGATGATGAGAGTGGATAGACAGAGAATTCTTCCCAGGTTGGAATGGCTATCAAGAGGATCATAATTTTAAGGTAATTGAAGAATGCTTTAGAGGAGGTGTCAGAGGTAAGATCTTTACACAGAGAGTGGTGGGTGTGTGGAATGCACTGTCAGCAGATGGAGCAGAGCTAGACATTTTAGAGACATTTAAGCAACTCTTAGATAGGCACATGGATGATAGTAAAATGAAGGGTATGTAGGTTAGTTTGATCTTTCAAGTAGGATAAAAGGTCAGCACAACATCAAGGCCTGAAGGGCCTGTATTGTGCTACACTGTTCTATGTTCATGTTAAAACATCTCATTTTAATTCATAGATATTATAATTACGTTTGATTGAACATAATAGTTGCAGATGAGCTGCAGTCCGAGATGTCCTCATTATGTTAGTGTAGGATTGTTAATCCAGACACCCAGGTAATAACCTGGGGACCCGGGTTTGAATCCTGCCTGATGGTGGTATTTGAATTCATTTTAAAAAGAACCTGCATCTTAAGCATCTAGGAATTAAGCATCTAGTGATGATGACCATGAGTTGATTGTTGGGAAAACCCATCTGGTTCACTATTGTTCTTTAGGGAAGGAAACTGCCATCCTCACTTGGTCTGGCCTGCATGTGACTCCAGACCCAGAGCAATGTGGTTGGCTTTTAACTGCCCTCTGGGTAATTTGGGAAGGCAATGAATAACCAGAGATGCCCACATCCCGTGAATGGGAATGGGTGCAGGAGTACTTTTTGAGCACGTGTGACCACGTAAGGTAGAGAGCCAAATTCAGGAGCTGAGGAGCAAATGGTGTGCCCAGGAAGGGACAGCAGTTTAAGAGTTAGAGATGGTTGTAAGCCCTTAGGTGCAGGCTAGAGTTAAAGTGAGTGATGCCCCTGAGTATATGGGCTGGCAGAAAAGAGGGAGAAGACAGTACTGACACTTCCTTCTTTTTGGAGCACAGCGTTAGCACAGACACTTGAGTGCACTTGGGAGGTTCAGTGGCATCCAGCTGCAACCCTCCAGGCCTGATGGAATGGCCTCCTGGCGCCATTACCCATAAAGAGGACTTCCCTCCTTTCCCTTACTCCACCCAGTCACAACCATAACAAAGTACCGTTAAAATGCTGGGCAAGCTTCTGAATCTGTGGGGACCTCTTCACAGAACCCCAGTAGTGCAGAAAGAGGCCATTTGGCCCAGGGAGTCTGCACTGACCCTGCAAAGAGCATTCCATTCAGACCCACCCACCTACCCTATCGCTGCAACCTTGCCAATCCACCTAACCTGCACACCCTGTGGACTGTTGGAGGAAACCATGCACCCGGCAGAAAACAACGCAAGTGCAGGGAAAACGTGCAAATTCCAGACAGTCGCCCAAGGCCGGAATTGAAGTCCAATCCTTGATGCTGTGAGGCAGCAATGCTAACCACTGAGCCACCGTGCCACCCTAAATATAAGTATGGTGACAGAGCCTGATACTCCAAAAGGTCCCATCGGGCTTGCAACTACATGCCGCAAGACCTCGCTTGCATGGATAAAACAATGAGAAGCACCTAATTGCACAAGAAAATTTAACCCAAGCCACGGTGCTGCTTTAACTCACTCTGACTATACTTTAATACCAAGATAGAAAATAACACAAGTTACTTGGGAGTGCGCTCAAAGCAAAATAAGGTGTTGAACCACAGTCACCATAAAACCAACAATTAACGGTAACTAGATTTGAACCCTACTATTTTTCTTACGTTGGCCCATTCACTTGAAGTTAATGTAAAAATACAGCACAGTATTTTAAAAGAAAATCAATCTTGCTCTCCCCATAACTGATTCACCATTCTCTTTCCACAGCAGATATGTAGTAACCAGATTAGATGTCGATGAAAACATTCTGATGCAACAAAAAAGATGGAAATTAAAATGTCTGGAGCATTAAGTGGAAAACCAATTTAAATTAGTCCATCAAAGTGCAGGATTCAGCATCGCAGAGACTGAATTTTCATTTTTAATAATTTTTCAAATCTTGTGCTGTCTGTTCTTCAAGATCATAGTCAGCAGTCTAAGATTTACATCATTGCCTCCAAGGAATCGAGCCATTTATTTAACTGAGCACTCTTCACAGCCTGGAGTCAAAAATACAAACTTACTAAATGTATAGTCTAACAAATCCACTTGCAAAATTCTGACTGTTGATGATATAATAGCCTATGAAGCTTTTAATCTTTCTGTCCCAGACTTACTTTATAGACCAAGGACAGATTTTTAAGTGAAGCATCGAGTCATTGAATCTGTGGTGCGGAAAGAGGCCACTCTGTCCATCAAGTCTGCACCAACCTGCTGAACCGCATTCCCTCACCCTATACCCATACCCTCTGCACTTAGCACGGCCAGTCCACCTGACCTGCACATCTTTGGACTGTCGGAGAAAACCGGAGCACCCAGAGGAAACCCATGCAGACCCAGGGAGAATGTGCAAACTCTACACAGACAGTCACCCGAGGCTGGAATCGATCCCAGATCCCTGGTGCCGGGAGACAGCATTGCCAACCGCTGTGCTTTCCTTGTAGATTAATTTGAATTGCTTTTTCTTTGCTTGTGCAAGAATATTTTGCTACTTAAATGCAAGTATTGAGACCGATTAGAATCCAGCTTTGTGTAACCCCATCTAAATCACTGTTCTTTACATGATTTGGAGATGTCGGTGTTGGACTGGGGTGTACAAAGTTAAAAATCACATAACCCCAGGTTATAGTCCAGCAGGTTTAATTGGAAGCACACTAGCTTTCATCAGGTGGTAGTGGAGGGCTCAATCCTAACACAGAATTTATAGCAAAAATTTACAGTGTGATGTATCTGAAATTATATATTGAAAAATTGATTGTCTGTTGAGTCCTTCATCTGTTACAATACCATGATAGTTTCACTTCTTTCATGTGTAAATCACAAAACCTTTTTTTATATAAAAGTTGCATTCTCAGGTTAGCTGTTAACAATGGGCGATAGCCAGACAATATGTTGAAGGTGTTGGCCCCGTGTTCTCTGTCTATGCCACGATGTTTAGATTGATTCTAATCTAAAAAGTGAGATAACAGAGTTTTACATGAATTCATGCAGTTTTTGAGCAAAGTACAATGTAACTCTGCATTATAACTCTTTACATGAACCTAGACAGCATATACCACAGGCTAGGAGAAAGTGAGGATTGCAGGTACTGGAGATCAGAGTCAAAAAGTATGGCACTGGAAAAGGACAGCAGGTCAGGCAGCATCTGAGGAGCAGGAGAGTTGACTTGTTGAGCATAAGCCCTGATGAAGGGCTAATGCCCAAAACATCGACTCTCCTGCTCCTCGGATGTCACATACATCATAGACTATCCAACTGTGTAAGTATTTACGACTGAGCTGCTTCCTCACCTCGTGTGATCATCCACACGAATGCTTTGTGCATATTTCTTCAGCTGAAGCAGCTTTTGTTAGACTGAGCTGAAATTTAAAAATGGTTTTAGCTAACCCTAACTTTGGAAAGAATGCCGAACTGTGGATGAAATTGCTGGAGAAACTCAGCAGGCAGCATCTGTGGAGAGAGAAACGGTGTGAATGTCTCATGTCCCGTGAACTTGTTCAGGGCCTTGGAAATAGTCCTTTGATCTGAGGCAAAATAAAAGAGACTATAGTTCACCATTGGTGGATCAAATTTTAGATTTTATCATATTCAAAGAGTGTCTGTTTTCAACTGGAACTCCTTTGTTTCTTTATGTTAAGCTGCCCAAAAACATCAGTCATGGCTTCTCCCTTGAGTTCTTTTTCTGTTAATCTTGTTCTTAGTCACTCCAGACATGGAGCAATGTGCTTGACTCTTAATTGCTTTCTGGAAGAGCTGAAACAAAGCACTCAGGTTGTCTTGAAATGCTGCATAAAATGGCCTTGCCGATGTTACATATTCAAAAGCATTTCAGGACTACAGCTCATGACCACCTTCTCTTAAATGTTGCCATTGTCTAAGCCTCCACCATCTCCTCCGGCAACATGTTCCAGGCACCTTTCACCTTCTGTGTGAACGAGAAAACTTTTTTTTTTATCTCCTCTAAACTTTACCCCTTTTACTGTAAGCCTCTCGCCCCATGTAAATGGCATTTCTACCTTGGAAAAAAGACTAACTCTCCAATTTTGTGAGTCACCCCGGTCCTTTGGCATTCAAGTTAAAGCAAATTTCAAGTTTGCACAGTCTGTCTTCATAGCTAATACCCTCCCAGCCAACAAGCAGCATTCTATTTCTGTGCTGTCTCCAAAGCTTCCACATCCTTCTTGCAGTGTGATGACCAGAACAGTACACAAGATTCAAAATGTGGCCTAACTAAAGTGACGTGCTGATTTTTTTTTTACTCTGTCCCGACTGATGAAGATGTGCATGCTGTGTACCTTCTTGGCCATTTCATCCACTTGTGTTGCCACTTTCCGGGAACTGTGGACCTGTACGTCTAGACCCTTCTGTATGTTGATGCTGCAAAGGGTTTTGCCATTTACATACTTCCCTCCTGCATTAGATCTTCCAAAATACATCACCTCACAATTGTCTGGTTTAAATTCCATCTGCCAATCCTCCACTCAGGTCAGCAGCCTATGTCCTGTTATACCCTCTGACAATCCTCCACTGTATCCACAGCTACCCCAATCATTGTGTCATCTGCAAATCTTACTGGTCAGGCCTCCTACATTCTCCTCCCAATCATTTATTTATTTACAAGTCACAGGGGTCCCAACGTTGATCCCTCCAGAACACTCCTGGTCACAGATCCTCAGCCAGGAAAATACCCTTCCATAGCTACTGGATGTCTTCTATGTCTAAGCCTGTTCTGTATCCATCTTGGCTGCTCACAGCAGATCCCATGTGCTTTTACCTTCTCCATCAACCTGTCATGAGAGACATTGTCAGAGGCCTTGCTAAAGTCCATTTAGAGAGCATTTACCGCTCCATCCTCAATCATCTTTGACACTTCCTCAAAAAAACTCAAACAAGTTTGTGAGACCCGACTATGCCCACACAAAGCCAAGCTGCCTATCACTAATAAGTCCACATTTTTCCAAATGTGAGGAGATCCTATTCCTAAGAATCTTCCACTGACATAAGACTCAGCAGCCTGTCTTTCTTGAATTCTCCCTGGTGCAGTCCTTAAAGAAACAATGCTGGCTATTCTGCAGTCCTCTGGGACTTCTCCTGTGATTAAAGACTGGACCAGAAGTGTTGGCTTTGACCGTGATTCATTCTGCAAGTTAATGATAACAGGAACAAACCTTCTCAAGGTTGCTTCCTTTTAGTGGAGACAGTGGTGCGGTGGTAATATGATTGAACTGGTGTGACTCTATGACTAATATTGTATTTAGTCTAAGTGGGAAAACGTGAATACCATGGAGAAGGAATTCTCCAATCTATTATCGTCTTGTCTCCTGTGCAGTATAGCTCAGAAATTGTGAAGAATAAACTTCAAACTGAATATTTTTATAACAGAGGTGGAGTAATATAAACTTCTTCGGATTTTTTAAAAATAAAAAATACCTCGGTTGTTTGTAAGATTTTGGAGTTTGTTCTTAAGGATAAAATTGTGGAGTGCTTGGAAGCACGTAGTTAAATAGGATTGAGTCAGCGCAGCTTCATTGCGGGGGTGTCATGCCTGTCTCATCTGTTAGAATTCTTTGAGGAGGTAGCAGGCAAGTTATTACAAAGGAGGGACAGTAAAAGTGATCTATTTGGATTTCCAGAAGGCCTTAGATAGACAGGATGGCACACAGGAGTCTACTAAATAAATGCCCATGTGCTGGTATGGAAAAGTACTTTCATGGATTGAAGATTGATGGACTGGCAGAAGGCAGAGAGTGGAGATAAATGTTTTTTTTTTCAGGATGGCAGCCGGTGATTAGTGGAGTTACACAGGCATCAGAGTTGGGTCCACAACTATTCATGTTCTACATTGGTGATGTGGACATAGGGACTGAGGGTATTGTTGCTAAATTTGCAAGTGACACAAAGATAGGAAGCGGGATAGGTTTTGTTGAGGACGTGGGGAAGCTGCAGCAGGACTTGGAAAGCATAGGAGAGTGGGCAAAGAAGTGGCAGATGGAATACAACATAGGAAAGTGTGCGGTAACACACTTTGGCCAGAAAAAATAGAGGCATAGACTATATTCTACATGGGGAAAGGCTTTGTGCTTCATATTTCCAAGGAGATTTGAGATACTGAGTTGACATTCTCTTAAGATTAACATTCAGATTCAGTTGGCAGTTAGGAAGGCAAATGCATTTATTTCATGAGGGCTAGAATACAATAGCAGAAATGCATGCTGAGGCTTTATAAGATTCTGGTCGGACCGCATTTAAAACATTGAGAGAAGTTTTGGCCCCCATGTCTAAGGTAGGATGTGCTGGCATTGGAGGGAATCTGGTGGAGTTTTACATGAATGGTTCCAGAGTTGAAAGGCTTGTCATATGAGGAGCGGTTGAGGACTATGAGTTTGCAATTGACAGAGTTTAGAAGAATGAGGGGAATCCCATTGAAACTTGAATACGGAGAGGCCTAGGTAGAGTGGACGTGGAGATGATGTTTCCCCACTAGTCGGAGAGACGAGGACCTGAGGGCACAGCCTCAAAGTGAAGGGTCAACCTTTGAGAACAGTCTGCAGCCAGAGGGTAGGAGAAAGTGAGGACTGCAGTTGCTGGAGATCAGAGTTAAAATGAGTGGTACTGGAAAAGCACAGCAGGTCAGGCAGCATCCAAGGAGCAGGAGAGTCAACGTTTTGGTAATAAGCCCTTCATCATTCCTGACAAAGGGCTTATGCCCAAAACTTCAAGTCTCCTGCTTCTCTGATGCTGCCTGACCTGCTGTGCTTTTCCAGCACCACTCTTTTTGATTCAGCTAGAGCGTTGGTGAATCTGTGGAATATATTGTTACAGAAAGCTATGGAGGCCATGTCACTGAATGTACTTAGGCAGAGATAGATAGGTTCTTGATGGATAAGGAGATCAAAGGCTATGGGGAGAAGCTAGGAGCTTGGAGTTTGGAAACATCAGCCATGATTGAATGGTGGAGCAGATTTGATGGGCAAAATGGTCTAAATCTGCTACTCAATCTTAAGGTCTATGGTCTAATATTAATGGTCAGAGAGACCTGAGTGTATTTGTTCAATATGTACAAATTGTCAACAATTAGAAAATGGCATGTTTACCTTTGTTGCAAGGGAATTTAAGTTCAAGGGTGAACAATTATTGCAACTGTAAGGGGATTTGGTAAGACCACACCTGCAATTTTGACATCCACAATGAAGGAAGGATTTCTGTGCATTGGTAACAGAAGAGCGAAGATAAACTGGATTGTTCCCTAGCATAGCCATGTTGTCCGATGATGAGAAACAGAGTCAACTGAGTCCATATGCTCTTGAGTTGAAAAGAATGTCAGAAGATTGATTCTAAAAATCAAGCAGAATTTCAGATGCAGAGCTCTAAGATGACCCAGTGTGAGAGTTCCAAAAGGTACAGCAAGTAATAGGAAAGATAAGATAATATTATTTATTGTAAGGAAAATTGAATACAAAAGTGGGGAGATTATACTTCAGTTGTATGGGGTATTGGTGAGATCACATCTGGAATATTATCTCCTTATATAGGATGAAGCAGTTATGAGATTTACAGTATTAATATCAGAAATGGATGAGCTGCCTTATAAGGAAAATTTGGACAGGGTGGGCTTGCATTCACTGGAATTTAGTACAAAACAACTTGATTGAGGCATGTTTGTTCTTGTAAGACCATAAGACATAGAAGCAGAAATCAACCCATCGAATTTGCTTCACCATTTCTCAACCCCATTCTCCCACATTTTCCTGTAACCATTAATCCCCTTGATACTCAAGAACCTATCTATCTCAGTCTTAAATATACTCAATGACTTGGCTTCCACAGTGTTCTGTGACAATGAATTCCATAGATTCACCACTCTGGCTGAAGTAGTTTCTCCCTGTCTCCATTCTGAAAGGTTTTCCCTTTACTCTAACGGTGTGCCCTGGAATCCTAGTCTCTCCTACCAATGGAAACATCTTCCCAACATCTACTCTGTCCAGGCCGTTCAGCATTCTGTATGTTTCAGTTAGATCGCCCCTCATCATTCTAAATTCCATCGAGTATAAACCCCAAGTCCTCAAAAGTTCATCATATGTTAAGCTTTTCATGCCTTGTGAGAGAATCTGGAACACAGGCTCACTGTTTTCATGAAATAGGTTGCCCTTTTAAGTGAGACGAGGCATTGTTTTTCCCTCTGAGGGTTGTGAGTCTTTTCAAGTCCCTTCCTCAAAAGATGATAGATTAAGAATGTTCGATTTTTGTTTTAGGCAATAAATTCTGAGGGAACAAGAGGGCAAAAGGTTATCAGGTCTAAGTAAGAATGTGGAGTTGAGAGTGAAATCAGAGCAGCCGTGATTAATTTGCATGGCCAAGCAGGTTCAGTGGACTGAATGGCATATGTTAGTGTCGTGGAAAGGCTTCACAGGGGAAACTCTGGCTGTTGTTAACTCTGGCTGAAAAATCTCGAACAAGGAAGACCGTTTCACGATGAAGGATATGATCATTGCAGACTGAGTAGAGTAGAGTTTATGTTAAAATGCAAAATGCCAAAAAACAGTTGTGGAAGACAGGCTGACGGTTGCTTTTGTCGATAGAGAGCTAGCATTTTACCACCTCCACCCTTGCTGCTTGTACCAACTAAGCTGTGGGGAACAGACAGGACTTTGGTCGTTGCTTACTGATTGATCACAAAGGGCTCAGTTCTAAATTTTGAGTAACACTGAATTGAGACTTGAAGCTCCCATGCAAGACTGGCCAATGATATGGCCAGAAGATGATGGAGCAGAGGTCGGCTCTTTTAGCCAGTCAAGTCTGCTCCGCCATTCAATAAGTTTGTGGCTGATTTGAGCTGATGTGAATGATTTTCACTCAGTGTGTTGAGAGTTTTTGGAATTCTTCAGCACAGACAATTATGATTGCACCTAATTGAATATGTTTAAGGCTGAGGTGGGCAGATATTTGATATCTTGGGGCACCAAGCAGTGATAGGCGGCATAGTGGAGTTGAAGCTCACAGGTAGTTATGATCTCATTGAGTGGTTGAGCAGGCTTGATGGGCCAAATGATCTTCTCACATGCCTATTTCTTATTTCCTTGCATTTTACTGACGGCTTACTTTCACCTTCCCAAAGTAAACCCATTTCTGCCCCAGTGCATTCATAATTTTGTCATTTCTGGTCTATATTCCTTTGCTCTCCTGGACAGACCCCCAACTCTATAAACATGAGCATGTCCAACCTCTGTGCTCTGTATCCCAACTAGTAGCAATGCCATTCACTCATCGTGCCTCCCATTAGCTCACAGTTCAACATTACTCTCATTTGAAAATACTCATCCTTATTATAAAATAATAACTACAACCTCATCAGCCCAAGAACCTTCCAGGATGTCTTTGCTCCTACAGTTCTGGTTTTTTGCACTTTCACAATTTTCATCCTTCTATCATTGGCGGCTGTACTTTGAGCCATAGAGATCCCATAATCCATTATCTCTCCCATTGTACACTCTTTCCTCTTTTTTAAGGGAAGTGTAAAACCCTCGCTCTTGAGCCATGCTATGGTGCATCTATCCGATTTAGATCTGTAATGGTTGCATATCAAATGTTGTTTGGCATTGCACCTGTGAAGCATTTTGGTTTATTTTAATAGGTTAAAGATGCAGTAAAAATGCAACTTTTCTGTCCTTAAACAAAACAGCATCTCTTGAAAGTAGAAAGTACAGATGTTTAACTAAAATTGGTTGGAAGAAAATATTTCAAACTACTGAAATGTTATCAGTATTTGTTACAGAATGCAGAGGCCACAGCAGCTCACATCTATTCTGTGTCATGAGAAATAAACAGCAAGGATTTAGGCCATATCTATTTGAATATTTGAAGAATTAACTGATTAGGTTGAAAAGCAGACAGGGTATATAATCTGCTTGGGTTTTCAGAAGTTATTTCACACAGTTCTGGGTGAGATTAAGGATTATAAATTGAAAGAGCACAGAAATGAAATTGGCTTAGTAACTGGATTAAAACCAGGTTTACTGTGGAAAACTAAAAGAAATGTCAAATGGAAAGAACACTGGAGGAAAAATGACAGTAGCTTGTCGAGTCAGATAAAATTGATGCTAGATTCCCTACTGTCTGTAAATGATGGTGACTGGAATGACCAGTGCATTTAATTATAGATTAAAGTAAGTTTATGAATATTGCAACAGGAAAGTTACATATTTAATCAAGGGATGTCCATGCACCACATCACAATGGATTTTTGTGTCATTCTTGACTTTTTCCTGAAAATACCAGGTAAAGGAATATGGGAATTGGATATGCTATTGTCTGTTCTGCCATTCGGTTAGATCATGAATTATAAATTAAAACTAGTTTCCTATACTATCTCCTTCAATGTCATTTAGTCTCCAGAAATGTACAGATTGAGTTTCCTTAACCCTCTGGCGAAGAGAATTTCAAAGCCTCACCACCCTCTTGACGAATGAGTGAAGTGCAGGGTGAATTGCTGCTTTACCTGGAAGATGTGTTTGGACCCTTAGATGGTGAGGAGGGAGGAAGTAAATGTGCATGTGTTATACCTTCTGCAATCACACAGATAGGTGGAGGCAGTGTTGGAATGGAGAGGAGGTGGACCAGGAAGTCCCGTAGGTAATAGACCCTGTAGAAGGCTGACAAGGAACGAGAGGGAATTTGTGTCTTATAGTGGCATCCTGCTGGAGTCTGTGAAAATGGTTGCAAATGATTCTTTGGATCTGGACGCTGGTGGAGTAGTAGGTGAGGATAAGGGGACATTATCGCTGTTGTGGAAGGGAAAAGGAGGGGTGAAGGTGCAAGTGCGAGAGATAGGTTAAACATGACTGTCAACCACAGTGGTGAGGAATCCTCAGTTGAGGAAGAAGGTGGACATCTCAGAGGCTCTCTTACAGAACCTGGTATCATTGGAACAAACACAATGGAGATGGAATCTTTACAGGAGGCAGGTTGTGAGGATGTATGATCAAGGGAACTGTAGGAGTTTGTGGTTTGTAATGAACATTAGTGGCCAGTCTATCCCCAGAAATGGAAACAGAGATGTTGAGGAAGGGAAGGGAGGAGTCAGAGATGGATCAGGGGAAGATGGGAGAGGGGTGGAAATTACACGTGAAATTGATGGATTTTTTCCCAGTTTCTGATGAGAGGGAGAATGCAGTGCTGATGATATCATCAATGTCCTGGAGAAAGAGTTGTGGGTGGAGGCTGGAGTAGGACTGGAACAATGAATGATCCATGTTCTCCACAAAGAGCTAGACATAACTGGGGCCCTTTCATGTAATGATGGCCTCTACCTATGAGATGAGGAGAGGCATGGGTGTTCCACCCCACCCCCACCCCTGACTGGTTAAAGTTCTGCCTTTAGAAGCTCCATCATCTATTCCACCACATCCCAAGTCATTGCATGTGCACAAACTCAGCGCACCAACACGTGACATCAAAAAGAGAGTGCCTGCTGCTCTCTGACCCTCTTTCCCCAGACCTACTTCAACCATTCAACTTGTTATTGAGTTTAAGAGTTCAATGTCACACTTACATGACATATAATGAAGCAGTGCACCCCTCCTCCACAGCACGTTTGAAGTCTCACAAATAAGGGGACACTTTTGCCCAATTATTATACATCTAACATATGGAGTTTGCAAATACATATTTCATGTATTTGCCCCTTCAACTTCCATGGATCCTGCTTTTACCCATCAAACTGACACTGACTTTGTCCACCCTGGATCTTGCCCCAGTCATTTCCTATTTTCATTTTGTGTCTGTGAACTTAGAGCAATGGCAGTGAGCACCGAATACTGTGGACATTGTCAGTATGCATGAGCAAACAGTCCAAGCTCTTAAGTCATATTTTACTATACTTCTTTCTCCTCAAAATATCCATCATTTAGTACTTTGAAAGCCTGGATCATTTCCAATTCTCCACCAGGTAACATGAAAATGGAAAGAATATGTTAATGCTTAAAGCCTGGATTAAGTGCATTGATATACATCAGTGTGCTTTTAGAATTAAAGGTAGCCAATTCAAAATAATGCACTTCAAGTTTGGCTTGAAGAGCAACTGACCCTGGTTAGAATGATATGTTTTGTCTCAGTGTCAAAGCATTTTGGGACGGTACTGTAGTTTTTGTTGAATTTAGGAATGAGAAACATATTCAAGTCACTCCATACTTAGATTTTATAATACTCTTGTTCCTTTCAGTTTATTAGTTCATGAATTTTCAAATATTTTGTTGAAATATCTTATCTGAGTAAACATTTTGTTGAGATATGCAACACCTAATTATTGGCCTCAGTGTATGGAACTTTGGTAATTGATTGTAATTCTCCAAACCCTGTTGGTGGGATATGTCAAACACAATAGGAGATACCACCCACATCACAATGGTCAAAGGAGATTACCATTACAACATTCAAAAGACATCTGGATGGATATATGAATAGGAAGAGTTTAGAGAGATGTGGGTCAAATGCTGGCAAATGGGACTAGATCAGATTGGGACATCTGGTTGGCGCAGACAAATTGGACTGAAGAGTCTGTTTCCATGCTGTATAATTCTATGACTCATTTTAAATTAATCTCATTTTCCATCACCATTTCTATTAAATATTTTAACTTTAATAGATAATAACGTACATAGAAATTATAGCTTGGAGGTCAACAATAACATCCTTCATATAAAATGTGGCTGTAAAGACTTTTGAAAATGGAAAGAGAGCTCGAGTCTGTATTTTTATGAAGCCTAATCAAAGCACTTTACCAACGATATATTGGCTCAGATCAGAGACAGATGCCAGAATTAGACCTTATAAATTTTGTATGAATGAATAATCAGATCAATCTGTTTTTGGACTGAGGCAGGAATCTTAACAGAAGCTATGGGAACTCTTTGGCCTTCAAGTAGACGCTTCACTTCTACCTAAGCAGGCTGTTCTCTGTTATCCAGTGCTAAGCAGGCTGCTCTCTGTTCTCCAGTGCCATGCAGGCTGCTCTCTGTTATCCAGTATTATGCAGGCTGCTCTCTGTTATCCAGTACCAAGCAGGCTGCTCTCTGTTCTCCAGTGCTAAGCAGGCTGCTCTCTGTTATCCAGTACCAAGCAGGCTGCTCTCTGTTATCCAGTGCCATGCAGGCTGCTCTCTGTTATCCAGTGCCATGCAGGCTGTTCTCTCTTATCCAGTATCATGCAGGCTGCTCTCTGTTATCCAGTATCATGCAGGCTGCTCTCTGTTATCCAGTACCAAGCAGGCTGTTCTCTGTTATCCAGTACCAAGCAGGCTGTTCTCTGTTATCCAGTGCCATGCAGGCTGCTCTCTGTTATCCAGTGCCATGCAGGCTGCTCTCTGTTATCCAGTGCCATGCAGTCTGCTCTCTGTTCTCCAGTGCCAAGCAGGCTGCCCTCTGTTATCCAGTACCATGCAGTCTGCTCTCTGTTCCCCAATGCTAAGCAGGCTGCTCTCTGTTATCCAGTACCATGCAGTCTGCTCTCTGTTCCCCAATGCTAAGCAGGCTGCTCTCTGTTATCCAGTGCTAAGCAGGCTGTTATCTGTTACCCAGTGCTAAGCAGGTGCTCTCTGTTATGCAGTGCCATGCAGTCTGCTCTCTGTTATCCAGTACCAAGCAGGCTGTTCTATGTTATCCAGTGCCAAGCAGGCTGCCCTCTGTTATCCAGTACCATGCAGGTTGCCCTCTGTTCTCCAGTGCTAAGCAGGCTGTTCTCTGTTATCCAGTGCTAAGCAAGCTGCCCTCTGTTCTCCAGTGCTAAGCAGGCTGCCCTCTGTTATCAGTGCCATGCAGTCTGCCCTCTGTTATCCAGTACCATGCAGGTTGCCCTCTGTTCTCCAGTGCTAGGCAGGCTGTTCTCTGTTATCCAATGCTAAGCAGACTGCCCTCTGTTATCCAGTACCATGCAGGCTGCTCTGTTATCCAGTGCCAAGCAGGCTGCTCTCTGCTATCCAGTGCCAAGCAGTCTGCCCTCTGTTATCCAGTACTAAGCAGGTTGCCCTCTCTTATCCAGTGCCAAGCAGGCTGCCCTCTGTTATCCAGTGCCAAGCAGTCTGCTCTCTGTTCTCCAGTGCTAAGCAGGCTGCCCTCTGTTCTCCAGTGATAAGCAGGCTGCCCTCTGTTATCCAGTGCCAAGCAGGCTGCCCTCTGTTATCCAGTGCCTAGCAGTCTGCTCTCTGTTCTCCAGTACCATGCAGTCTGCTCTCTGTTATCCAGTGCCATGCAGGCTGCTCTCTGTTATCCAGTACCAAGCAGGCTGTTCTCTGTTATCCAGTACCAAGCAGGCTGCTCTCTGTTATCCAGTACCAAGCAGGCTGTTCTCTGTTATCCAGTGCCATGCAGGCTGCTCTCTGTTATCCAGTATCATGCAGGCTGCTCTCTGTTATCCAGTATCATGCAGGCTGCTCTCTGTTATCCAGTACCAAGCAGGCTGTTCTCTGTTATCCAGTACCAAGCAGGCTGTTCTCTGTTATCCAGTGCCATGCAGGCTGCTCTCTGTTATCCAGTGCCATGCAGTCTGCTTTCTGTTACCCAGTGCCATGCAGTCTGCTCTCTGTTCTCCAGTGCCAAGCAGGCTGCCCTCTGTTATCCAGTACCATGCAGTCTGCTCTCTGTTCCCCAATGCTAAGCAGGCTGCTCTCTGTTATCCAGTACCATGCAGTCTGCTCTCTGTTCCCCAATGCTAAGCAGGCTGCTCTCTGTTATCCAGTGCTAAGCAGGCTGTTATCTGTTACCCAGTGCTAAGCAGGTGCTCTCTGTTATGCAGTGCCATGCAGTCTGCTCTCTGTTATCCAGTACCAAGCAGGCTGTTCTATGTTATCCAGTGCCAAGCAGGCTGCCCTCTGTTATCCAGTACCATGCAGGTTGCCCTCTGTTCTCCAGTGCTAAGCAGGCTGTTCTCTGTTATCCAGTGCTAAGCAAGCTGCCCTCTGTTCTCCAGTGCTAAGCAGGCTGCCCTCTGTTATCAGTGCCATGCAGTCTGCCCTCTGTTATCCAGTACCATGCAGGTTGCCCTCTGTTCTCCAGTGCTAGGCAGGCTGTTCTCTGTTATCCAATGCTAAGCAGACTGCCCTCTGTTATCCAGTACCATGCAGGCTGCTCTGTTATCCAGTGCCAAGCAGTCTGCCCTCTGTTATCCAGTGCCAAGCAGTCTGCCCTCTGTTATCCAGTACTAAGCAGGTTGCCCTCTCTTATCCAGTGCCAAGCAGGCTGCCCTCTGTTATCCAGTGCCAAGCAGTCTGCTCTCTGTTCTCCAGTGCTAAGCAGGCTGCCCTCTGTTATCCAGTGCCAAGCAGTCTGCTCTCTGTTCTCCAGTGCTAAGCAGGCTGCCCTCTGTTCTCCAGTGCTAAGCAGGCTTCCCTCTGTTATCCAGTGCCAAGCAGGCTGCCCTCTGTTATCCAGTGCCAAGCAGTCTGCTCTCTGTTCTCCAGTACCATGCAGTCTGCTCTCTGTTATCCAGTACCATGCAGTCTGCCCTCTGTTATCCAGTACCATGCAGTCTGCTCTCTGTTTTCCAGTGCCAAGCAGGCTGCTCTCTGTTATCCAGTATCATGCAGGCTGCTCTCTGTTATCCAGTACCATGCAAGATGCTCTCTGTTATCCAGTACCATGCAGGCTGCTCTCTGTTATCCAGTACCATGCAGTCTGCTCTCTGTTATCCAGTACCATGCAAGATGCTCTCTGTTATCCAGTGCCAAGCAGGCTGCTCTCTGTTATCCAGTACCATGCAGTCTGCTCTCTGTTATCCAGTACCATGCAGTCTGCCCTCTGTTATCCAGTGCCAAGCAGGCTGCTCTCTGTTATCCAGTACCATGCAGGCTGCTCTCTGTTATCCAGTGCCAAGCAGGCTGCCCTCTGTTATCCAGTGCCAAGCAGGCTGCTCTCTGTTATCCAGTACCATGCAGTCTGCTCTCTGTTATCCAGTGCCAAGCAGGCTGCCCTCTGTTATCCAGTGCCATGCAGTCTGCTCTCTGTTATCCAGTGCTAAGCAGGCTACTCTCTGTTATCCAGTACCATGCAGCCTGCTCTCTGTTATCCAGTACCATGCAGTCTGCTCTCTGTTATCCAGTGCCATGCAGCCTGCTCTCTGTTATCCAGTACCATGCAGGCTGCCCTCTGTTATCCAGTGCTAAACAGGCTACTCTCTGTTATCCAGTACCATGCAGCCTGCTCTCTGTTATCCAGTGCTAAACAGGCTACTCTCTGTTATCCAGTACCATGCAGGCTGCCCTCTGTTATCCAGTGCTAAACAGGCTACTCTCTGTTATCCAGTATCATGTAGGCTGCTCTCTGTTATCCAGTGCTAAACAGGCTACTCTCTGTTATCCAGTATCATGCAGTCTGCTCTCTGTTCTCCAGTGCTAAGCAGGCTGCTCTCTGTTATCCAGTGCCAAGCAGTCTGCTCTCTGTTATCCAGTGCCAAGCAGGCTACTCTCTGTTATCCAGTATCATGCAGTCTGCCCTCTGTTATCCAGTGCCAAGCAGGCTGCTCTCTGTTATCCAGTGCCAAGCAGGCTGCTCTCTGCTATCCAGTACTAAGCAGGCTGCCCTCTGTTCTCCAGTACCGTGCAATCTGCTCTCTGTTCTCCAGTGCCAAGCAGGCTGCTCTCTGTTCTCCAGTACCATGCAGTCTGCTCTCTGTTATCCAGTGCCAAGCAGGCTACTCTCTGTTATCCAGTATCATGCAGCCTGCTCTCTGTTATCCAGTGCCAAGCAGTCTGCTCTCTGTTCTCCAGTACCATGCAGGCTGCCCTCTGTTATCCAGTATCATGCAGCCTGCTCTCTGTTATCCAGTACCATGCAGGCTGCCCTCTGTTATCCAGTGCTAAACAGGCTACTCTCTGTTATCCAGTACCATGCAGCCTGCTCTCTGTTATCCAGTATCATGCAGTCTGCCCTCTGTTATCCAGTGCCAAGCAGGCTACTCTCTGTTATCCAGTACCATGCAGCCTGCTCTCTGTTATCCAGTGCTAAACAGGCTACTCTCTGTTATCCAGTATCATGCAGGCTGCTCTCTGTTATCAAGTGCTAAACAGGCTACTCTCTGTTATCCAGTATCATGCAGTCTGCTCTCTGTTCTCCAGTGCTAAGCAGGTTGCTCTCTGTTATCCAGTGCCAAGCAGTCTGCTCTCTGTTCTCCAGTACCATGTAGTCTGCTCTCTGTTATTCAGTGCCAAGCAGTCTGCCCTCTGTTTTCCAGTGCCATGCAGTCTGCCTTCTGTTATCCAGTGCCAAGCAGGCTGCTCTCTGTTATCCAGTGCCAAGCAGGCTGCTCTCTGCTATCCAGTACTAAGCAGGCTGCCCTCTGTTCTCCAGTACCGTGCAATCTGCTCTCTGTTCTCCAGTGCCAAGCAGGCTGCTCTCTGTTCTCCAGTACCATGCAGTCTGCTCTCTGTTATCCAGTGCCAAGCAGTCTGCTCTCTGTTATCCACTGCCAAGCAGGCTACTCTCTGTTATCCAGTATCATGCAGCCTGCTCTCTGTTATCCAGTGCCAAGCAGTCTGCTCTCTGTTCTCCAGTACCATGCAGTCTGCTCTCTGTTATCCAGTGCCAAGCAGTCTGCCCTCTGTTATCCAGTGCCATGCAGTCTGCCCTCTGTTATCCAGTGCCAAGCAGGCTGCTCTCTGCTATCTGGTACTAAGCAGGCTGCTCTCTGCTCTCCAGTACCATGCAGTCTGCTCTCTGTTTTCTAGTGCCAAGCAGGCTGCTCTCTGTAATCCAGTACCATGCAGTCTGCTCTCTGTTATCCGGTACTAAGAAGGCTGTTGTTTTGGAATCAAGGACACACTGAATCTTCCTCATGACTTTAAAACTAATCTTCAGTTTTAACCTTCCTTGCTTCTGCTGACAGACAGAATTCTTGTAGCATGAGTTACTCGACCTTCTACGATTTATAATTTTACTGGTGCTTTGGCCCACACCTGTCACTAAAACTAGTAAGAAAAAATAATTGTAAAGGAAATTTATGATGATGCAACTCATAAAGAGTGAACTATAGTCAGCATTCACAGGAACTCCAAAGATCAATTTAACATCTCACATAAGAGATCATTAGTGCATGTTTTCAGTGAACGTCGGCAAATAATGTCCACAGGAAAACCGAAGAATTTCGAGCTATAGTTATTAGTTAATAGTCAGATTCTTCTACGTTGCTTAAAAGTGTTGTGACTAACTGCAGAGCTGCTCTGACCAGCACAGCTGAAAGCAGCACAACCTGCCATATCAGCTGGAATCTGTTAGTCTGTGTGTGGCTGAACTGTTCACTGAGTGAAAACTGAGAACGTTAGAATACAAAGGATGATCTGATATGCTAAGCAAGGGTAAAAGGAAGCAACTGTGCAAGATATTTATGTACATTCTGGAATTCAACCACTGAACAATATCACTGTTAACAAGTGATTTTTTTTTGAAGAAAATGAATGTATTAATCGGGTGCATTAATCAGTCACTCTGTTATCTCAACAGTGAACTGTAGAAGTGAGATAATGATCATCAGGCAAAATCTGAAGTATGATAAAAGTAGATTGAAGCTAAGTAAATAAAATAGTGAATACAGGTACAAATAGGTCAGCTGAAGAGTTGTTCAGTCAATCTTCTCTCTGGTGATGCTGAATCTTGAATCGAAGGCTAGATTCTCATGTTTCTAATATTTGCAGTTGTCATAAAGGGACAGTCTGGAATGGATACCTCTGCAGAGAAGGAACGTAAATGACATCTGAAGCTGCTGAGGGCGCACATGCTCAAAAGGTTTGAGCTAGAAATAACCTTGCACTAGAAAGAGCAAAGACAACATTTACGCAGCACCTTTTACTGATGTCTTCCATTGAATAACAGCCTGTGAATTACTCTGTGTCGTGATTGCAATAAAATGGCCAGTTTCTACAAAATAAGGTTTCAAACACAGATATTTTCCTCCTCATCTCAAATCGACTGGAGTTTTTATTTGAGGGTGTAACTACTCGACTATTTAAGGGCATTGGATTTTCAGAAGACTTTTAGGAAGGTCCCTTATAAGAGATTAGGGGACACAATTAAAGTAAAAGGGCAAGTGAATGAAACCTTCACATGGATTCAGAATTGGTTGACAGACAGGAAACAAACTGTAGAAATAAATCTATTTCTTTTATATGTGTGAATACCCTGGAAGCAAATGCAACAATTTCAAGTTTGCTGACGACACAAAACTGGGTGTGATTCAGAGTTGTGAGAAGGTTGCAAAGCGGATTTAGACAAGTTTAGTGAATGGACAAACATATGGTAGATGCAAATACATTTTGACCAAATGTAAAGTTATACACTTGGTTTGAAAACAGGAAGGAAAGGTACTTTGGAAGTGTGAATGTACAAAGGCACCGGAGTGTCTTTGTACGCTGGTCAGTATAGTGGTCAGGCTAGTATAGCAAGCAATTAAGAACAGAAATGATATCTTGGCCTTTATTGGAAGAGGATTTAATTTCCAGAATAGCAATGTCTTATTGCATTTCTACAGAGCCTTGGTTTGACCACACTGGCGTACGATGTACAACTTTGATCTTCCTACCCATGAAAGTATATAATTGCCGTTAGAAGTCTACTGTTAGAAGGGAAAATATTTTCCCTGTTTGGGGAGTCTCGAGCCAGGACACCTAGTCTCAGGGTATGGAGTAGGCCAGTTTGAACTGAGCTGAGGAAAGGTTTCTTCGCTCCAAGGTACAGCAAACTGGAAATCTCGACCACAGACCGATTTAGACGCCAACTCACTGAATATATGGATTTTCTTTTTGGATGTTTAAAAGCATCAAGGACCATTGGGAGAAAGTGGAGAAATGGTATTCAGATAGGTCAGTCATGAAGGGTACAGCAGGCATTAATGTCTGAATGACCCACTCTTCCTTTATTGTTATGCACTGCGAGGAATGCAGAAACATGATATGTCAGTGTAAGCACACTGATGTAGGAATGGTCTACTAAGCACATACAGGCAAAAGTGAGTACTGCAGATGCTGGAGATTAGAATCGAGAGTGTGGTGCAGGAAAAGCACAGCAGGTCAGGCAGCATCCAAGGGGCAGGAAAATCATCATTTCCGGCAAAAGTCCTTCATCATACTTAACACATACAGTCAAACCCACTGCAGTCATGATAAATGGTTTCATTCGTCCTTGCACTAAAATTCTGATATTGATATTAGCATCTAAATAATAATCCCTTCATCACAACCAGAGACATACAGAAACTGGCTGTCTGTTAAACCTGTTTAATTCTTGGGGGTGTCTTCTGCCAGCCTTGCATTAGTGTCCATGAGTCCCTTCCTTATGTATCCCCTAAGTCTTTTATTGCCAACGTATTGTACAAGTGTCTCCTCATAAGCTTTACTTTGACAAAAATCAATATGCTGTTCTTTCATTTAATGTTAAGTCTCCTTTTCATTATTAGAGCAAATCACTTTCCAGCCTCTGATTTAAAATTGCAATCATAATGGGTTTGGGAGGAAATAAAAGTAGGGTCGCTACTGACGTGAATACAAAATACAAGGATTGAGATGTTCGGACCACAAACAGAATCTTTTTAATCTTGTTGGTCTCCAACTACAAAGCTGATTAAATCTCCTTGAGCTTTGTTTATGCTCAGAGCTCTCATATTAAAAATCAACAAGTTTATTTGATTCCTGTACTTGTTGGGTTGTTAATAATAAACAGATATGTTATGAGCTTCTGCGTAAAAGGATTACCATTGCCTGCATCTTTACAGGTTATTCAGTTAGTCTGGCTTTGTATAATTGGAAGTAAAATATGTTTTATTTAGTCGTGTCACACAGGCATAGTAGGTCAAAATCACATGGGCGGTTGTCAAGTCCAGTAGAGAATTCACTGTAAGAAACCACTGCCTCAATGTCCCATGTCCCATTTGTGTTGCTGTTCCCAAAGAGGTTATTGTTCGAACCCCAAACTCACTGATACACAATCTGGGAAAACTTGGTGCACCTTGAAGAAATATATTCTGGGTAATCCAAGATGGAGGATGGGAAAAATTTCTGGCTGTAAGAGCTGCTCCTTTTTTCGAGGTATTTTAGGTGTTGGAGGTGATTTCCTCGAATTCCAGGAGCAGCAATTACTGTTTTAGATGCTGTTGCATTGTTTTGGAACTTTGGCAAAAAAAAGTCAAAACAAGAGCAGTTTAAAATTGAGAAGAGCAGACAAAGGAAGCACATGGTGAGGACAACGCAGGAGAGAGAGAGAGAGAAAATCTGCACAGTTACCGCCTTTGCTGTTTGAATTCGTGTATCGCTGGACATCGGAGTGCATCTGGGAAAATTAACAAACAGTGAAATTCACAACTAATCTTGGAGGAACAGTTGGGCGAAGTTCACAGCACAGAATCAGATGTGTGGTGGAGGCTGGTACAATTGCAACATTTAAGAGGCATTTGGATGGGTATATGAATAGGAAGGGTTTGGAGGGATATGGGCCAGGCGCTGGCAGGTGGGACGAGATTGGGTTGGGATATCTGGTCGGCATGGACGGGTTGGACTGAAGGGTCTGTTTCCATGCTGTACATCTCCATGACTCTATATGTGCACCGTTATTAGGGTTTGTAAGTTCCTTGCTTTGTTTTGTCCAATCTTAGTTGAATACCTGTGTTGATAAAATTGTGTTATTGATTTGCAGCCCTGACTGCAGGGCTGTGTGGTGAAAATAAAACTGTGCTCTGTGCAGCAAATGGTGCAGTTTGTTTTGTCACTGGCAATGCTTGTATTCAGAAGCCATGGGGTATTCCATTGCACAAGGGCCAGTGCTAACATATCCATGAGGAAATTAGGGCAGTGGTGACAAGGAAGGAATGAACTGAAGAACAAAAGAACTAGCTGCAGGAGTCGGCCGTCTGGCCCTTCGAGCCTGCTCTGCCACTCAGTAAGATCATGGCTGATTTTTTTCATGGACTCAGATCCACTTACCCGCACTCTCACCTTATCCCTTAATTCCTTTATTGTTCAAAAACAAACTACCTTAGCTTTAAAAACGTTTACTGGAATAGTATCAACTACTTCCCTCGGCAAGGAATTCCATAGATTAACAGCCCTCTGGGTGAAAAAGTTCCTTCTCAATTCAGTCCTAAATTCTCCCTCTAATTTTGAGGCCATGCCCTCTTGTCCTAGTTTCACCCACCAGTGGAAACATCTTCCCTACTTCTATCTTATCTATTCCCTTCATAAATGTATGTGTTTCCATAAGATCCCCCTCCTTCTCCTGCATTCCAGTGAATATAATCCCAGTCTACTCAGCCTCTCCTCATAAACTATAGCATAAGGGTGGTGGGTCTGGATGTGACGGTGTGGACTCAATGGGCCAAATGGCCTGCTTCCGCACTGTAGAGATTGTATGATTCAATGTTTCTGTTTTATCAGCTTAACAATTGTTATAGAGTCAGACTGTAAAACCTTAGCATCCTTACTTGACTAAAAGGATTCCTTCAAGAATACAGAGATTCGGTTTGAGAGTCATGAGATATACCTACAAAATGTATATGTCTTTCATTGTGCAGAGTCATCATCAAACATCCGACACACAGGATAAGATCATTAAGACTCAGCTATGAGATGAAGCCACATTCTCAGTTCATTGTTGTACACAGACTGGCAAATTTAATAAACTTGGAAACAGGATAAGGAATGCATACAGGTCTGCAAATTACACAGTCAAGGCTGGCCAGTCCCAGTCCCAGTGGTACTGCGATATTCATCTTCTTTGCTGGTTTATGGTGAAAGGCTAATGATTTTGGATGCACTCTAGGTGGCTATTTTGTTTCTTAAGAAAATAGGGCCACCATGCTTAACATAAAATGACGAGCACGGGCTGATTCATCAGTGTGGTCAAGATCTAAAGAAGAAATTATTTCTTATTGCCAGGTTGGTACAATGTCCAGACTCAAAGAGGGGGAACCCTTTCATTCAATACAATTCACCAAACAAACTGGGGGTGTGTCATTATTACTGGAAGATCCTCCCTGACTGTCATTGATTATTTTTCTAGGTGGACAAATTTTTTGAATTTATTCATGGGTTGCAATCAACCCTGGCTAGGCTAGCATTTATTGTCCCTCTGTAATTGCCATTGAGAGGGTGGTGGTGAGCTTTCCCCTAACACTGCTGTAGGGACACCTGTAGTGCTATTAGGGAGATAGGTCCTGGATTTAACCCAGCCATGTTGAACGGATGGTGATATATTTCCATGTCACAGTGGTGTGTGACTTGATACTGACGGCAGTTTTCCCATGCATTTGCTGCCTTTGTCCTTCTGGCTGGTAGAGGCTGTGAGATTTGTAGGAGTCATCAAATGAGCCTTTTGCAGTATGCCCACTGAAACTGTCATTTGAGATTTAAAGCAAACCTTTGCAATACATGAATTTCTGACCAGATCATCCAAATATGGCCAATTTATAACCGACAATTTCTTGTACGTTGCAGAAAACTGAATTTCCACCTCTTACAATTTCCACAAGATATCTATCATCCAAAAGCAAAGCTAACCCCACAATTAATATGTCAGGAAGGATATACCGGCCCTGGAGCGTGTTCAGAGGTGGTTCATGAGCATGGTCCCAGGAATGAAAAGCTTAACATATCAAGAATGTCTGAAGACTCAGTGTCTTTATTCAATGAGTTGAGAAGGATGAAGGGGGATCTAATTTAAATATACAGAATACTGAGTGACCTGGACAGAGTAAATGTTGGTAGGAGAGACTAGGACCCGAAGACATAGATTTAGAGGAAAGGGAAGACCGGTTAGAATGGAGATATGGAGAAGCTTCTTCAGCCAGAGAGTGGTGAGTCTATGGAATTCATTGCCACAGAGGGTTGTGGAGGCCTGACATTGAGTATATTTAAGACTGAGATAGATAGGTTCTTGAGTATCAAGGGGATTAAGGGTTACAGGGAGAAAGCAGGGGAATAGAGTTGAGAAACTTATCAGCCATGATTGGATGGCAGCGCAGATTCAATGGACTGAATGGGCTAATTTCTGCTCCTATGTCTTATGATCTTGATATTGCTAAACAGACATTGCTGGTTACTTACCTTATGCTGTCTTTGAGCTCTTGCCATGAGCATATTTGCTCTTGCATTTGTTTGTTCCATGTTACGACAGTGACTACACTTTGAAAATCTTTGAGTCACTGTGATTGAATTGAGACATTCAAATGATCACATGAGGCAACACTATGGTTTTAAGACATGTATTTTGTCCTGGTTTTTGTTGAAGAGAGGGTTTAAGGCAGAGGTGCAGAACTGTCTCTGGAGAACCCATAAAGTAAACATATTGTGAGACCTTGGTGATTTTTTTTTTCAAAGTTAGAGCAATAGAAGCAGCCTGAGTGAGTGTGGTCAAACTCTGACAGGATTTTTATTTTTGACTCTCAGCAGTTATTGCTGGGGTCTCAGCAGGATTCGGAAGCTGTAGTGCATTCCTCCCTGCTACATTCTGTCTGAGTTTTCTCTTGATGTTTCCTTCTGGACTACAGAATTGCATTTGGAACAATATATATTATAGCCTATGCCAAGGATGTGTTTATGGGATGTTACTATATTGGAACAGTTATTAAGTATGAGTTACTGTATCTGTTATTTTGTTAAGCATTTCGCGAGTTACAGCTAAGCCAATTTGTTGTTGTTGTTATTCTATTTTAACCACTGTGTCTGAATAAGGTGTGTTTTGCTAAATGTCAAGTAGTTTGAAATGCATCTGGAATACATCACCTTATATTTACTTTTAAAATAAGAAAAAATTAGGGCCGAGGCTGTCTCTAAATACTTGGAGAGGGGCTTGGTCTGGTCCATAACACAAGAAAAGTCTGCATGTTAGAGTGCAAATTCACTTTCTTTCCTTTCCTTCCAAGTTATTGAGTTCAGCTATATGGATTAAAAGTTAAAACGCAGATTATGATCTTTACTGATTGTGAAAGATATTTATTTGAATTAATTGCAACTGAAGTCTATTTGTAATTTCATTGACAGTCCAAGCTATTAAGTGATAGAAAGTGAAGACTGCAGATGCTGGAGATCAGAGTCGAGAGTGTGGTGCTGGAAAAGCGCAGCCAGTCAGGTAGCATCCAAGGAGCAGGAGAATCGATGTTTTGAGCATAAGCTTTTCATCAGGAATGAGGCCTCATTCCTGATGAATGGCTTAAGCTTGAAACGTCTATTCTTCTGCTCCTTGGATGCTGCCTGACTAGCTGCGCCTTTCCAGCACCACACTCTTGAATCCATATAAAAGGAAATGTTAGAAATTTCAGAGAGTCTGTATTTTGAATTAAATGCATACAAGATACATCATTTCATGACAAAAACATAAGTATGTATTAAAATTGAAAAACTATTATGAGTTGAAATGATGTGCCAAGTTGATTTAATCTTCATTCACCACTGTATTTCTGCTGATATAGCCACATTAATTTATTATTTTCCACGAACAATAAACGTTCAGCAAGTGGAAAAATGCAAACAAACACCAAGGATGCAAAGCTGGTAGTTTCAACGAAAGAGATCAATTGATCTATTCTCCCTGCATAATCACAATTCCAAACCTGTGATTTTAGAAAAAATGGCTAAGTAGCCACAGCATGTTGCTACTTATGTCAGTTTATATCACAGGGATCTGTAGAGAGTATTCAGCAAACCAATGGGAAATTGGGGTTGAAGTTGCCATTGATTTCATTGTGCAAAAAGTTAAAGCCTAAGAGTTCAAACATGCGAAGAGGAAACATTGAAATTTGAGAGTCACACATGGAGCTGTAGGATACATTTGCATGCAGTATTAATATTTTGTCTCAGTGCACCATCAGTAACAAATAATACTGGATTGGAGAACATAATCATTAAGTGTTGTCTCATGTAATTGAATTTTTTTTCACCACCTACAATTGTATTGAAAACATCGAGGGTAAGGACAATCAGAGGCTGAGGTGTCAGAGTTGTGTTCCAGAGTGATGTTGCTGCAATGACTTAAAAGCAATCTAAGTTTGTTCAGTACATTACATCAGTTGTACGACACTTTGATCTTTTACTATTAATTCTGTGTCCTATATCGTGCCCCACAAGTTGCCTGACAAAGGAATAGTCCTCCAAAAGCTTGTACTTTCAAATAAACCTTTTGGGACTATAACCTTGTGTTGTGTGATTTTTAATTTGGTCCACCCCAGTCTATCACTGGCTCCTCCACTTCACTATTGCAGTGGTGTCTCCAACATTTCAATTCTCTTTATTTTACATTTTCATCAAGTACAGAAATAGACAGTTTTTATTTTCCCATCTGCCGTGATTGTAACAAGGTCAACCAGGTAGACCTTATTGAATATGAGTTCCCTGATTGGGGCTGTCAACCTGTTTCAATCAGGGAGCCCTGGCTGGAGGGTCATAGGTGCTGCTCTGAGGAAGTTGAATCGTTGTCAAGGGCAGCTCCCATGTAAATAAAGGGTGATTAGATCATGGGATAATGGCCTCTGTGGAGTTATTTCACCATCATTTGTACACTTGTGGGCTCTCAGTCTCATCATATCTATCTCATTATTAATGTCTAATCTCTGGATACTTGCATCTCCAAGACAGTGTTGCTCTTTTCCAACTCTATATTCTTCTAAAACTAATTAAGATGGCAGTCAGAAGGGATTGTCTGAAAATATTTTGTGGCGAAATTAAAATCTGTTGTCCTTATTCCTCTACTTAGCAAGTTTTGAGAAGATTTGTAGCTCAGGTTGAGGCTTTGGATGTAGGTTTGTTCGCTGTGCTGGAATGTTCATTTCCAGACATTTCATGACCCTACTAGGTAACATCTTCAGTGGGCCTCGGGTGAAGCAATGCTGAAACTTCCTGCTTTCTATTTATATGTTTGGGTTTCTTTGAGTTGGTGATGCCATTTCCAGTGGTGATGTTATTTCCTGTGGTGAAGTCACTTCCTGTTCCTTTTCTCAGGGGGTGGTAGATGGGGTCTAACTCGATGTGTTTGTTGATAGAGTTCCGGTTGGAATGCCATGCTTCCAGGAATTTTTGTGCATGTCTTTGTTTGGCTTGTCCTAGGATGGATGTGTTGTCCCAGTCAAAGTGGTGTCCTCCCTCATCCAATTGTGAGGATACGAGTGAGAGAGGGTCATGTATTTTTGTGGCTAGTTAGTGTTCATGTATCCTGGTGGCCAAAAAAAAACTAGCCACCAGGATACATGAACACCAAGTAGCCACAAAACGACATGACCCTCTCTCACTAGTATCCTTACAACAGGATGAGGAAGGACACCACTTTGACTGGGACAACACATCCATCCTGGGACAAGCCAAACAAAGACATGCACGAGAATTCCTAGAAGCATAGCATTCCAACCGGAACTCTATCAACAAACACATCAAATTAGATCCCATCTACCATCCCCTGAGAAAAGGAACACAAAGTGACTTCACTGCAGGAAATAACATCACTACAGGAAATGACATCACCAAGCCAAAGAAACTCAAATGTATAAATAAAAAGCAGGAATTTTCAGCATTGCTTCACCTGAGGCCCACTGAAGATGTTACAAATTAGGGTAATGAAACATCTGAAAGTGAAACTTCCAGCTCAGCGAGCAAACCTACATCCATTACTGCTCTACTTTATTGGTAACCATTGCTGACTGCTGGTTCTGGATTGGATGTTCAGTGCCCATTTCCCCTTTGTTTATTTAAAAATTTGTGAATAAATTCAAGGCAACCAGAATCTAGTTTGACACAAACAAAGTCCATGTGATAAAATCCAATATTTGAAATGTGACAAATATGTACCAGCTAATCAATTGAACAACATGGGGTCATTTTGAGTAATAATTTCTTTTTCGTTCTAGTAGTTTTTACAAATAAGGACTTGGTACACAGAATGAAAATATAGCTTCTGTTTTTTTTGCATATAATTAAAATAAATGATTTAATCCCAAAGCATACATAACACATCTGACATTATTAAGATAACAAATGCTAGTTATTGCTTCAGCCAGTCTTGCTTTCTTGCACTTGACACTTAATTAGCTGTTCAAATCATTTTTTAAAAGTCTTCCTCTCTGAATGTAGACAAGCTCCATCACTTTGAATATTTTGCTTTCCCACTTTTCATCAATGTGAAGGTTGAGGTGGAAGGTTTAAGTGGAGCCTCGTTTACCCTGGGCGCTTTCAGCAATGGGGGTGAACAATGAACAATGTTTGAAATGCTTAGTATTGGCAATTGAAAATGCAAAATATAAAGAGCAATTGGGGTTGGAAAGCAGTGGCAATACAAAGTTATTTTTCTTAACGGCATTTCTTAATTTGTCAAAGATATTTTAATAATGAACATTTATCTGGTTGTACATTTTTTTAATATAAAACATTCCAAGTGACATTTATGACAGAAATAAGTACCTTTTTTCATCTCTTTCTTCTCTTCCATTTTTCCTTTAGCCTTTCCCATTATTTTTCTATGTTTGCTCCAATTCTCTCACGTGCTATTCTGCGCTCTGACTCTCATGCTCTGCCTTGTGCTCTCACACTCACTTGTTCCTGTGCTTACACCATCTAACTCGTGCTGTTATTGTCTATCACATTTTTAATCCTTTTTTTTTCTCTACCTCATTGGTTTTGCAACTTTCTCCGTCTGGATCAGCTTTATAGATTGAAATCTGTTTGGCCGTTATATCCCTTATTTTACCAATACCATCAAGTCAACAGGCCAACAGTGATTCTTTGAAATGTCCAAGCAAACACGCCAAGAGAAGCATTGAGTATATGTAACAATGAGATGCAAACCAGGGGAAGCATCAATGCCATTGACCTGAAGTAACATTCTATAGGCAGAGACTGCCACATCTAATCATGGAAAGTGTCACCAGATAAACAAATGTGAGGAGGGGGTTCAATAAACAGGCCCACTCTCAGTGATGTCAAAGCCCTATAAGAGCGCAAGTGATATGGATAGCATATCTGCAACAACATGTTGGAAGAATCCTGGCATGGATGATCCATCTCTGCTCACTCACAACACAGCCAAGCACATTGACTGTCACAGGCTGAGGCCTGACAACCTGGCAGTAACGTGTGCTGCTCCCTGGTCAAAGGATCCCAGTAAAACTACATCTTTGGTAGCTATCTAGAGCCACAGAATATTCCACATCCATGTGATGTCCAGAAAAAGCATGGCAAGTCCAATCTGAACAGTTGCCCCTCCATCAGTAAATTCCCAATTGGCAGTGGACTGATGGAAGGTATCATTGACAGAGCTATCAAGTGACACTTACTCTTCAGTCCTCAACTTGATGAGTGCCAGGAACAATTTAACCATGACAATCTCATCCTAGACATGGGCCGATGAGGTGAGGACCATTACCCTTAAAATCAAGGGAGCATTTGACCAAATGTGGTACCAAGGAATCCAAGCAAGATTGAAGACTGTGAAAAATTCTCCACTTGCCAGAGTCATGGGTAGCATCGGGTAATGAGTGGTGATTTTTGGAGGCCAACTATCTCAGTCCTAGGACATTGCTGTAGGAGTTCCCACACACGTGAGATGGAATTTCTCTGGATGGGTGCAGCTCCAACAACATTGAAAGGTTTAGACACCATCATGGACAAAGAAGCCCTTTTGATTGATACCACAAGTAACTACACTTTCCATTACTGACATTCAGTGGCAGCAGTGTTTCCCATCAAGATATACTGCAGGAATTCACTGAAGACAGTATCTTCTGAATCCATAATCATTTCCATCTAGAAGGACAGGGGCAGCAGATAAGAGTTCACCTCCAAGCCACTTGGAAATATGTTGTCATTTCTTGAGTATTGCTGGAGATTCTGGAGCTCTTTGCCACTTGGCATTGTGGGTCTACCTACCGCACGTGAACTGCAGGTTTCAAGAAGGCAGCTCAGCACCATCTTCAAGAGCAACAACAGAATGACAATAAACGTTGGCCCAGCCAGCGATGCCCATGCCCCATGAGTGAATTTAACAAAAAAAATGTTTCAGGCCTGGTTTTTCATGTGGAGTGATATGCAAACTGGGGAGTATCTACTTTGATCATGACGTGGAGGAGCCAGTGTTGGACTGGGGTAGACAAAGTGACAAATCACACTGTGACCTGGTGTTGTGTGTTTTGCTACTTTGATCATGATACCCTCATTGCTTTGTTGCTGGGAGTGGCGCTTCACTGTGATAAGGAGTTACTTTGGGGAGATTTAGAGTTGTGGTGAGAGATTTTTGGAGGATTTAATGTTGCAGTGTGGGGATTTAGCTCTATATGGCATAAGGCTATGGATGTTAGGGGAGTTAATAACTGTAGTGCAGACCTTTTAGGCAGCTTTAGTAGCTTAAAGAGCTGGTTTTCAGCTGTGATTTGTACTGGGGGAGCTAAATGCTGAGGTGGTGGCCTAGTGAACGGGTTTAATTTTCTACACTGAGACAGGAGGTGTTTCAGAAGGCTTAGGCATGATTGTGATAATCAAAAACTTTTCTTATCCATCCGAAAAATGATCCAACTGTTTGTGTTTTTGCGCACGTAGACCTTGCACAGGATAGATGTTCAAACAAATAAAGCAGGATAACCTTTATTATGAAGCAGTTACACAAACCCAAGTAAACGTCACTGCCCATGAATGGGAGTAAAAATTGAAAAGGTTAAGGAAATGGTTAATCCATGTGTGCACCTCAGGTGAGCTGATATGTAAAACTGATTGATTTACCAGTCTGTTTATTGATCATTGCCAACTCTGCCAGATCTTGACACAGTTTATATGTCAAGTTTGACTGGGTTGCTTCTGTGTATTGAACAACTAGCTCTGCCAAATCTGGAATTGCATTGAACCCCTGGAGACAAATCGAACTGCAAGGCTTTCAATCAATTAATTTGTCTTTGTTCCCACCAGAATGTTTTATGGCAACACCATGCAGGAGAAAATGAGCATACAAAACAATTAACTTAAAATAATAGAAGGGAGAGCGAGAATGTTTTAACAAGTTGAATAACATAAAATGAGCGAAGTACTTGAAAGGATTCGGAAAAGATTTACGAGGATGTTGCCAAAGTTGAAGGGTTTGAGCTTTCGGGAGAGGCTCAATAGGCTGGGACTGTTTTCCCTGGAGTGTAGGAGGCTGAGGGATGACCTTTAAGAAGTTTATAAAATCATGACGGGGGTGGGTTGGGCAAATGGACAAGGGTAGTGGAGTCCAAAACTAGAGGGCTCAGGTTTAAGGTGAAAGGGGAAAGATTTAAAACGGACCTCAAGGGCAACTTTTTCTCACAGTGAGTGGTGCGTGTATGGAGCCACAGGAAGTGGTGGAAGCTGGTACAATTACAACATTTAAAAGACCTCGAGATGGGTATATGAATGGGAAGGGTTTAGAGGGATATGGGGCAGTAGCTGGCAAACGGGAGTAGATTTATTTAGGATGGACGAGTTGGACCAAAGAGTCTATTTCCATGATTTACAGCTGTATGACTACGACTCTGTAAAACTTTTGTGTTGATGTTTCAATAGATTATTGTGATGAGGAATAATTTTCAACATCACAAAACTTAAGGAAGAAACAGATAACCAATAATTTTCTCAAACCTGTCTATTATGAGTCAACTACAAAATGACAGCAATTTTTTTGGAACAAGTTGTACTTTTTCTTCATTCTCAGATCTCAATTTTTGTCAGGAGTTAATTCCATTCAACTTGCTCATTTTGGTTAACAATGTGTTTGCATATTTTTGCTGATGAATTTCACATATTAATTATATTCTTTCATAAAACTACAACTGTGAAAAGCTCCAAAGGGACTAGACTCTTAATTCACTCTTGCAAGTGAATTAAAATTATAAATATTCTGTTTCACTACATTTCAACATTTGCATTTCCTGAGTTGATTTGCAATTAATAAGCAGTCTTAAAGATCATACACAGTCAGCAGCATTGCATAGCTGTGAAAATTGTACCACTCCTGCTGAAGTAAAAATACTAGACATTTTGAGCTTTAATGAGTGCTGCAGAGTCATGATGAAAATTATTTGACCAGGAAGAGCTCTAAGTCAAAAAGTTCATGAACTAATACGAGAAAAATAATGAGTATGAATGATGATTAGGAATCAGGAATTAGGTTATTCAGGAATTAGGGAGAAAGCTATTGGTGATGTTCCGAAATAGTCAAGAGATAGGTGATGAGTAAAGAGGAGCATTGTGATATGAACTGATGGAGTGGGTCTGAGCAACATCTGGGCTGGGGCCAAGCCATCTGTGTAGAGTGAGAAAAGGATGGAATTAATTTGTCACCAGCTTCCAGAATGGAAAATGTCAGTGCACATATGTGTAGGCAGACAATTATTTACTCTGATTCTAATCGCATAGGTGCATTCAGAGAGTCAAGTAATTAAAGCTGTTTTAACAGGGACGAGAGTGAAGCACATTGGTCTAAACAGAGCAGAAGTAACACAATCAGATTATTGAGCACTACTGGTTATCAGCCTCATTAAAACAATGGGCTCAATCTTGTACTAAATATGAGTTGCAATGTGTGTTTTGGACGGTTTCTATTTTAGAGGCTCAGCAAGATTTCTTGCCAAATCCACCTCATTAAAGCTACCTTACCCAGCATACGTTCTTACCACATGCTGTTCCTTGAAGAACTTACCACTCACTGAACAGCTATCAAAAGATGTGCATTCCTTGCCATCTTTAAAAGCATTTCTGCACTCGGACAACTGTTGTCAGTCTGGACGTGCCCTGCACAGTTCCTGAATTTTCCCTGGATGTGTTAGACAGAGTAAATTGGTGCCTCTCTTTCTAGGCAGGGACCCAGAGATCCTTTTGGGTGGGATGCTGCTGATGGAATGTCCTTGTTGCTCTGGATCAGGGGCGGATGCCATGACTCTAGACTTTGGATCGTGCAGACTTTGTTGTGCATTCCTCCAGCGGGCTATGTAGGGAGGAGGTCAACTCTTGCTATTTTGCCCGCTTGTTGTCTCCCATACTAACCTCACACCAATCCCCAACACCATTAATCACGGAAATCCTACAGTGTGTAAGTGGGCTATTTGGACCATCAAATCCACACCAACCCTCTGAAGAGCATCCCATCCAGACTCACCTCCCTACCCTATCTCTGTAACGCTGTGGGAGGAAATCAGAGCACTCGGAGGAAATCCATGCAGACACAGGGAGAATGTGCAAACCCCACACAGACAGTCACCTGAGGCTAGAATCGAGCCTGGGTTCCTTGCTCTGTGAGGCACTCTGTTGCCCATGCCTCTAGTGAAATTAGATTAGCATGACATCCACATTGGTGAGTTTAGACATGTGGTTCTTGTCCACAAGATGTTACCCTGATGTCATAAGATTAAGATGATTACTTGGGAAAACTATTGTTAGAGATTTTTAACCCATTAGATTCCAGTATTTATTCAAAATTGCTCTGTATGATTTCATACAGAGTGCATGCTGTAGGTGCACTAAGGTGATGGCAAGGATGAAAACCTGGGGAGAGGTAAAATATGGAATTAAGATTGTTTCCACTGAAGTAACAAACACTGAAAGGACATTAGGTCGAGATTTTTTAACCCCATGAAGAATTCTGTTGGAATTAATAGGCATGAAAGTACTTCCTCTCATTGGACAAGTGGATGAATAGCTATCAATGTGCAATTATGATGATTTAGGTCCGAATAACACATTAAGTTAAATGTCTTTAATGTAGAAGCATGGAATGCTTTACCATTGGGAATATTTAAGGTTGTTTTAAAATGAAACTGCTTGAATATTGGAAGTAGAGTAAGATACAGATCTATAGGGAGAAGATAGGGTTGTATCATAAGTTTTGAATTGCTTTAGTAGAGAGCTAGCCCGGGCAAAGAGTTGATTTTTCTCTCTGCCATTCGTCTAAATGTTTAAGTCACGCATCACAACATTTCAATGGCCCAACTCAACAGCATAAGGACTTTACACTTATCGTCTTTCTGAAGCTGCTGAATCAAACCACGTCCTTGACCACCGATGTCATTGTCTTTGATAAAATTACTGTACTGTTCTCTCTCACATTGACTTTGGTATATCCTTTATTTCTGCTTCCCGAAGCATACAGGGGCAAGTGGGTCACTGCTATCCTGTAAACCACAACTCTCTTCCTCAGTTGGCCAAAGGCTAAGCTGGTCCGTTAGAGGAGAAAATGAATTTTGCCATTCGTGCTGGCCTTAAAATCAAGAGAAGGCTCCTATGGTGCAGAAAATCTTCCAGGAATTGCTGTTGATCTTAATTGATGATGGGAGGGGTTGTTATAGAGGAGCTGTTTGGACAAGAGCTTTCAGATTCCCAGTGTTTTGTGAAAGGCCCATTGTGCATCGGAGAAGGAGTCAACAGTGACCTGAAGCTCAGTTTCTGAGTGAGTGTACACACACACACGCACACACACACACCAGTATCATAGATTAATTGCTCTGACTCTGACCGAGATTTTGCTTTGGATTGATGATAATTAAAACCGAACAGTTTCCCTTATGTCTGGCAGACTATCTCGACACTGGTAGGTAATTGACTGGAGGCAAGGTGAGTGTTACAGTGAGGCAACTGAGAATAGTGTTGGTGTGGTAACATAGACCTGATTAGCCCTCAGTTATGAAGGGTTTTGGTGAGGATCGCAGCTTGAATATCGTTATGGAATGGGGGAAGATGGTGACAAGTTGTTGAGAGCAACTAAACTTGAAAAGGATACTTCATAAGTCTTCATGTTGGACACAGACAGAAGTTTCTATGAGGTGAGAAACGATCATGCACAGTGCCTATGAGGACAATGCGAATGCTTTCAAGATTTCCTCAAAATACCCCTGAAGATGTCAAACTTCACATTGACTCCCAGGTTGGTGACTGATAAAAATGGCGAAGTATATTTCAAGAAGGCACCAAACACACAGAGTCTTTGTTGGGAATGTAGAAAGTATCCTATCTGGATGCATCACAACTTAGTATGGGAACTGCTCTTCGCTGCCTCACAGCGCCAGGGACCCACGTTCAATTCCAGCCTCTAGTGACTGTATAGAGTTTGCACATTCTCTCTCTGTCTATGTGGGTTTCCTCCCACAAGCCAAAGATGTGCAGGTTAAGTGAATTGGCAATGCTACGTTGCCCATAGTGTTCAGAGATATGTGGGTTAGGTGCATGAGTCAGGGGTAAATGTAGAGTAATAGGGGAACGGGTCTGGGTGGGTTACTCTTTGGAGGGCCAGTGTAGACTTGTTGGGGGAAAAGTTGGCCTGTTCCCACCCTGCAGGGATTCTATTATTTATGTGATAATCAAAAACACCTCCCACCCTGGTTACACACTCTTCCACCCTCTTCTATCAGACAGAAGATTAAAAAAAGTTTGAAACACGTCCCAACAGATTTAAGAACAGCTTCTCCCCCCTCCCCCCCACTTTTATCAGACTTTTGAATAAACCTGTTATATATTCAAGTTGATCTTTCTCTGTACATTTTTCTGATCTTTCTCTGTACCACTACATTCTGCATTCTGTTCTATTAACCTGATGTACTTAACGTAAAGTATAACTTGCCTGGATAGCATGCAAAACAATACTTTTCTCTGTATCTTGGTACATGTGACAGTAATAAATCAAGTCAAAGTCAAAATAAAGGAGTGATACTGGATACAGCCTCCAAACAATCCATCCACAGAAACTTCCAAGCACTTCCTGCTCCACAGCTAGCATAGTTTGCATAGTTGGCATAGTTTTCAAGCATTGGACCCATCAACCTATTCAAAACCCATTGAATAGGAATGGAAGCAAGTCATCTCCAATTTTGAGGAAGACACAAAACCTCATGAAATCCAAGGGACGCACATTGGAACATCAGTGGTGGTCAGCTGGTTCAACTGCCGTCACTGAAAAAGAAAGCACTACTGGGCCACGCTCTCCATTGCTAAAACTGCCGACTATTTGTTGATCTTTCTGGAATGCAAATACAATTCCCTGAAACTAGCCTTCCGTATCTCCTCCATCTTCACCTCCGGGTACAAAATGTGAGGAACTCATGGAACTTTGAGTGAAAAAGGTCAAGCACACTGTTCAGCTGTCTCTGCCACCTCCCTACCTTCCCCCAGATCATTGGCCATTTGTCCCTTAAAGTTCCAATTTACCCTTTACTCAGAAGTACCTTTATCCTGTTTCTACCTGAGCTCTAGCTCTAATCTCTTCAAACTCTTTGTGTCTATACATTCCAGCTCCTGAACTCAGCCCAGTTACTCTTGGCAACTCAACTTCCCTTTCATGGCTTCCAGCTGAACAAATTTAATGGTTCTCATCACCTTCTCATAAAATAGGCCATATCAGCTCTGAATCTTCTGGCCTTGTAAGTTGTTGCCCAATCATGAATCACCCTTCCCTGTCCAACATTCTTTAGAGTTAACACAGTACCAATTCATTCTCATCTTGCCTGTAATCCCATGTTTGAGTCACTTCATTCAGACATCCTCCACCCACCCCCCAGTCATTCTGAAACCGCCCTGATGTGACCGTGAAGAATTAGCAATCTTTGCAATCTCTCTGAAGACTTCAACACACCCTCCTCTACCACCTTGCCTTTGCCATTCAGGTAGGTGGGTCTATGCTTGCATGGTTCTGTTGAGCATTTCAAATCACAGTGTCCTTGGCAAAGGATTCTATTCCTGTTCTTTCATTGATACCTGTGAAGTGCCCAAATGATTTGATATTGATCCTTTATTCAATTCGTATCTGCATGCTGTTCCTTAATGATAGCAACCCAAAAGAAAACAGAAGCTACCCACTAAAGAGCTGGGGGCACTTAGTTACATTTCAATACCATCTCTGGAAGCCCTCTGAGGTCTCATTCACCATCATGAATTGGATGAGCAGGAGGTTCCTTCAACTAAGTATTGGGAGGAATAAAGCTTTTTTTCTTTTGTAATGATTCCCACCACAAACATCAATCTTTCAATACCATTTTCCTAACGACAGCCTGAAGTTGCATTAAACCTCTCATAAACTTGCTCTTGTGCTTGATCTTGAATTGAAATTCTGGTCAATTTGGCCACTCCATCCCAGAACTTCTTATTTTACTTCCATAACTTCGCCTCACCCTGTTTCTGCCTCTGATCTACTGCTGGAAGCTTCCACCACATTTTTTCTCCCCTTGTGGACCTGTCTGTTCCAGTACATCCTTGGGAAGCCTTCCACCTTCCACTTGATATGGTACTGACCATATCCAAACCTCTGCTTCTACTTTAGATTTCTTGTTAATTTGTAGTACCTTCTGAATCCTGCTTGGATGACGCACTGTACAATATCACAGTGCCATCAGTAAGGTGCAAGTACTGCATCCTTGCAATCTTTTTTTTTCTCTTTCATCTTCTGATGGACGGTGGCAGAGTAAGATGCTCCGGTAAGGAGCTCCGACTGTTCCTTCTACGTTTTTCTTTCTTTTCCTCTTTGCGGCACTTTTTCTTTCCATTCCCACCCCCACCGCCACCTTGAAACTCCCTCCCAACCTGGAGAATGAAGGCGAGACAAAGAAAGGCAAGTCACGGCCGGAGCCTCGGCGGGAGTGGAGCCCACAGGCTGGTTCCTGGAGCGGGGAGTGGAGCAGATCACGGGCCGAGTCCCAGAGTGGGGGAGAAGGGTGGTGGCAGGCCGAGTCCTGGAGAGGCAGCAGAGCAAGTCCTAGATGAAGGCCAGTGCAAGGTGGTTGCTTGGCCTTGTGTTCTGACACCCCATGGACACGGACCCATTGGAAAAGGACTACTACTTTTTGTTCTCATTCTGGACTTTTAAACTCTGTATTCCCATGCTCATTGTTTTTTTTTGCTTTTTCAATTCTGTGACAACACTTCAAGTATCTGCACCTTGGATGGTGCCGAGAGGCGACTTTACAAACTTTTCACTGCAGTCATTTGTGTGCATGTGGCAATAAAGGCTATTCTACTCTATTGTAGAGTACATTTTCACAGACACCAGTTGCTTCCTGGCCTGAATGGTAATTCTTCATGGATGACTCCAGGCAGATGGGTCACTCCATCATGCTGCAATTAATATTGGTTGATTTTGGTCATGCCATTCATTATCGAGCATCCATGTGTGCAGTACTTGCAAAGGGAACCCTTACTAAATTCTGTTTGCAACACTTGTTTTGAGGGGAATCTCACTCGAGGAATTAGAATTGCCCTGCAGTGAAGGAGTCAGCGATAAAAGGAGCCATTCAAAAAGCTGAAGTGTACGAATGCTCATAAGTAAAATAGAGTTTATTTCAGCAGCTCTTAAGGAAATTAAGGTGCATGTACAGGAAACACAGTTGAAATTTTTCACAGTTCATTATGTGCGAAGGTCGCACCAAATAAGAAAAATGCACATTGATGTCACAATTTAAAAGGGAATCAGAAGAGCGAACTTGGGAATTACACGCTTGGTTTCCAGCTTGTAGTACAAAGAAAAGTCATCAGCTTACATTACAGGTGGAACAATTTAAAGCCAGTTAACAAAAGTCAAGCTAATAGTTCTTTGGCAGTGTTGTATTCTATAGATAGTTGTATCAATAAAGAAATAATTGGAATTTGTTCCGGTTGTAACAAAATTATGGAATGAAACAATATGGTAGATGTTTTATATTTTGATGTTCAAAATGGCTTTCAATATGATGCAGCTCAGTAAACTTGTGGAAGCCCGTAATGATACTGATGTTGTAATATAATAAGCTGGCTAAAAAGTATGAGAAAATGTAGTCCAACTTTGCAGTTATTTTGTTTGAAAGAAGAATGTGAAAATGTAGTCCAAATGTTTTGGAGTATCTCCATTATTCCCTCGTTCGTCAGCACACAATCACCACCCTGACTTTTTTTGCTTCATCAGGGCCCTGTCTCTCTTTATGACATTTTTGGTTCTCACACACGGTACTTAGAATAGTGAATAGCAATATTTATGTTAGTCATTTTTAGCTTTACTAATCTGTTTTACTTTATACCTATATTTTAAAATTCTCTTTAGTATTCTCATACTTATCATTTGCCTTTCTGAATCTTATTTCAATAATGTGTGAAGGAAGGCATTTGGATTGTTTGCCTTGATTGGTCGGTGCATTGAGTATCAGAGTTGGGCGGTCATGTTGTGGCTGTACAGGACATTGGTTGGACCACTTTGGAATATTGCATTTAGTTGTGGTTTTCCTGTTTTAGCAAGGAAGCTGTTAAACTTGAAAGGGTTCAGAAAAGATTTATAAGGATGTTGCCAGGGTTGGAGGGTGTGAGCTTCAGGGAGAGGCTAAATAGGCTGGGCTGTTTTCCCTGGAGCGGTGAAGGCTGAGGGGTGACCTTATAGAGGTTTATGAAATCATGAGGAGCATGGAAAAGGATGAAAAGTCAAGGTCCTTTCCCCACAGTAGGGGAGTCCAGAACTAGAGGGAATAGGCTTAAGGTGAGAGGGGAAAGATTTAAAAGAGACCTAAGGGACAACTTTTTCACGCAGAGGGTGGTCTGTGTCTGGAATGAGCTGCCAAAGGAAATGGTGGAGGCTGGTACAATTGCAACATTTAAAAGGCATCTGGATGGGTATATGCATATGAAGAGTTTAGAGGGATATGGGCCAAATGCTGGCAAATGGGACTAGATTAACTTAGGATATCTAGTTGGAGTGGATGAGTTGGATCAATTCGTCTGTTTCTGTGCTGTACATCTTTATGACTGTGTGTTTATGCCACACTGAGGTTGAGTTCTTTATAGACTGATCAAGGAGAAGGTAAAGTAAAGAATGGTCTTCAGGCTTAGATGTCCAAATGACACTATATTTTACATTACCACTAAATGTTATTGTACATTTTAATCATAAACCTACCAAGCTCTAATCTATAGCTACAAAAGGCAGTCATATAATTTCTACGTTCTTTATGCCATTAAGTCAATGTGCTGTAGGTTCAACCAGAGAGTCCGTCAGAGTACTCCTCCCATACTGAGCTAATTCCATCCATACTGTTGTTATTTATACCCAGTGATGTGTGTCCCTATCGTATTACAAGCTTACTCCAGGCACTCAATCCTACCCAAGCTTTCTCACACTATATTAAAAAAAAATTGATAGCCAGATGATAGATCTAATCCTGATGCAACTGCAGGGATGGAAAGGATAGTTGTGTTTCTTCTTCTTCTTCTCTATCATTAGTAATCTCTGTAAAAATGTGATTGAGCAGTTGATATCTGCAATTGAAGCATGATCTCACCAGTGTTCTTTTAAACTGAAATATTGTCAAACACTGACAGAAGGTTGTGACCATGTGATTTGCTTCTTATCAAGTTGATGACATATCACATAATCTTATGTTCCTCCCATGTAGTAGAGAGGTGTGCATTTGATTTAGGGTTTAATCCTGGAGCTGTTTCAAATATTTGGAATTATGTCACTCCGATTGCAAATTTGCTGACCAACTAAATGGATCTAACAGCTTGAGGTTTTTTTTTGGTGAAAAGACTCGAACTGGTGAGTTTGCTGGATTTGGTTGTTTGTTGATAAGCATTTGCAGTTGTTCATCATGTTCCTGATTTTGTTGGGAATTATTATGATGTTATTCTCATGTATTTCTATCAGTTTGCTGCTTTGTTTTTCTTTTGTTGATCAAAGTTGTTTTTTGAATTTTTGTTCAAAGGATTATTGTTGTAGTCTGACAAAAGTAAGCTTTTCATAAGGTTCCACAGTTTTAAATGCTGTTTGTGAGGTAAAGTTAGGTTTTTCTTTACCTTGTACCAAGTATAATGGTTTTGGTTTTTGGAGGTCAATCAGCACAGTGCCAAGTCAACTCTTCAGATTCCCTAAGGGTAGTTTCTGAGGCCCAAACCTCTACAGCTACTTCTGCAAAGACTTTCAGTCCATCATAAAATCAAAGTGGGGATGTTCACTGATGATTGCACAATGCTCAGCACCATTCAAAACTCCTCGGATGCAACAAGACCTGGACAGTATCCGGGCTTGGGGCTGAAACTAGTAAGTAACATTTGAGCCGCACAAGTGCCAATCAGTGATCATCTCCGACAAGAGAGAATCAAACCATTGCCTCTTAACTTTCAATAGCATAATCATCACTGAATTACCCCACTATCAACATCTTCGGGATTACTGTTGACCAGAAACTGAACTAGACCAGCCATATCAATACTGTGGCTACAAGAGGAGGTCAGAGGCTTGGAATGCTGCAGCAAATAACTCAGCTCCTGATTCCACAAAGCCTACCTGCCATCCTTGAGGCACAGGTCAGCACTGTGATGGGATACTCCCCACTTGCCTGGATGGGTACACCTCCAAAAGCACTCAAGAAGCTTGACACTACCGAGACAAAACAACCTGCTTCATTGGCACCACCTCAACACAATTCTACTTCCTCCACCACCAATACTCAGTAACAGTAGTGTCTACTATCTGCAAGACACATTGCAGAAATTCACCAAATAACTTAGACAGCACCTTCCAAACCTCAATCACTTCCATCTAGAAGGCCCAGCATAACAGATGCACGGAACAATACCACTTGCAAGTTCCCCTCCAAACCACTCATCATCCTGACTTGGAATTATATTGCTGTTCAGTGCCATTGGATTAAAATGCTAGAATTTATTTCATAACAGCATTGGGTCTACCTACATCATGTGGACTGCAGCGGTTCAAGAAGGCAGCTCACCACCACCTTCTCAAGAGCAACTAGGAATGGGCAATAAAAACTGGCCAGTCAGCAATGCCCACATCCCATGTGTCAATTTTAAAAAATGAATGAAAATTTTCCTTTCCACGATGGCTAAAGTATATCCAAAGAACTGTTAGTAAACAAAAAACTCTAAAAGTTCACATCAATATTTCGATCACTCAGTTGGATTTAGCAAGTTTTTGATGTTAAAGTTATCTGCTGTTTTGATTGTGTTTTTAATTCAAAATTTGTTATTTGACTGTATGTTATGTCATTGATGCTGAACTTGAACTGGGGTGGAATCTTCCAGGTTCTGAACAATGTGGGCATTGGCGAGACAGATGGAAAAATTACATGAGATGGCTGGCTTAGGAGCTGCTCAATGTCAAGAGCAATAAGTCCTGTTTTCCAATCAAATGTTGAACGGCAAGATGAGATTCTGACTGGTGGGCAGTAAGAAGTAATTGTATGCACTAATATCTCATTGTTTCCAAAACCCAGTTCATTGATATGCAGTTTCCCCATTCTCCCAACCACTGGATAGAAATTTTACCGTCACAATTCATGACATGAGAGTCAGAGTGGTTGCCTGGTGACTCCAGCTGGCCACTTTTTCTTCTGAGCTCATTTTGGACTCCAGTTGTCAGTATCTCAGGGCACGGTCCTTAGGCAACGACTGCATGCATTTCCCTCAACTGTGGGCCTTGGCATCTGACAAATACCAACTGCAATGGATCACCAATGCATCACTAATCTGTCCAAAGGACAGTTTTGGACTTCAGTGCTGCACTGGTTCTGGCTTTGTACACCTTGCACACTGGGACTGGCACCCTCTTCATGGATACGATAAGGTTGTATCTCAGGACTTTTCATTTGCTCTTTTAACACTGATTCACTTTGCACCCATTCACTTGTTAACCTACATCGATGCTCACCACATCACTGCCTTGTCTTGCATTTTGGCACCTTGTCCCATTGGCTCACAGATGTCTGCCTTGCCTGACAGTTTAGGGCAGACACAAAGCCAGGAAGTTTGTCCCAGTTTATCAGTAGCAATCAAGGGAGTCAACATGTTGCTGCATGGCACTATATGGCTGTATTTTTTAAAATTATTTTGAACAATTTAAATCAATAACATTTTTAAATTACTCAAGAAACTCATTTTCATCCTTTGGTCAAAAAAGCCTTCAGTACCTTCACTGAAAAGAATTTGATGTTTGAAGTTGCATTACTGACATTTTATTGCTGAAATTTTCTCCCTACTTAAATCAAATTTCTTACCTAACTAATTAACTCGCTGTTAAAGTGTTTTTCATGAATTAAGTAGTTCAGGACTTTGCTGACTTGCTGTTAGAAGTCTTAACTCCACTCCTGCACTGATTGTAAGTGAAGACATGACTTCACTGTATTTTCCCTTAAAGAATTGTATTTGCTCTGGGTGTCCAGCAATTAGTTTCTTTTCTCATGTGCTGAATTTATAATTCTCCCCTTAGTTACTCATAGGCTTTTCACTGCTCTTTCTGCTTTTTAAAAGACTTGTTGCCTAGACTTGTTGACAGTAAAGGATTTTATTCAGGCTTAACCAGTGATTCATCCAAATGGTGAATCTCTTCTGAAAAGTTTCTTTCATCTCTATTCTTAAGCTCCAGGATTTGTTTTCTTTCCTGTTCTTAAAAGCCGTGCTGCTGATATTTTTTGAGAAAATAATTTTTTGGCTTCTTCTATTCTGCAGAATATCTCAGGTCTGTTCCTTGATCTTCGCTGCTTCCATGATTTCCTCATCATTAATCCTGTTGTTGCCATCATCATTTGTAATGTGTATTTATGCCATACTCAGTTATGCCCAAGAGTGGTTAAGCAGAAAACAAAATAAAGAATTGTCTTCAGGCTTAGCCTTCTTAATGACTATTTATTTTACAGTGCTAAAAACACTGTTATATGTAGGTTTGCCAAACTCTGATTTATAGTTATATTAGGTAAGACTGTTTTTTACATCCTACATGTACTTGTGTCCACCCTCAGTATTTCTTCCAGAATGTTGTTTCCATTCTGTTCTGACAACATCTACACAGTTGTATTTATACCCAGTGATGTGTACTTGCATGACATCATAAGGTTGCACGTAAGTCTCAATACCTTCATGCAACATGTTTTGTTAGCCTGCATCTTTATCTATAATAGCAGAACTGTTGACTCATTATTTTTAAATAAAAACAAATTAATTAGTCATTCATCTTCATTGTCATTTGTTGGTCTTTCTGTGTGCAAAATTGCGACCATCTTTGCTAAGACAAGATATTTTATTCTGAACTAATTCAGAATTTCAGAAGAATATCTGGTCATTGTTGTATACCTTCACTGTCTACATGTCACACAATTTGAATTTAAATCACACAAGTAAGGGAGTATTATATAAATATACAACTTTTTTTCTTTTCTTTAAATAGCATAAAATGAAATCTATGTTTGGTAAACCAAGAGATTAGATTAAACATGAATAAACAAGTTAGTAAAGCGACTTTATAGTGTAGCACACATTTAATCAAGAATAAAATGTGCATACAAGTGGATTTCTCAAATAGATTTCTAAGCAGTCAATACTGTCACATTTAAAATATTCATGAAAGTTTCCATGAAGTGAAATATTATGAAAGGAGTTCAGAGAGAGCAATGCAAAAGATTTTGTATTTTCTTTTGGTAAATTGTAAAGGAGATCCGCAGAAATTAAAACTATTTTAATGGTTGCAATGGGTTTGGAAGGTTGAGTGTAGGAGGAAGAGAGCATGGTTGTTGCTGAACAGAATTACAGTTGGTCTCAAATTTATGACCATCCAACTTATGAGCACTCAGTTACAAATAAGATCCCATTACAGGGGTGTATTAATATTGGTTTTAACAATCCAACATGTGAACGTTTTCTTGCACTTAAAATGGCCTTCTTACATTGTCATATGTTGTGCTCCACATTGTTCCTATATTGTGTTGTGGAACCCATTTGCAAAATAATAACTGTCAGATAAATCATCTCTACGTTGAACAAAGTAAATTGGCCAATCATAGATCTAATTCACTGTTATCTCTAATTTGTAAGTCAGATGAATAAAATGATTTTGATGCTACAAAAAAAGACAAATTTGCAGCACAGTACCATTTTGTTCTTATGGTTTCTGCTGAAGTTACTGATCATGCAGGTGATTAAATACCTATCAACTATACTTGGTAGGTGGCTGGTGGCAAGATTATAAGAAAACAGTGGATGTTAAATTCATAATTTGAAAAAATTCTCCTCTCCTTGAGACATATCTGCAGATGGGAGAACTCAGCAACATCTCTGCTCCCTTACACTGAGAGAAATCATTACCATTGAGGAGGACAAATGTACATATTGTTTACTACCTGTGGGGTCAAGTACAATGCACACATACTTTGTATCAAAATTGTGAATACCTATAGCACAAGTGGGAGCTAACTGTGAAATCCAAACAAGATTAATATATTGTAAAATGTGAAACAAATTTATGATCCATATGTATCAAAAATGTTTCATTTCCTAACAAAGTCAAAGCAGTTTATTTCTGAGCCAAATTTAGAGATCAGTGGTCTAAAGAAATGCCCTTCATCATCCATGATTTGTGTTGTAAGAATTTGAAACTTGGGGAAAGTGTTGCAAGATGTTGATATTTGTTGCAATTCCCATGTCAGCCTACAGAAGGCAATCACTTGGTTCAGTTAGGATACTTGCTGAGATTCCCTCAAGTTCTACGGTTTGACAACAGGCCTTGCATTAACTTAAAAGGTTCTGTGATTCCAAGATGGCCTGGTTTACAAATCAGTTGACTCCCTACTTCTGAGCCAGGAAACCTGGGTTCAAGTTCCATCTGCTCCAGAAGTGGGTAATAGCATCTCTAAACAAGTCTTTTCAATGGTTTGACAACTGTAGAGACAAAATGGATTTCTCTAGGTAGAGCACACTGATAAAGGTATTTCCAAAAATATTTTGTTGAATAATGGGATATTGCATTGCTGATAAGGTCAATATTTATTGCCCATCCCCAACTGCCTTCCTGAATGGAATTCCTGATGAAGGGTTCCGATTCTCCTGCTCCTCGGATGCTGCCTGAACTGCTGTGCTTTTCCAGCAACACACACTCACTCCTGTATAGTGCAGACTGAGTAGGGGCAGTGCAATACCTTCCCCAAAACACTATTGAACTGGACTTGTGTTTTTATGATACCTTGCTAATACCATGATCATGTTGGGGTGGAATGATGAAATGAATCACTCAAAACCCAGGTCCACTTCAAGCATCAAGAGCTTCTGGGCAGATCTCCACTGAACAAAAGGAAGTGTTCACTACTTATATATTCACCTTCAGCCCTTTAGCTATTAGAAACCAGTCTTTGTGTGCATTGATAACCTTCACATCCAATCAGGTTAATCATGTGGCTTCATGATCAGTCCATGGATAGCTTTGGGTATTCCCATAATCTCACGATGATTGCTAGAATGCCCCCTTATTAGTTACCCTTGTCCTTCACAATACATGTTATTCAGCCACATTTCAGGCTTAACACCTGCACCAGTTACTCAATACACCCCTGCTATTAGCCTTAGACTGAATATCCATAGTAATGCAATTAAATCCCCTAAAAATGCCTATCTACTCCAAACCTTTTTGATACTCAACTTGGGGCTACCATTACCTGGGAGTCTTAATTGATGTGGATCAGCCTTCACCTTCTCATGATTAATACCAGAGTTTAGACCAAGCCAGTATGGAAGCTTCTGTTAGCATTTTCTCAAGGATGTTCCTTCTCAAAATGTCTTTGTGCAAGCAGAAGGTGCATTTTCTCTTGTTATTCAACAGGACTCATTTGTATGCATTTTGCAAGACCCTTTGTGTATTAACTTCCTCTTGTTACCTTGGATATAGTGCAGCTGTGAAGGCTATAATTACTCTAGCTTACAGTTTCATTTTAAAGCAGTAGACTATGGGAGCTGCTGTTTTGGCTAACAATGTTCCCCAGTCATTTTATGGTATTAGAGAACTGCTTTCAGCTTTTTGATACACTGCTTCAGCCATGGGCAACTCTAACTATCACTACAGTAACTAACATTCTAATCTAGAGTTATTTATCAACTGAATTTATATTCCTTTGTTGCCAGGGTGAGATTTGAGATCATGTTTACTGTTTACTATTGATATGTTTTGCCATACCTTTGTAGCTTCTAGCAGTACACTGAAAATTCTACAACTGCCCAATATCTGGCTTTTCTATGTAATAGTGATAGATAATGCCATCTGTTAGCCTTTATTTGAAATTCCAAGCAATAGAGCAATACTGTACACAGATAATCTAATCCTGCATTCCCTTGTCACTTACTTCAAAGTCTGTCATCAGCATTGGATAGAATGCTAGAGGTCTGTACAGATATTTGTACCTTTCACTGAGACAACAGAACCCATGTTATTTCATTACCATAGGCATCCATCATCTCCTAAGTACTGTCTTTTCTTATTTTCCTGTTCCTCCTGTGCAGAGTTTATGCTACTCTTGCAGCACAATTCATTTTTGCAGCTATCTATGTCCTTCAGCATGTGCACAAATCATTCTGTTGCATGTCTCCACTGTCATCCAGTTGGTAGGATTGCCCACATTGGGTTCCACTCCTATTCACATGAAATAGCCAGTGAATCAATTGCAATGACTTCACTTCCTGCAGCTGCACCATTACCTCTGCTGTCATGAGGATCTATCTTTGACTTCCTCCTATTCCTTACCTACATGTTGCCCCTTGGCAATATTAATATTACACTTAACCACGAGGTGAGCTTCCAACTTTACATTAGCTTAATCATTAAAAGTTGAAAATGTGTTGCTGAAAAAGCGCAGCAGGTCAGGCAGCATCCAAGGAGCATCTTCAGGAATCAAGAAGGGCTGAAGAAGGCCTGTAGAAGGGCTCATGCCCGAAACGTCATTCTCTTGCTCCTTGGATGCTGCCTGACCTGCTGCGCTTTTCCAGCAACACATTTTCAGCTCTGATCTCCAGCATCTGCAGTCCTCACTTTCTCCTAATCATTAAAAGTGTCTATTTCAACTTTCACAACATCATTCAAGTTCACCACTGTCTCAGCTCATCTACTAATAAAACATTAATTCATTCATGGTTTTGTTACTTTATGTCTCGAATATACCAATGCAGCATAGCCACTCTTTCACAGTCCACTTTCTGTAAGCTCGAAATTCTCCTGTCCACATCTTGACTGGCACAATGTCACGTTTTCCTATCATCAATGCGTTTGGAGTCTTACACTGGCTCTCAGTCAAGTAATATTTTGATTTTAAAATTTCCCACTGTTGCTTTCAGAGCCCTTTGTGGCCTCATCCTCCACCACACCTGTGATCTCTCTTCAGCTCCACAATCTCCTGAAACATCGACATTTCTCTAATTCTGGCCTCTGAGCACCTCTGATTTCAGCTGCTCCCATTACCAGCTACACTGCCTTTGAGCACTTGAAAACCTATTGACCCCAACTCTCTACCTTGCTTTCCTCCTTTAAAATTAAAAATCACACAACACCAGGTTATAGTCCAGTTGGTTTATTTGGAAGCACTAGTTTTCAGAGTGCTGCTCAGGCAACCACCTGATGAAGGATCAACGCTTTGAAAGCTAGTGCTTCCAAATGAACCTGTTGGACTACAACCTGGTGTTGTGTGATTTTTAACTTTGCTCACCGCAGTCCAACACCAGCTTCTGCACATCATTCCTCTTTTAAGGCACTCATCCGAACCAGTCTTTTGACCAGCACTGATTGGTTTCTTAGCTATTTGACTTCTATCTCCTTATGTAGTTCAGTATCATACTTTGACTTCTCATGTTCCTATGGAACGTACTGGGATATTTTATTACACGAACAGCTCCTGCATAAGTAAAAATTGTTGTTAGATTGAATCTGTCTGGGTGTACTGTGACATTTTTCCCTTGACATCTACTTGATGACATATGAGTGCAGCGTTAAAACTTCTTATTGAAGCTCTCCATTTTGTGATTGCCATTTCAATCAACAGGACTGGAACGAGTCCCGCCCATAGATCTTGTCACATTCACTAGATTTAGTAAAATTGAGAATCTTCTTCAAATTATAATTTGCAACCCGAGGGGATTTGTACTCATTCTTGTTTTCCCAAAACGTGTGGTAATAATAGCCATTAAAGAATGTGATTTGTTCTCAATACTTGCAATGTTATTCCAAGCTTCCTTCCCACTCCCCTGCTGCAGCTATTGCCAATGGCATGTAGCAATGTGCTAAAGCTGCAACTATACGTTAATTACTGCTACACCTTCGGGTGGCTGTGGCTTTGATAATATTCTTTGCTTTCCAGTTACCGTGTGGAATAGGAAATAAGCTCCTTGCACGCTAAATAAGCCTTCATTCCTTTCGTTATTTTGGAAGGACCATGTCTATGGTTTATTATTACTTCAACCAATATTCCGCGTTAATTGTGTATTTGTGGACTGTATTAGTTAACAACCTTTATATATTGTGCAAAAGGTTTTACCAAAAAGAAAAAGATATGTCACAATTTTGAATTCAAATGAGTTTAGTTGATCTACTATTGTGGATCTCTAAGTTGGCACTCATTTATTTTACTTTTTGCTGCTCTGTATATGTAGACCAGTTTTTATCTATCAGCAAAAGCTCGGATGCTGCCTGACCTGCTGTGCTTTTCCAGTACCACTCTAATCTAGACCCAGTCTTTATCTATTCCTTCTCACTGATGCTCAAGCCAACCCACCGCATGCTTTGTCCCCCAGCTCATGATCACCTTGGTACCATGCGTGCCATCCAACTTCCTAGCGTACTGTGACATCAAAGGGTGCCTTCTACAAGTATTTTGGTTTGCATGCAACTGCAAATAAACGTACTATGCCAGAGACACTCAGCATTTAATAGATCCAATGAGAAGCTGTTTGGATTGATGAGGCTAAAGTGAAGAGCCCACACTGGATCTGTAAATGTAACCATGTTGTTGCTGAATTCCATTGCACTGAGATCTTGCCATGCACAGTTCACATCACATTAAATCATAGAATCCCTACAGTATGGAAACAGGCCCTTCGGCCCAATAAGTCCACATGATCCTCTGAAGAGTAACCCACCCAGACCCTTTCGCCTTCGCTGTTACTCTACATTTGCCCCTGACTAATGCACCTAACCTACAGATCCCTGAACTCTATGGGGCAATTTAGCATGGCCAATTCACCTGACCTGCACATCTTTGGACTGCGGGAGGAAACTGGAGCACCCAGAGGAAACCCACACAGACACGGGGAGAATGTACAAACTCCACACAGGCAGTCACCCAAGGCTGGAATTGAACCCGGGTCCCTGGTGCTGTGAGGCAGCAGTATTCACTGCTGAGCCACTGTGACGTGAGCCTGCCATACTATTAATTTGTTCAAACCGCAGTTATAAAGGACATTACATGCAGAAGCAGAAGTGGACCATTCAACCCATTTCGTTTGCTCCAGTACTTGATGAGATCATGGCTGATCTAATAATCCTTTCTGCCTTTTCACTACAACCCTTGATTCCCTTACTGGTTGTAGTCTGTGTCTCAGCCTTGAACATTTTTAATGTCACAGATTCTACAGCTCCCTATAGTAAGGAATTACACAGATTTTCTACCTTTGGAAGAAATTCTGTGGTAAGCAAGCTACTAGAATGGATTTGGTGTGATAGGATTGATGACTATTTGGAAAAACACAGTTTGATTAAAGATAGTCATCATGGCTTTGCGAGGGGCAGGTCATGCCTCACAAGTCTTATTGAATTCTTTGAGGACATGACGAGACAAGTTGATGAAGGTCAAGCAGTGGATGTGGTGTATATTGATTTCATTCAGGCATTTGATAAGGTTCCCCATGGTAAGCTCATTCAGAAAGTTCATAGGTATGGGATTCAGGGAAATTTGGCTGTCTGGATACAGAATTGGCTGGCTGACAAAATCAGTGAGTCATAGTGGACGGAAGTTTTCTGCCTGGATGTTGGTGACCAGTGGTATCTGTTTTTGGGTCTCTGCTCTTTGTAGTTTTTATAAATGACTTGGATAAAGAAGTGGAAGGGTGGGTTAATAAGTTTGCCGATGACACAAAGGTTGGTGATGTTGACAATGGTGTCCAGGGCTGTCGCACGCTACAACATGACATTGACAGGATTTGAGCTGGGCTGAGAACTGGCAGATGGAGTTTAACATGGACAAACATGAAGTGATTTATTTTGGAAGTTCAAATTTGAATGCAGAATACAGGGTTAAGGACAGGATTCTTGGCAGTGTGGAGGAACAGTGGGAATTTGGGGTCCAGTTGCCATCCAAGTTGATAGATTTGTTAAGAGGACGTATGGTGTTTTGGCTTTCATTAACAGGGGGATTGTGTTGAAGGACCATGAGGTTCTGCTGCAGCTCTGGTTGCCTCATTACAGGAAGGATGTAGATGCTTTAGAGGGGGTGCAGAGGAGATTTTCTAAGATGCTGCCTGGATTGCAGGGCATGTCTTATGAAGAGAGGTTGAGTGAGCTTGGACTTTTTACACTGCAGTGAAGAAGGAAAAGAGGTGACTTGATAGAGGTGTGCAGGTAATGAGAGGGATAGATAGAGTGGATAGCCAGAGACCTTTCCCCAGGCAGAAATGGCTGTCACACAGGATCATAATTTTAAGGTGATTAGAGGAAGGTATAGGGGAGATGTCAGAGGTAGGTTCTTTACGCAGAGAGTAGTGGGTGTGTGGAATGCACTGCCAGGGGTGGTCGTAGAGTCAGAGACATTAGGGACACTTAACTGACTGCTGGACAAGCACATGGATGGTAGTAAATTGAAGGGTGTTTAGGTTAGGGTGATTATGGCCCCTGTTCCTAGACTCTTCCACAAGGGGAGATAATCTTTCTGCCTCTATGTTGTCAAGCCCTAAAGATTTTTATGTGTTTCACTCAAGTTGACTCTTTATTTGTCTAAACTCCAATGAGAATAGACCTGACCTTCTCAATCTCTCATAGAGTCACAGAGTCCGACAGCAGGTAAACAGATCCTTCGGTCCAATGAGTCCATGTCGAACATTATCCCAACTTAAACTTGTCCCACCTGCCTGCTCCTGGCCCATATCTCTCCAAACTTTTCATATTCATGCATTCATCCAACTGTGTTTTAAATATTGTAATTGTACCTGCATCCATCAGTTCCTCAGGATGTTCATTCCACACTCGAACCACCCTCTGTGTAAAAAATGTGTATCTTGTTTATTTTTCTAATCTCTCTCCTCTCATTTTAAAAATGTGTCCCCTAGTCTTGAAATTCTCCATTTTAGGGAAAAGACAACTACTATCAACTCTACCTAAACCTCTTGTTATTTTATAAACTTCTGTCAGGTTACCTCTGAACCTCCTATACTCTAGTGAAAAACATCCCAACCTTCCTCTATAACTAAAACCTTTCAAATCCGGCATCATTCTGGGAAGTCTCTTCTGAACCCTGTCCAGCTTGATAATATCCTTCCTACAACTGGGCGACCAGAACTGAGCACAGTATTAATAAAATCTCCCTAGTTAGCCTTCTCTGGGCCGCTCCCAATGCCAGTATCTGTTACCTTCGATAAGAGGGCCAACACTGTTCACAGTATTCTAGGTGTGGTTTGATTAATACCTTATATAGTTCAACAGTACTTCCTTATTTTTAACTCCATTCCCTTTGAAATGAAGGCCAACATTCCATTTGCCTTCACTTTTACCTGGAATTGTATACTAGCTTTTTGTGGATTCATTCATGAAGACTCCCAAACTCCCTTGTGCAGCAACTTTTTCCTATTTAAATAATATTCAGCCCCTCTCTTCTTCCTGTCATCACCTCATTTTCCCCATATGATGTTCCAGTTTCTCTGTCTTTGCTCACTCACATTGCCGGTTTATATGTCTCAATTAACCCCTCATGTCATCATCGCTGCTTGCCTTTTCGTCTAATTTTGTGTCATCCACAAACTCGGCTACAGTACATTAACTTTCCTTATACAAGTCATTAACTTGTTTTGTAAGTAATTGTTGCCCCATGGCACAAGATACAAGTTCCCATCCTAAAAGAATGCATTTGGCAGAACCCTTCTCCCATCACTAAGTTAGCCAATCCTCTATCTATACGATTATATTACCTCAACACCATACATCCTAATTTATTAAGTAGCCTTAGGTGTGGTACCTTATCAGAAGTCTTTTGGAAATCCAAACTTTTGGATCTGTGCTATTTGTTACTTGTTCAAAAGGGTTCTCAGAAAATTGTCAGACATTATTTCCAAATATGAAAGCCACAATTACTCTTTCCTATTACTTAATGTGCTTCTAAATGCTCTGTTATCAAATTCTTTCCAAGCATATCTAACATTTTCCAAATGGCAAGTGTGAAGCTAACTGGCCTGTAATTATATATAGTTCCCCTCCCTTTGAATAAAGGTACTATTTTGGCAGTCTTCTAATTCTGGGAACTTTTCAGAATCTAAAGATTGGTGGAAGTGCATCCATCATCCCTGTGCCTACTTTTAAGAAAAGAAATCCCAGCGTGCATCCGATCAAATCAAGGAGATTATTTTTTTTTTAGCCTCATTAATTTCCCTACTGTATTATCACTCGATAGAAAATATTTATTTCCAGCTCCTTTTTGACCCCTGGATTATTTTGTGTTTTTGGAATGTTATTTGTGTCTTCTGCTCTAAAGATTGATGCAAAGTATTTGGTGAACTCTGCCATTTCCTGCTTTCCCTATTATTATTTGGCTAGCTTCGTTCTCTAAGTAGCCCCCTGGAAAACCCTTTCCCCTTTCATTTTCTTAGTTTTAATTATTTACTAATTGCATTACCACACAGATCCCCCAGCACTTGAGGGGGGGAAAACCAATGAACTTGTAAGCTTGTTTCAATTGATGGGATACTGTACTGGAAAGAAAATGCCAGTATAGAAGGTAGGCTCCATTCAGTTTCTGTACATTATTTTTTATGGGAATATTTTGAATATTTTTAATGAACATATTAATTGTGAGGTACACTTTGAAGTGAGTTATGTTAACATTACCTCTAATTTGGGAGTTGGCTAGCTCAGTTGGCTGGATTGCTGATTTGCGATGCAGAGTGCTGCAAACTGCATGGGTTCAGTTCCTGTACCAGCTGAGGTATCCATGCAGGTCCCGCCTCCTCAACTTCACCTGAGGTGTGGTGACCCTCAGGTTAAACCAGCATGAGTCATCTGTCTTGAATGAGGCAGCAGTCCTATAGTCCTCTGAGACTATACTAGTATTGGTAAAGTCACTAAAATTCTGTCAGTCCTGAATTGTCACACTAACAGGAATTTGTGTGTTGTTAAGTTCGTCTTTCATTGATAATTCAAGAGTACCAAGATCTCAAACCCAAGTCTTTGAAGCATTCCTGAATGAACATTCTCCATTTTGATTGATCGTAATCCAAAGACTCCCATGAATCAGTGTGGATGTGTGGTCTCTTCAGGGATACTTTGAGGCCATCTCAAAAGCACTTCTCCTCTAGCTCCTTGGGCATATCCAGCTTGGACCACATTTCAAGTGGAGAAGTTGCTTCTAAAAAGTCTTTTTTTCAGAAATGTGATATCTAAAGTAATGCTCTACTTATGATCTCTCTTTTCATTTATATTTTGTAGAGAAGAAGCCATGATCTCTGCTTCCTTTGACAGCCTTGAGGTTCTCCTTGACTCTTTTGGCCCTGTAAGGGATTGCACAAAGGACAATGGTGGCTGTAGCAGAAACTTCTGCTGCATTTCTGATCGCAAACTCGATTCAAGTGGTTGTGTAGTAAGTAGAGTTCATTCATTGGTGCATTATATCATATTTGTCACAAATCTCTGGCATGCATTAAACATGACCATATACAGTTTAAAAAGTTGTACCTTGATGCACAAGTTGCTGCTACTGGCCATTAAGCAATGTACTCTTTCTTCTTTTCAATTCTGGTCCTAATTACTGTAAATAGCTTTTAAGTGATACATTTTACATTGCTTGACTGATAAATGATGAAATGCTTTTGGATTATACAAAATATTCTGGATTAAATCTTCAATTAGTGATTCACTCTAATTGCAGGAGTTCTTCAGAGTAATGTTTCATGACCAAACATAATTATACCGCATGCTGTCAATGCCCTTCCCCTCAACTTACTTACTGATGATTACACAGTGTTCTGTACCTTTCACAAATCCACAAATACTGAAACTGCTCACATGCAGCAAGATTTGGGACAATATTCAGGGTTGGGTTAATATTTACATTTTGCGAGTACAGAGGCTATGGCCATTTCCACTGACAGTGAGAGAGTGTAAGAATCTAACCATCATCTTGCACTTACTGCACACCTGGCAGTTGAAATCCAATATAATGTGGATCAGTGAGACAAATCCACTTTTTGCCCAGGGTCTTATGGCTCCCAACTGAGGTCTGAAGGGATCTCAAAAGTCACAATTAATGGTTCTGTCTTTGGCCTCAGAAGGTTCTTGGCATTATATATGAAGTTCCAATCAAAAAGCCTTCAGACAGTCTTTCAAATACAAACTCTCATTCTCAAAAAGTTTGCTTTTTAGTCAATAGAGATGGCAACAGCAACACACTGGCTAAAAAAAAAATTTCCATCTCGGGCGCTGACTCAATTCATTAAATGTTATGAAAAGACAGCATGCAATGTGATAACTCTATTACAGAAACTGGGTTCATCGTTTGATTATCTTTCGCTAATTCATGGTCAGGATCATTTCTGTCTTATATGTTGGACGATGGGCACTTTTGATATTATGAACTGAAGTCTTCCTGAGTAGTCTTCCTGCTTAGTCTTTCTGATTGTCATCTGTAAGGACAAATCTGTTTGTTCATTAGTATTGCAGGAGAGCTTCAGCACACCTCACAGATTCAGTGCTGGCACTTTAAATGACATCAGGTGCTTGAGAACATAGAGCGCGATTTGATTAACCATAACCTTGGTGTACTTCAGGTTCCAGATTAATACGTCACTCTCAATTTGTATTTTGTTGATTAAGACGGCTCCTGTTTATTTGGTCAAATAACCAAATATAATGGGAGTTTCTTTCAAGGCAGGAACAACGGTCTGTTGTTCAGACTTACCAGTTATTGCTTCACAGAACAACCCAAAACACTTTCTTGCAGTGGAATCACAATTTCAATGAACTCAGTGTGGTACCTCTGACTTAAAAATGCCACACTCCAGCTTCATTAGCTCACAAAATATGTGTGACAGACATCCCGCAGGAAGGGGGAGAATTAGCTGCTTCATAGCACTCAGTGAATTAAGTCATGTATTAAGAAATGTGTCATTGCAGCCATAAACTTGCAATGACTTGAATAAACTAAATTCTACTTTGATTAAACAGGCATTCTGGGATATTAATGTTTTAAAATTGAATTCTGCATGTGTTTTTTTCAGTAAAAAGTGTAACCCATTGGCTTTGATGACCACACCTATACATTTACATTTTGTTCCACACTCTGCTTAAATTCAAGAGCTCTTGAAGATATGTTGGGAGTTGTGGGTTAAGTTTGAGAAACTGATATTTTGTCACGACTGAGCAGAGGTGAGGGTAGTACATTGTCATCCTGGGCTTCGGAAGTTCAGGTAGGGTGGGAAGGTGGTGGTGTACTGACCATTCCCGACTCTCTCTCCAGTTTGACAGCATTGCTGTGGGAGTTCTGGGGTTTCTCAAATATCGGGTGGGATTGCAGGATTTAAAAAGATTGTTATTGTCACATGGATCATTCCAAAGATAATATAAAAGAAAGATTATAAAGTTACCAGGAAGAGTAGTAAATCTAAGGCTTTTATAATTTGGCAAAAACAAATTGAGAATATATTAGAAACAAAACTGTTGAGAATAACTTGCAAGAGGCATACAAACAGATCCCAAGTATTTCTATAGACTTATAAATAGGAAGAGATTAATGGAAGTCAACAGCGGCACAGGAAGGAATATAAAGGGAAATAAGGGAGTAGAAAAACTAAAGATCTATTTACCATCTATCTTCACAGTATAGGAAAAAATACTTTCTAGAAAAATGAAGAATCAAGGGTGTAGCAAGAATGAGGAACTTAAAGAAATCAATTCGAACATAGAAATAGCTACCAAAGAAATTAATGGGACCAAGTGGCAACGTGTTCCCTGGGCTTGACTACCTTTAATCTTGGGTTTTAGAAGATTATAGGAGAAAGTGAAGACTGCAGATGCTGGAGATCAGAGCTGAAAATGTGTTGCTGGAAAAGTGCAGCAGGTCAGGCAGCATCCAAGGAGCAGGAGAATCGATGTTTCGGGCATGAGCCCTTCAAAAAGGCAGCTCACCACCACCTTCTCAAAGCCAACTGGAGTGGGAAATAAATGTTCACTCTGCTAGCAACACCCACATTCTATGTGTGAGTAAAGAGAGTAAAGTGAGTAAAGAGATGCGTGAGTTTTAGAAGATTATGACAACAAGGAAATAGATTGCTTTTCTTTTGTTTCAGCACTTCTAAGATTTCCTGAGAAGAAAAGATAACAAAGGTAAGCTAGCTATTCAAAGTTGAGGAGAGAAAACAGACAACTAAACATCTCTTTACTCACGCATGGAATGTGGGTGTTGCTAGCAGAGTGAACATTTATTTCCCACTCCAGTTGGCTTTGAGAAGGTGGTGGTGAGCTGCCTTTTTGAATTACTGTAGTCAATTTGATGTTTACTGACAAGGCTGTTCAAGAGAAAGTTCCAGGATTTTGACCCAGTGACGGTGAAGGAACTATATTTCTAAGCCAAGATATTGTGTGGCTTGGAGATAAACTTACAGGTAGCAGATTTCCCTTATAATTGCTGCCTTTATTCTTCTTTATGGTAAGATTGTAGATTTGAAATGTGCTGTTTAAGGACCTTTGGTGATTTTTTTTGTAGTGCATCCTATAGACTGTACACAGTGCTGCTACCGAGTGTCAGTGTTGGAGGGAGTGAAATGTTTGTGGATATGGTGCCAATCATAATTCTTAAAAGTGCAGAAACAGCTAAAAACTTAGAAATGCAGATAGTGCACACCAATCCTTTTTTACCAAAAGCTCAAGAATAAAGAAGTTGTTCAGAATTTATCTTTATAATACTTGTATTGTGAAGAAAGCTAGTCGGTCTTTAAAGTGGTAACAAGGTAATCTTAAAAGATGGCTCTTAAAACCTCACAACTTCTCAGGAATTCAACTGCAGGCAAAAGCAGACAGGTTGTGCAGTTATCTTAAAAGTCAATCAGAAAGGCTTATTGATTAATTGAATGGGTCCTTTGAACCCTCAACACATGTAAAGATTCAAAGCTTCTGTAGTGTTCAATAGGTGACAGCAAGGAAGTCACAAGAAATTCCCGCTTAACTTTGCTCTGTTGAACAAAGAGGTATCCATGTTACAATTTGCAGCCATTTTGGTTGATGTTGACAAAAGCCATTTTAAAAGTAAACTCTCTGACGCTACGAGAGCGACATCCTGAAACAGCAACTTCCTTCTCAACAACGAGACCAAGTAAGGCAGCTGGGATAGTTTAAAAAAAGGACTGCTGTCCTGATCCAAGCTACAAAAAAGGTTACAATGTGCTGCACCATAAATGTGAAACAGAGAACCCTTCACTCACTCCCAGAACCTGATCTGCCTAGTTCACCTGTGGACGAATGGACTACAGAAGCCATCATAGTTGTTGAAACCTACTTTGCGTTTCAACCTCTTCACGTCAGAAATAGAATCTTCAAACAGGTCAGACGATGATATTAGAGATGGATCATCTTTCCATCGCCTAACGCAGCTTTTATTCTTTGACAATGCAAGGGTTTAAAGCAAGTATATTTAAAGCAAGTATTTCTTAGCTAATTATTACAGTTTACTTAAGTTACCTTCAACAATAGTTGTGTAAAAATCCAACCTTCAATATTGCTTAAAGCATCATATTGTGTTACAGGTTGTGTCTAAATTGAAACATTTGATCATTTTTACAAAAATGGATATACACAAACTTAAGTAAATTATGTTTATGGATCACTCTGAGAATACGACTGGTATATATTTTTAAAATAAGTCTTACAATAATTTTACAGCAGTTTGATGAATTTAAGTACTCACAATTTAATTACTGCAACTGCCCTGATCTAAGGAAGGACATGCTTACACTGACAGGAGGCAATAATGATTCACTCGACTGCTTCCTGACTTCAAGGAATTGACAGGCTTGATGCTCAGATGATGTTTCCCTTAGCAGGGGGGATCTAGAATATGACACCTCGAACCAAGTGGTCAGAAATTGCTTCACTCAAAGGTGTGGCAAAGCTTTGGAATGTTCTGCCCCTGAAGAGTGTGGATGCAGTATTGAGTTGAGTTTATTTAAGACAGTAGTCAATAGATTTGTGTGTCATAAGAGAGTTGAGGTATATGGGGGATGGTACGGTTAAATTGAATATTATTATGTGTACATACAGAGTGAAAGAGCAGGCTTGAAATATCAAAATGCCTACTCTAGCTCCTAATTCTTACGTTCTTACCAACTATTGATTACAAAATTACAACTTTAAGACATTGCTAATTGAGCAAAGATGTATATCTGTTCCATGTATTTCCTTGGTTATCCCCCAAGAGTTGATATCTATGCAAATGTCAAAAATATGTTAATGCATATCAGTTTCACCTTTCCTAAGCTTAGATCCTTGAAGTTAATTGACACAGTTATCAGTTGTCAACTATAAGAATATAACTTGGCTTCTATAAGCACTGTGTCCTTGCCCTAAAAGCTACCTCATTTCTACATCTGGATTAAGAGTTGCTTATGGAAGTGAGTGAGAGATCATAACAATATCAGAGAGCAGCAAGAGAGTTTCTGTCAGTCATTCACTTCCAAAGACAGGTAGGTTCTTAAGATATCTGTAAAGCTCTTCCAACCTGAAGATTATGAACACACTAGGTTCTGGGGATTGGATTTTGTTGGAGAGATCAGATTTCACTGGCAATTGTGACCCCATGTTGAGAATCTATAAATGTCTATGACTTAATGATTACAGTCTTCCACAGGGGGAACAATTAAAATCCTGCCATTGGGAAATCATCCAATTAGTCTGGAGGCTATAGCGAGGAAGCAGATGGCCAATCAGAGAGCTGCCACACTTGTCAGGATGGTAATCCCACCAGAAGAGCTGAGCAAGAGGTTAACAGATTTTTATAGAAGTCAACAATTTTTTTTTAAGAAAGAAAGAAACCCCAAGCACTTTTTGACCCCTTCCTGGAGCAGCAACAGATAATACTGCAGCCTTGATGTTACAACCTAGTCACTGGGGTACTCCAGTTCTGAGAGCAGCACCCCCAGCCTCCCTCCAGAGAGCCACCTGCAATGAATTGTTGGGCAGTGGTGGGCAACGATAAGAACTGGAATATACTAATCCTGTCTCAAAGCAGACATCAAGTCAAGCCTTGGAATATACTAGTCCTGTCTCAAAGCAGATATCAGGTCAGGCCTTGGAATATACTAGTCCTGTCTCAAAGCAGATATCAGGTCAGGCCTTGGAATATACTAGTCCTGTCTCAAAGCAGATATCAGGTCAGGCCTTGGAATATACTAGTCCTGTCTCAAAGCAGATATCAGGTCAGGCCTTGGAATATACTAGTCCTGTCTCAAAACAGGCATCAGGTCAAGCATTGGAATAGTGGTGCTGGCAGAGCACAGCAGTTCAGGCAGCATCCAAGGAGCAGCGAAGTCAACGTTTTGGGCAAAAACCCTCGTCGATTTCGCTGCTCCTTGGATGCTGCCTGAACGGCTGTGCTCTTTCAGCACCATTAATCCAGAATCTGGTTTCCAGCATCTGCAGTCATTGTTTTTACCCAAGCCTTGGAATATACTAGTCCTGTCTCAAAGCAGACATCAGGTCAGGCCTTGGAATATACTAGTCCTGTCTCAAAGCAGACATCCAGTCAGGCCTTGGAATATACTAATCCTGTCTCAAAACAGGCATCAAGTCAGGCCTTGGAATATACTAGTCCTGTCTCAAAGCAGACATCCAGTCAGGCCTTAGAATATACTAATCCTGTCTCAAAACAGGCATCAGGTCAGGCCTTGGAATATACTAGTCCTGCCTCAAAATAGGCATCAGGTCAGGCCTTGGAATATACTAGTCCTGTCTCAAAGCAGACATCCAGTCAGGCCTTGGAATATACTAATCCTGTCTCAAAACAGGCATCAAGTCAGGCCTTGGAATATACTAGTCCTGTCTCAAAACAGGCATCCAGTCAGGCCTTGGAATATACTAATCCTGTCTCAAAACAGGCATCAAGTCAGGCCTTGGAATATACTAGTCCTGTCTCAAAGCAGACATCCAGTCAGGCCTTGGAATATACTAATCCTGTCTCAAAACAGGCATCAGGTCAGGCCTTGGAATATACTAGTCCTGCCTCAAAATAGGCATCAGGTCAGGCCTTGGAATATACTAGTCCTGTCTCAAAGCAGGCATCAGGTCAGGTCTTGGATGCCACTTCCTGTAGGTCAGAGAGCTGATTCTGGGAATCGAGGCAGGAATGCAACAGGAAGCCAACTCAAAATAACCAAGCCTCTAATTTCTCAGATCTTCACCTGCCAGTCCCTCTTCCATGGAGCTGTGAAAATTCCATCATACTTACAGCCCATTTTCAATGACTTCTGGGGTTCCCCACAACCGAGAGAGTTGGAAAATGACACAAATTACACTCAGAACTCATATAGTTACATAGTCTTCATACAAGCCCAGTTAGGAGTTAGACCTATCTGCACTTCTCCATTTGGCTTTTAAAATATTAGCAAAGATTTTTTTGTTTGTTTGTACAAGGCATTATTGGCTTTTAGCTTAGAAGCCTTTTTTAAAAAATATGGCTTAATAGGCTTTAGAATTATAGTTGAATTAGCTTGATTCCCAGTCACTTAGTATTCAGGTCAATTACACACTTCATTTCAACTCAAGTTAATGATAGTGTAGTTCATTTTCAGAGTGTGTTACGATAAGGAACAGGTCTACAGGAACATTTTCAAAGGTTAAGTAAGGTATGGTGGGCCTAGCAACAGAACATTGAAGAATAGGCTCTGATGGTGACTTTGAGATCTTAGCACATTATAAAAACACAGTTTAGGCATCAAGCTCAAAAGAGGTTATGCCATCAAAGCTCAAAATGACCTGCAAAGTTCAGTAAGCAGACATATCTGGAGGTATGTGTTTATCGCCTGTGTTATTCAAAAAGCCTGCACTTGGGTTGTGGGGCATGTTGAGCAGGAATGATATGGGAATTGTTTGCAACAGATGGGTGTCAAGCAGGGTAGGTATTAACCATAAATTAAGAAAGCATTGAACACTTTAAAAAGGAGGCCTGTGACAGGAAGGTGAATAGAGATAATGAAAACTGTACCAACTACTCATTGTAAATTAACATCCATCATGCTTTCCTGTTCATATTGATATTTCTGTTCCAATAAGACAGCGCACTGTAATCAAAACCGCAGATCTTCCAATTCATGTCTGTGCATATCTTGCAAACATGGAATCCTTTGGGATGTGGGATCTGCGTTGTATTTCATGCACCTGTGAGCATGGATCATTGCCACCTGTTCTCACCCCCACTTCAGTGGGCACCGAATGAGAGCGTTCTTGGAAGAGAAACTAAGTGTTGCCCTCATAGAGTAACAATCTGGAAATTAATTCCTGGGGTCATCACAGAAGTTAAAGATTTTTAAAAGTGCATAGAATTTACATATTGTAGACCCAAGTTGGTATAAAGCATAAATAAGATTTTTGTAATTGAAATGCTGCTATTTATTGCAAATAACTGGATTGTAACTATAGACGAATAATGAATTGTCAAAATATAACTGCGCTAGGTGGTACTCCAACCCACTTACAAACCACCCCCCCCCCCCCCCACCCCCCCTACACATACATATAGATGCCAAACAAAAGATATGATAAGTGGAGAGAAAGACTGGAAAGACAGTTTAGTGGTCCCTGTCGACATGTTTGCTGAGATTATCCTTTTGCTGATCCAAATACTGTCGCCCTTGATTTTCCTGCTCCAGATATTTCCACTTGTTTGTAAGAGATACACAGTGACTGGTTCACACATTAATTAGTAAGTCTGTTAACAAAGATGTTCCCAGGATTGGAGGGTTTGAATAGGCTGAGACTGTTTTCCCTAGAGTGTCAGAGGCTGAGGGGTGACCTAAGAGAGGTTTATAATATCACGTGGAGCATGGATAGGGTAAGTAGGCGAGGTCTTTTCCCTGAAGTGAGGGAGTCCAAAACTAGAGGGCAACACAAACCAATCTCACTGCAAAGCAGAAAGGGCCAGTGCACATAACAACCAACTGACACTGAAAGATGATGTACTTTTTAACATGTTTTTGATTCTTGCCTGAAATGAGAAAAAAAAGTATTTAAAAATCTAAGGATGGTTGAAGGATTATTGCACTTTTTAAAAAAAAATCAAGTTACCGAATGCACATGCTAAGTCTGTTGACAAAGGAGATGGGAAATCCTATTAACGAGCTGGAGCCAAGGGGCTGTCTATGAATGGAGATTCAGTTGGCAACAGGTAGCTGATAGGTCTGTGAAATGGTGACCAGTTATCGATGACGTCAAAGCGTCCTGTTGGCCAACAGCTGTATGATTGGCTCCCAGGTAGCTGAGAAGCTTAGGGGTGTGCATGTTCAGCAGAAGGTATTTGACATCTGGAAGAGAAGAAACCTTTTTTTTACAGTGAAACAAAAACAGCATCTCAAATCTGAAGGTAGCCAGTTTCTTTCTCTTCATCAGTTGCTGTAAGATGAAAATTTAAAAGTTATCTGGTTTTGGGTCATAGAGATGTACAGCATGGAAACAGACCCTTTAGTCCAACTTCCATACTGGCCAGATATCCTAACCTAATCTAGGCCCATTTGCCAGCATTTGTCCCATAGCTCTCTAAACTCTTCCAATTCTTATACCCATCCAGATGCTCTTAGGTGTAACTGGAAAATTTGCTCCTATTACATAATTTTGTGTGTTGGGGTGTATGTGGACATCATAATGAGGTCAGAATTTAGAGAACGTTTCTGTCATTTAAGGCATAGTTGGGAGATCCTGGAACTTGTAAAGCTACTGGCCCCTCTTGCTTTGCAGTGTAGATTGGTTTGTGTCCCACACAAACTACGAGGCAGATGAACAGAACCCTATGAATATCTGGAAGCTTATTCTTGAATGTTAAGAACATTAAGCCTGTCTTATTTGCTATTACAAAACTTGAATTCTTACTGTCAAATTGAAATATTTGCAGTGAAGGTTTCCTGCAGCAAATGTATAATTAAAATTACCAATGTCAGCTGAAAGCATAGGATCTAGACTATTTCACCATTGAGGGATGATAAAGCCTCCATATAGATTCCCCTTTGTCCCGACTGTAACAAATCTACAAAGTTGCTTATCCCCAAATCCCTGTCACCCTCCATTAAATGTGTTATTCATTGTTTTACTGGAAGCAAAATAAGTTGTTAAACCTTTATGGAAGTCCAAGACAGTCATAAAGGGGTTAATGCCACGGTTATTTCATGCAACACAACAATTTTAAAAATGAATAATTGTCACAGTTCAGCTGGATTGCTGACTTGTTTTGCAGAATATTTCTGAAAATTCTTTCTGTGCATACCTTCTGCTGATTCTCTATTTTATTACTGACATATCAAAAAGGGAAACACAATGAGAAGAAAATTTTGTGGAATATTGAATAACGTTGTTGCTTTGTCTGGATGTATTCTACTGTCCCATAAAAGCAGCTTCTCAGTTTCTCTACGTGTTCATAACTCATTAGAATGCAACCAAGGCTTGCTTTCTCTTCCTATCACCTCTCCTGGCATCACTCTTTTGATCAATTAAATTCCACACTTTTTGTATTACCACCTTCCTCTTAAATGGATTCTTATCTGTTGAAATCAAGACGCACTATTCCATTATCCATTCGCAAATCCATACCCAGAGCTTTGAAACTATACAAGACTTCGTGTCAATTTTCTTGAAACAGCGTAGAAAAGACTTAGAAGGATGTTGTAAAAACAATGACTGCAGATGCTGGAAACCAGATTCTGGATTAGTGGTGCTGGAAGAGCACAGCAGTTCAGGCAGCATCCAAGTCGCTTCGAAATTGACGTTTGGGGCAAAAGCCCTTCAGAAGGATGTTGCCAGAGTTGGAAAGTTTGAGTTCCAGGGAAAGGGTGAATAGGCTGGGGCTGTTTTCCCTGGAATGTCGGAGGCTAAGGGGTGACCTTATAGAAGTTTATAAAATCATGGGGGGCATGAATAGAGTGAATGGTCAATGTTTTTTCCCTGGGGTGGAGGAGGGCCAAAACTAGAGGGCCTAGGTTTAAGGTGAGAGGAGGAAAGAGTTAAAAGGGACCTAAGAGGCAACTTGTTCACGCGGAGGGTGGTGCGCGTATGGATTCAGTTGCCAGAGGAAGTGGTGGAGGCTGGTACAATTAGAACATTTAAAAGGCATCTGGTTGGGTACATGAATAGGAAGGAATATGGGCCAAATGCTGGCCAATGGGAGTAGATTAACATATAATATCTGGTCGGCATGGACGAGTTGCACTGCAGTGTCTGTTTACAACTATATGGCTTATGGTGCAGATCCATCTGCCGGGCTGTTAGTGAAGGAGTACCAGGATTTTGACCTAGCAGCATGAAAGGAAAGGTGTTACAGTTTCAAGTTGGCATGCAACTTGTAAGTGACTTTTCAGATGTGTTTGTCTGAGTTTGCTGCTCTTGCCCTTCTAGTTGACAGAGGTTGCAGTTTTGAAATGTGCTGTGTAAGTTCCGGCAGTACATTTCACAAATGGAGGTGGTGTGGGAAGCAGTGGACATGTCCAATGCAGTGGGTGGGACACTGATGAAATGGACTTTTTTACTTTGAGTTGGCAAATTTGTTGAATGTTCATGGAGCCACACACAGGCAGGCAAGTACCGAAATTATCCCCCTGTACTCCTGATTTGTGCCTGACTGTTTAAGGTGGGGGATTCAGCAGTAGCAATGCTGTGAATGTCAAGGAGAAATGGTTAGATCAATAAGAATGTCTTATATTTCTCATTTCAAATGAAAGGAATCTATTTGGACTTCCAAGTGTTTGTATAACCACGTGCCAAACTAAAGCATCAAAATTCTCTTGACTCTCAAAGTCTGTTTCCCTGTCATTTTTAATTACTTACTTTATGGTTTTGCTACCAAAATGACTAATTTCAAATTTTTCATGTTATACTATCCCTGACATCTTTTTGTCCCTAACCAATTTATATGCCTTTTCTATTTCTTTGTCTCCTATTCATAGCTTAGTTTGTCCCCCAGCCCTGTATGATGAACAGTATTGTGAAAGTTGCACTCGATCTTCTCATCCAGATAATTACCATTGTTTTGTACATCACTGATTCTTCACAGGATTCCACTGGTTAGACTTGCCATCCAAAAACTTAGCCATTTACTCCTACTTTCTGTCTGTGAACCAGTCTGTACTCCACATTAACATATTACTGCAACTCCATGAGCCCTTTTATCATATAACCTCTTGTCTTTATTAGTATTGATTGCTCTAAGTTCTTCCTTCTCACTTAATCCTTGGTTCTTACATTTTTTGATATAAATTTATGTGTCTTCTATTGTTAAGAAAGACACAAAGACTTGAAATTTTGGAGCACAAAGGCCTGAACTGTGCTGAGTAACAACAAGTTAACAGTATTAGTCCATGTAGTCCTCACTTTCTCCTAGTATTAGTCACCATGTCAATTTCAAAGATACAGATGTTAGCGATGATCACCTGACTTGGGGAGTGAGGGAACAAGAAAAGAGATGGGCAAGAAAATAATCCTGCTGCCCTCCCCACTGAGTCCAATTAAACCTTTGTTAAGAAAAACATTTTTTGATCCTCTGCTTAAGAGAGAGGGTGGGAGGCATTGATTGGTTTATTCGTGCCCCTGAATTTCCCGATATGAAAAATGAAACTCTTTTTACTCTTCCTATGGTAATTTTTCGCAGCCACATATTTGTTTTTATCATTACTATGCTTTGACAACTTCTCTTTACTTCCTGTTTTAAAAATAATGCAATAATCTCTGCAGTTATTGTTGAACCACTTTTCCAATGGACATGTTCTTCCTCAAAGGCCATATTCGTTGAAAATTATGCGTGTTATTAAATATTCGCCATTCCTATCTGGTGCCATGTATGTTCGTCTCGATTCCTAATCAACCTGAACGAACCTGCTTGTCACACCTCTGCAATTGGTTTCATTTAAATTAAGGAACATAGTTTTGGACAAATTGTAACAAGCTCAAATGTCAGTGTCATGATCTGTCATATATAATCGCTGTTTGAGGAAATGTTTTTATACGAGATGGTAATTAGCATTTTGCACAATACTAAGTCTGAAGTTCTGATGGATTCCTCAACATGATTTTCTAGAAAAGCAAAAACGTTACACAAATGCATCATCCGAGTTACTTTTGCCCATTGGGTTAGCCTAATCACAGAGTAATGTCACTCAGGTTCAGTGCAAGGCTCTCGGAGATGTTAAGCAAAAGTGAGGACTGCAGTTGCTGGAGGTCAGAGTCGAGAATCTGGTGCTGGAAAAGCACAGCAGGTCGGGCAGCATCTGAAGAGCAGGAGAATCGAGTTTCAAGCAAAAGCCCTTCAGGAATGAGACTGAGAGCCTTGGGGGTGGAGAGGTAAATGGGAGGGGGGTGGGGCTGGGGGGAAGGTAGCTGAGAGTGCATGATAGATCAGAGGGGAGGTTGGAGCGGATAGGTGGAAAGGAGATGGACGGGTAGTACTGGTCAGGAGGAAGGTGCTGAGTTGGAAGTTTGGAACTAGGATAAGGAAGGGTGTGGGAAAATGAGGAAACTGCTGAAATCCACATTGATACCATGGTGGTGAAGGGATCTGAGGTGGAAGATGAGGTGTTCTTCCTCAAGGCATCAGGTGGTAAGGGAGTGACATCGGAGGAGGCCCAGGACCTGCATGCTCTTGGCAGAGTGGGAGGGGGAGTTGAAGTGATCAGCCACAAGAGCGGTGCGGTTGTTTGGTGCAGGTGTCCCAGAGATGTTATCTGAAGTGCTCTGTGACTTAGCATCCTGTCTCCCCAATGTAGAGGAGATTGCATGGAGCAATGGATACAGTAAATGACGTGTGGATGTACAGGTGAAACTCTGATGGATGCGGAAGGCTCCTTTTGGGCCTTGGACAGAGGTAAGGGGGGAGATGTGGGCACAGGTTTTGCAATTCCTGCAGTGGCAGGGGAAGGTACCGAGAGGGGAAGGTGGATTGGTGGTGGGCGTGCACCTGACGAGGGAGTCACGGAGGGAACAATCTTTATGAAACGCAGATAGGGGTGGGGAGGGAAATATATCTCTAGTGTTGAGGTCCATTTGTAGGTGGCAGAATTAGCAGAGGATGATGCGATGTATATGGAGGTTGGTGGGGTGGAAGGTGAGGGCTGGGGGGTTCTGTCCTTACTGCAGTTGGAGGGGTGGGGTTTGAGGGCGGAGGTGCGGGAAGTGGATGAGTTGTGCTGGATGGCATCATCAGCCATGTGGGAGGGGAAATTGTGATTTTTAAAGAAGGATGCCATCTGGTATGTTCTGTGGTGGAACTGGTCCTCCTGGGAGCAGATGCAGAGGAGGTGGAGGAATTGGGATTATGGAATGGCATTTTTGCAGGAGGCAGGGTGGGAGGAGGTATAATCCAGGTAGCTGCGAAGGTGTTTCTGAGTCATATTTATTGCAGCATGTAAATGAAAGCCTTTATTCATTTTCAATCTTGAGAGCTTTTTCATGTTCATTATTGAGGTTCCTAATTTTGTTTTGGAAAAGTATTAACAATGAATTGGTTTGGAGATGACTGTGTTGGACTGGGGTGTACAAAGTTAAAAATCACAACCATCTGAAGAAGGAGCAGCACTCCGAAAAGTACTGCTTACAAATAAACCTGTTGGCCTATAACCTGGTGTTGTGTGATTTTTAACTATTATCACTGAAGGTGAGGAAAATTAAAGTGTGAATCCAAGGGGGAGAAAAGACTCTTGCTATTCCTATCAACCCACCACTCTGGCTATTTGGACACATGCATTTTGTATTATGTTCAATTTGACTTAATATTGTACTGTAATTCTATTAAGTCCTTATATATTTTTTCGAATTATTTAATTTTGTTACTAGCGAGACTGAGAAATAATGATGTTTCTCAATGAGCGTGCATGTTCAACTGAATACAATTTCCTGACATGATGTGAAATTAAGTTCTCTTGAATCATTTAGTCACTGCTGTTTGTTTGGTACGTAAAAATAATAGAAGATTGGCAATAAATTATAAACCAGTAATTCACTTGATGGATTTTGATGATGCACTAGGTTGGAAGAACCAAGCTTCACTGGTTTATAAATGTCATCAGAACCCTGAGATTAAATTACTCCCTTCATTTCATTGCCAGACAATTATTATGCATCATATACAAGATGAAGTGCTCTGGTTGTCATGTAGTGTTTATTACATGACTTCTTCATATGTATCTCTTCTATAATCAAGTCAGCTGAAGATCCCAGTTAGATTCCAGTATGCAGCTTTGATCTATTGATGGCATATGTCACACGAAATATTCAATTTGTGTCAAGCCTGTGCCTCTAGATCTGTTTTCTATTTGTATGAGCTATAAAACATCGAACAACTGGACATCAACTGTAAAAGAAAAGTTATTAGTTGACTGGCATAAGAGATCACAATTAAAAAAAAGGATGCGTAATAATGGGCAGTGATAATCAGTAGTTATTGTGCTCAGATTGTCCCTAATGTACGTTTTCCAGTAACGTTATACTAAGTTGCTAAGTGTGATTTTCTGCTATTGCATTGTTTCACAATTTTATTATATTTACATGTCTGGTTCTCTCTCTTCATTTTTGATATCTTCTGTACAATATTCTTTGTCTTTATTAACTTTATAATCTGACAATATCTCAATCATGCTTTGCATGTCAAATATTTGTAATTGGGTTAGCACTGCTGCCTCTCGGATCTAGGGACCCGGGTTCGATTCCAGCCTCAGCCAACTATCTGTGTGGAATTTGCACGTTCTCACTGTGTCTGCATGGGTTTCCTCCCAAAGTCCAAAGATGTGCAAGTTAGGTGGATTGGCCATGCTAAATTGCTCATAGTGGCCAGGGATGTGCAGGTTAGGTGAATTAAACATGGAAAATGCAGGGTTACAGGGATAGATTAGGGGGGGTAGACTGGGTGGGATTTTCTTCAGAAAGTTGGTATAGACTCAGGCCAAATGACCTGCTTCCACACTGTAGGGATTCTATGATTGTATGAAGTGCTCGTGAACATATTAATACTTTAGAATGAAATAATACTTTAGAATGAAATGTGTCAGTATAAATAACAGGACACACCAACACCAACATTTGCCATTGTATGTTATGAGTGACGTTTAACAAAGCATCTCAAATCCTTTTTATAGACAACATCTATATCCTGGTTAGCCAGCACATCTGTTTCATAAAGCAGTTTATCTTTCAACATGCTTTCTACCTATGCTAAAAGTTCAGTGTACTGCATGCACTTCCTTTTGATGTACCACCCTTCTGTCACACCATTTGTAACTGGATTAAAGTGGTACTCTCCAATTCTGTTTGTATGTGAAGCAGCTGCTTCACAATCAACCACAATAATCAATGGTTGTACATGGTGTCACATGGCAAACTGTCCCCAACATAAAACAGCAATGTTTTTTGATTTACCAAGGTATAGCACAGCGCATATACAAGCAATACATTAGAAATTGTTGCTTAATGCTCAACTCTATTCAGGATCTCTTTCTTTCTTATCAAAGTTACCTTCTGTCACACATTTCCCAACATGCCACTCTGATCACCTCCTATTTGTTGGCTCAAGGGAACAGTAATTGACAGCACGGTAAGCTGAAGGCAGACATCACCAGGATAGCAGATCACTACACTCTACTTCGCTGTCCTCTGAGCAAAACCAAGTTTCCCCCTCCTAGAGCTATTCTCATTTCTATCCCTCACACTTTACTCTGAGCAAGGATACCTGATACTTCCCATGTAAATCAGCTCCCTTTCACCAGCTGAATTGTTTCCTTTACTCCAACATCCTCATGTTCTCATATTTCTCAATATAGGTGTCCTGTGGCTATTGCTACACAGAATTCAGATTGGCTGCCGAATCCTGGCACAATTTTCTTAACCCTTAGTCCACAACAAACAGAATGTTTACTTTGAAATGCATAGAATCCTAGTGAGCTTTGAGAAGATTTGTAGCTCAGGTTGTAGGTTTGCTCGCTGAGCTGGAAGGTTCATTTCCAGATGTTTCGTTACCCCACTAGGTAACATCTTCAGTGGTCCTCTAGGAGAAGCACTGGTGATAATTCCTGCTTTCTATTTATGGGTTTACTTAGATTACTGACAGTGTGGAAACAGGTCCTTCGGCCCAACAAGTCCACACCGACCCACCGAAGCGCAACCCATCCAGACACATTCCCCTACACTTACCCCTTCACCTAACACTATGGGCAATTTAGCATGGCCAATTCACCTAACCTGCACATTTTTGGATTGTGGGAGGAAACTGGAGCACCCAGAGGAAGCCCATGCAGACACGGGGAGAATGTGTAAACTCCACACAGTCAGTCACCTGAGGCAGGAATTGAACCCGGGGTCTCTGGCGCTGTGAGGCAGCAGTGGTAACCACTGTGCCACAATTTCTTTGGATTGGTCATTTCCTGTGGTGATGTTATTTCCTGTTGTGGAGTCATAGAATCAAAGAGTAATGCAGCAAGGAAGCAGATCTTTTGATCTAACCAGCCCATGCCAGCTCTAATCCCAAATCAAACCAGTCCTACCTGCCTGCACTTGGCCCATATCCCTCCCAATCTTTCTTGTACACATACTTAACTAAATAACTTTTAAATATTGTAACTGTACCTGCATCCTGTGGAAGTACATTCCACACACGAACGATTCTTTGTGTGAAAAGAATTGCCCCTTGTGTCCTTTTTAAAATCTTTCTCCTCTCACCTTAAAAATATGTCCCCTTGTCTTCAAATCCCCCACCCTGGGCACATGATACCTGCCATTCACCATATCTATGCCCCTTATGATTTTATGACCTTTTATAAGTTCACCGCGCATCCTCCTGTGCTCCAGTGATAAAAGTCACAGCCTATCCAGCCTCTCCTTCTAACTCAAAACCCCGAATTCCCAGCAACATCCTTGGAAACCAACACTGGGTATTTACAACAATGTGTTTGCTCAATATTGCCCAGTTAGCAAAAAGGTAGAGCATAAATTAGGTTTGTGCTTGAAGGTCAAACAGGTCAGACCTTGTTACCATCTGACAAGGCAAGCTTGCGATAGGCTGATCTGGACTTCATCCTTCCCAGGTATTATCAAGGATGCACATTACAGAAGAGATCAGTGCACAACGATGATAACTGAGCATCTGGACTTAGTTCCCTTCTCTCCCATCCACAGAACACTGTTGGTGATTACAGCACACTTTGCTGCTGCTCCATCGGTACTCAGAAAATGTCTCATGACGATTTGCAGGAATTGCTGTTTCAGTTTGATTTACCCAGCAGCATTCACTGTTAATTGAGTGAGAGTGGGTTCTCATAGTTGCTGCATTTAAGCTAATGTCAAAATCCAACTCATGTTTCAGGCTTAGATAGTTTTAATTCCGATTTATTTCATCAAATTGTTCTTTTTGCAATGTGACAGGAATCCATTTGGGCCCTATTTTCAGGCACAGAATAATCACCACATAGTCACAGCACATGTCAGACAAAGAGACCAACAAAGGAGCAGGAGTAGCTCCTCAGCCCCTTGAGCCTGCTCTGCCATTTCATCAAATCATGGCTGATCCGACTGAATGCCAACATCCACGTTCTTGCTGACCCCCAAGAACCTTTCAGTTCCCTTGCTTTCTCAGGGTCTGTTGAGTCGCTCATAAAAATATTCAAAGAGTCTGTTTCTGCCACCTTTTCAAACAAAGAGTATTCTTCAGAGCACAAAGACTCACCCCTCAAGAGCAAAAACACGTTATTCCATCTCTTAAATGGGCTGACCTCTTATTATTGTTAGCAGAGACCCCTAATCCAAGACACACCAATAAGAAACATCCTGTCCGTATCTAAACTGCAAACGTCCCTCAGAGCCATATACTGTTTCAAATCTCACTAGGGAGACGTCAAGCCCCGCCCTTCCTAGAATTGTCATAATTCTCAAAAATACCTGAATGTGAGACCCAGCTTGATTAAAGTCATGGGCCAGGTTTCTGTACTTTGATTACTGGTACAGATTTTAGCTACAGGTAGAACAGACTAAATTACTTAACCTCTAAACCCATTTATAAATTCACCTTATGCATACAGACAAAACAGAAAATTAAAACAGGTGAAGGAAAACTATTGTGTATTCTTTGTTGAGATGATCTGTTCAATTGCTTCCTTGCAATTTTGGAATGGCATGCTGTTTGCGAACTTCCTTTCTCTGAATACGTCCAATAGTTTGCAAAAGGCGCAGTTTTGTTTTGGGTCATTTTTGGGATATGATCGTCTGTGGCTGGCCAGCATTTATTGCTCATCCCTCATTGCAGTCAAAATAATGGTGGACTGCCTTCTTGAACCGTTGCAGACCACCTACTGTGTGTTAATTCATAATGTCGTGAAGGAATGATTCTAGGAGTTAGATCTTGTAACAGTGAAGGAACAGTGATATATTTCCAAGTCAGTATGGTGAGTGGCTTGGAGGAGAACTTGCAGGTGGTAGTATTCTCAAGTATCTGCTGCCCTTGTCCTTCTAGATGGACGTGGTCATGTGTTTGGAAGGTGTCGTTTAAGGATCTTTGGTGAATTTATGCAGTGATTCTCATAGATAATGTATACTGCCGCTGCTGAAATGGTGGAGGGACTGGATGCTTGTGGATGTGGTGCTAGTCAAGCATACTGCTTTGACTTGGATGAAGTCAAGCTTCTCGAGTGTTTTTGCGGTGGCATCCATTTGAGCAGGCGGGAAGTATTCCATCACACTCCTAAATTATTCCTTGTACATGGTGAACCAGGCTTAGGGAATCAGGAGGTGAATTATTCACTGCAGTTTCCTTAGCCTCTGATCTGCTCTTGTAGCCACTGTGTTTATGCCGTGAGTCTAGATGAGTTTCTGATCAATGATAACTACCAGGACGTTGACATTGGGGAATTCAGTGTTGGTAACACAATTGAATGTCAAGGGATGGTGGTTAGTCCCTCTCTTATTACAGGCGGTCATAGCCTGGCATTTGCGTGGCACAAATGTTACTTGTTAATTATTAGCCCAAGCCTGGATATTGTCCAGATCTTGTTGCATTTGAACATGGACTGCTTCAGTATCTCAGCAATTGCAAATCATGCTTTCCATTATGTAATAATTAGCAAACATCCCCACTTCTGACCTTGTGATGAAGGGAAGGTCCTGGATGAAGCAGCTGAAGATGGTTCGGTGTAGGAGACTACCCAGAGGGGGTCCTGCAGCTGAGATAACTGACCTTCAAGAATCACAATCATTGTGCCAGGTATAACTCCAACTCAGGGAAAGTTGGCCCTCTGATACATATTGCTTTCAGTTTTGCTAGGGTTCCATGATGCCACACTTGGTTGAATGCAGCCTTGATGTTAAGGGATGTCAGTCACCTCACCTCTGGAACTCAGCTCTTCTGTCCATGTTTGAACCAAGGCTATAATGAGGTCAGGAGCTGAGTGGCCCTGGCGGATCCCAAACTGGGGGTCACTAAGCAGGTTACTGCTGAGCAGGTGCTGCTTGATAACTCTGTTGATGACACCTTCCATCACTTTACTGATCGAGAGTAGATTGATGGGGTGATAGTTGGCTGGGTTGGATTGATGTACTTTTTATTTACAGAATATACCTGGGTGATTTGCCACATTGTTGGGTAGATGCCAGTGCTATAAATATACTGGAACAGCTTGGCTAGGGTAGTGGCATGTTGTGGAGCATAAGTCTTCATCTCTGTTGTTGGAATGTTGCCAGGGCCCTTAACCTTACACCTATAAAATAGTTCCTGACACATCCAATTCAAAGTCTCAGCTTGCAGCATCTCATGAAGGAAATATAAGCTGTTTTTTTTCTTAAAAGTAGCAGATTTGTGGTGCATTTCCACAACGCTGTTAAATGGGGAAGTTGCAGTATTTGCACGGAGGCAGGAATAACATGTCAAGTCTGGATGGTGTGTAACCCAAAGGGGGACATGATACGCAGCATGGCTGTCATGCACATGAACTACTCTTGTCTACGAGAAATAACCTGTTCTAACAACACAACATTGAAGAGTCAGGGCAGGTGAAAAGGAAGTGCAGGACATTTTGAAAAAGGCACTGGATTCTATATTTTATACATCATACCCCACAACTAGTAACAGCAGCGTTTAGTGCTAAAGTATGCTTTGCCTCAGAGTTGCTGTTAATGAGCAACTCATGATTGCAAAGGAGCTTGTTACCTACTACCTTACATGTATGGACAGAAACAACTCATTGAAAGCAGCGAGTTCATGACAAAAAAAAAGAAACAGAAGGCAGAAAATGTCCTTAGTGAAAATATGTTGATAACTCTGAAACTATTTTATTTGGTAATTTTCATTCAATTTCATTAACATTGAAGCATTACTTCTATTTTTGTGTAAGAAACAAATGGTACATCATGCATGTCTAGTCCATGGCTGATGTGAGGAATGCGCACAGGACTGACTATAAAAGGACGGCTGGAAAATAGCAAGCCTTCAAAAATGAGATAATGAGAATCCAGTTAGAGTGAAAGGCAAAGCTGATAGGTGTAGGGAATGTTTGATGATTACAGAAATTGAGGTTTTGGTCAAGAATAAGAAGGAAGAATATGTCAGGTACAGATCACAGGGATCGAGTGAGTCCCTAGAAGACTATAACGGAGTATGCTTAAGAGAGAAATCAGGAGGACAAAAAAGGGACATGAGATAGCTTTGCCAAATAAGATTAAGGAGAACCCAAAGGGATTCTACAAATATATTAAGGGCGAAAGAGTAACAAGGGAGGAATAGGGCCCCTCAAAGAGCTGCAAGGCAGCCTATGTATGGAACTGTAGGATCTTGTGGGGAAATATTAAAGAAGTATTTTGCATCAATGTTTTTGTGGAGAAGGATATAGAAGATAGAGAACATGGGGAAATAAATACAACATGTTGAAAAATGTCTATATTACAGAGGTGGTAGTGGTGGACATCTTAAAATGTATAAATTTGGATAAATCCCTGGGACCTGGTCAGGTGTACCCTCGTACTCTGTGGGAAGCTAGGGAAATCATTGCTGGGCCCATTGCTGAGATTTTTGTATTATCAATAGCCATAAATGAGGTGCAGGAAGACTAGAGGTTGGCTAACATGGTGCCACTATTTAAGAAAGGGGTTAAGGAAAAGCCAGGGAACTAGGAACCAGTGAGTCCAACATCAGTAGTGGGTTAATATTTAGAGGGAATCTTGAGGGACAGCATTTACATGTATTTGGAAAGGCAAGGACTGATGAGATATAGTCAACATGTCTTTGTGCATGGGAAATCATGTCTCACAAAGTTGATTGAGTTTTTTGAAGAAGCAACAAAGAAGATTGATGAGAGAAGAGTGGTGGACATGAACTGTATGGACTTCAGTAAGGTGTTTGACAAGGTTCCTCATGGTACACTGGTTTGCAAAGTTAGGTCACATGGAATAAAGGGTGAACTAGCCATTTGGATGCAGAGCTGGTTCGATGGTAGATGACAGAGGGTGGTGGTGGAGGATTGCTTTTCAGACTGGAGGCCTGTGACCAGCGGAGTGGTACAAGGATCAATGCTGGGTCCACTCCTTTTCACCATTTATATAAATGATATAGATGGGAACACAGGAGGTATAGTTAGTAAGCCTGCAGATGATACCAAAAACTGGAGGTGTAGTAGACAGTGAAGAAGGTTACCTGAGTACAGCGGGGCCTAGAACAGTTGGGCCAGTGGGCTGAGGAGTGGCAGATGGAGTTTAATGTAGATGAAGTGCTGCGTTTTGGAAAGGCAAATCAGGGTAGGACTTATACACTTAATGCTAACAACCTAGGGAGGATAGCTGAATAAAGAGACCTTGGAGTGCAGGTTCGTAGCTCCTTGAAAGTAGAATCTAAGGTAGGTGGGATAATGAAGATGATGTTTCATATGCCTTCTTTTATTGGTTAGAGCATTGTGTACAGGAATTGGGAAGTCATGTTGCGGTTGTATAGGACATTGTTGTGGCCTCTTTTGGAATATTGCATGTAATTCTGGTCTCACTGCTATGGGAAAGATGGTGTGAAACTCGTAAGGGTTCAGACAAGGATGTTGCTAGGTTTGCAGGGTTTGAGCTTTAGCGAGAGGCTGAATTGGCTGGGGCTGTTTTCCCTGGAGCATCAGAGGCTGAAGGGTGACCTTATAGAGGTTTATAAAATCGTGAAAGGCATGGATAGGATGAATAGCCCAGGTCTTTTCCCCAGGGTTGGAGAATCCAAAACTAGAGGAAATAGATTTAAAGTGAGAGGGGTAAGATTTAAAAGGGGATCTAATGGGTACTTATTTCATGCGTGGATGGAATGAGGTGCCAGAGGAAATGGTGGAGGCTGTTACAATTTCAACATTTAAAATGGTGAGTGTATGAATAGGAAGGGTTTAGAGGGATATGGGCCAAGTGCTGGCAAATGGGACTAGATTAATTTAGGACATCTGATCAGCATGGACGAGTTGGACCGAACGGTCTGTTTCCATGCTGTACAACTCTATGACTCTATGAGAGAGGGTTCACAGAATTTGGCAGTGGCAGAGAAATAAATGTGTTAACAGTTGGAGGGAGGAGAGAATGGAGAAAATGCCACAGTCAAATTCAGTGGAGTGGTGGAACACGCTTGTAGAACTGAACAAGCTACCCCTGCTCCAGTGCCCCCAACACATATAAAAGTTATCAAAGGTTTTAAACAAAAAACTGAAGATGAGAACAGAGGGAAGATATTCACTGCACAAGCCAGATGTTGAGAGGAACTAATTTGTAGGATCAATGGAAGCAAAATAAAAGATGAGGAAATAATTTGTCAAACTTAAATGGCCAGGACAAAATGATAGGTTGTGGACTTTGGCAGCAAAATTCATGATCAGAATGCTGCATGAGAATTTTCTAAACCACTTTCATCATGGCCAAAGTATTTTGGAAAGGAATTGTGAACAGAATGTTGAGTTGCTTTTGGTAATCATATTTCTGATTCAGTCAGCTTTTCACTATTGAAAATGTTGGTTATTGCAGAAGGTAGTAAAGCATCTGAAAAGGTTAACTGACATCAGGAAATGCACTCTGCCCCTCAGGCCTGTTGCTGGGAGGAGCTAATCAGTTTTTCAGTGTTGCTAGTGCTAAAAACATGCAGCAAACTCTGTGCACAAAAGACTCCAGCTTGAATTAATATGTACCTTAGATGCAATGTATTTGGTTACGTACTGTGTAACAATTCTGTCCAGTTTATCAAAATTAAGCCTGCAGAAGACAATGTGTGGACAGCTTTCCTCATCTGATATCAGTAACTTAGATTAATACCAATATGAAAAATTGATAGAGCAGTTTAGCAAGTCATACAGTATTAATATGAATTCCAGTTAGTGGATAAACAAAGTTACAAAACATACAAAAGAATTGAACTTTGAGGTGTTTACAGCCATCCATATTTACCTACGAGCAATCATATATTTCAACTGATTTGAAATGTGCTGCTAAGCCTTTAGAATATTTATAGGTTGAGAACATGTTGTCCATGCATTCTGTAAAAAGATTGGTAATCCGCTTTATTGGGCCTCCATCTGTTTGTAGTGCAATGCAGTGAAGGTATTTTTAAAAGCCCTGCTCTTCACAGATGAATAGGAGAAGGAGCCCTGCTCTCCATAAGCCAAGGTAAAATATAGTTTTACTTTAAATAAGTCAGGCACCAGTGAGATTCAAACTCAAGAAGGCAAACACTTTAACCCAATAAGCCACAGCACCTCTCCATAAGGCAGAGTATTGATTCATGGTTAAGTAATTACAAACAGGTGGAGAACAGATGCTGATCCAATCAGCACCATGAATCGGAGCAAGCAAACATGCACGACTGGAATTAAAAAATGGGCAGATGTATTGAACTGTTAATGTTACCAGCATGACTAATTTAATAACTCAATCTGAGGAAATATGTTCTGCAGCTGGGAAGTGATATTCATTTTCTTCCAATCCAATACCAGGGAGACCCACCTAATTTCACCTCGTTATTTGTGAAAGATGATGTTTGCAGTGAGTCTGACTAATGCTGCTCAGCAAATTCCCCATGTTTGCGAAAAGAGTTTGGAAGTGTTTTCTGTCTCAACTAATGGGCTTAGCAGCAGAAAATTAGCCCAGGGAGATGTGTTAGGACAGACTTTGGCAATATTTTCAACTTCAGTGGGTTTAATGTAAAGAGATAACATCAATTTGAAGCCTTTTATTGCAATTGAAAGCATGTCAAGCAATGTCTCACTGCCAAGGTGGTTGAGAACTTGATTGCAAAAGCAGAAAGTTGCATGTTTGGAGCCTCAGGCTATTGGCTGCCAGCCTCTGGAAGACCTGTCAGGTGAGTGCTCTCCGTTCCCTCTGGACTATTGGATACAACGTTGTTAAAGGGTTCACTTTATTGCTGAGAGAACAAAGTTGAACTGAAGCTCGATATACATCACAAATGCTGCCATTCAATAGTATTGATGGGTAATATGTCGAGGCATTTTAAAATTGTTATGGGATACATTTTGTAGTACAGAGATTAGTGCCTATGATATCGACTCAACACAAATAGTGTATAGTTGATGTCAATTTTGCTCTGATTTTCATCTTCCTGTCCAGTAATGTACACAGAGTTGCACCTACAGACAGTTGAATTGTAAATGTGTGAGTGCTGAAGAGAGTATTTCGTATTTGTGAGCATTTGCTTCACATGGTAATGGCATTGCCCCTGAACCAAAAGGCCTGGGTTCATGTCCCAGCTAAACCAAAAATGCAACACACCATGTCTGAACAGATTGATCAGAATGTTTGTAGTAGCGCATTTGGGGGCACCTATAGTGCAGTGGTAGTGTCGTATCTATGAACCAAGAGGACCAATGTCTTATGATCAATGTTAATAGAAGTATCTGTCCATCCTGAAAGGTTCAACGAGTGGGAAAAATGTGGTAAATGGCAAGTAATGTATCAACCCAATTTTGGCAAAAAGCTAATTATCTAAAATAATAAGACTGCAGAGCTATGACATGCAGAAGGATCTGAGTGTCTTAGTGCATAAATCCACAAGATTATTGTGCACGTACAGCAATTAATTAGGAAAATTAATGACATGTAATTGTTTATTGCTAGGGGAATTAATTACAAAATTAACAAATTTATATAAGTCACAAGTGAGATTGCATCCAGAATGCTGTGTACAGTATTAGGTACATATTTAAGGATGTACGGAACAACCTCAATAATCCAAGCGAGATTGGTGGGGAGTATTTTGTTCGGATAATTGATGTTTCAGATAACAGATCCGATTGTAAACGAAGGAAGCCATACGGGATCTTGACATCTTGTTCGGAGTAATACTAGAAAAACAAGAAATTAATTAATTGAAAGATGTAAAATGCTGAGGGGTCTTGAACATGGAAAACATATTTGGTCTTCTGGGAAAATCTAGGGCTCACTGTTTTAAAATAAAAGGATACCCATTGAGACAGAAATGAGGAAATCTGTTTTCTCAAAGATGGTCATGAGCCTTTGGAATTCTCTTCAAAGGCAGTGAAAGCAGAGTATGTGAATACTTATTGGGCGGAAGTAGAGTGATTATTGATAACCAAGAGGCTGGAAGGTACGTGGGAGTCAATGGGAATATGGAGCCATTAGATCTCTTGTGATCCTATTGAATGATGGAGCAAGGCTGAGTGGCCTACTACCTTCCTGATTCATATGTTTGTTTGTGTGTTCACAAATACTCCTTGGTCCATGGGATGGAATGTGGAGAGCTTTTAAAATCCAGGACTTGAACTTCCCATCATCTACCTGCCTGCCTTTGGACCCCTGTGAAACTTTAAGGGGCACTGAAGGCAGGAGGGTGTCCACCCATCCTTTGGCCCATTGAGGCCCTCATATGGTCAATGTGCTGCGATTTAATGGCCTTATTCTGCCTCTGCTTTTATGGTACCCAAAACAGTGGGAAACCCATGCCATGTGGGACATCTGGTGGCTTCAGCTGCTTGGGCTATTTGCAAGGTATTGGGGGTGACCTCTGTTTTGAGTTTCCTGGCTGTTGGGTACACCTACCTCAAGAACACATTTCCCTCTCTTTTCCAACCTCTCGAACCTTGCCTATTAGAACCACCACAGCCATCACTGAAGCCTATCAGCAAGACCTTGGCAAGATAACCTTTCCCCCAAATGTACCTGGGCAGCCAGCTTCAGTGACACCCTGTTTAAGGGACTGTTTATATTCGCTGGTCTGCCCGCTGCTCTTGCTTGTTAAACTGGACCATGGAGTTGCCAGCCATCTGATTAAACAGTGTTTCCTGGAGGTGGGACATCTTATTTCTGAGGGTGGAAATCCCACCTCTAGTCAACGAACAGCCAAATGACCATTAAGTGACATGGAGTGATCTCCCCGCCAACTCACCCACATAGGTGAGGTCACAGTGTCAATCTAATCCTTTGTCTCCAGTTTAGTGGTAGGCTACAGAAACTATCTGGAGGTTCCTAATATTGCTGCAATGTAACCATTCAGTATATTCACAGTTATTAGCATCACCAGCATTATTCCCCATTTCCTCGTTTTTAATTGATAAAATCACTATTAAGTTTTGTTGCATCTGGCATTTTTTTCTTTCTTTCTATACTTGTCAATGCATTTGTGCTGGATTTAATATAGAGGCATAGAGATGTACAGCATGGAAACAGACCCTTCGGTCCAACCCATCCATGCCGACCAGATATCCCAACCCAATCTAGTCCCATCTGCCAGCACCCGGCCCATATCCCTCAAACTCTTCCTATTTATATTCCCATCCAAATGCTTTTTGAATGTTGCAATTGTACCAGCCTCCACCACTTCCTCTGGCAGCTCATTCCATACACGTACCACCCTCTGCGTGAAAAAGTTGCCCCTTAGGTCTTTTTTATAACTTTCCCCTCTCACCCTAAACCTATGCCCTCTAGTTCTGGACTCCCCGACCCCAGGGAATAGACTTTGTCTATTTATCCTATCCATGCCCCTCATAAGTTTGTAAACCTCTATTAGGTCACCCCTCAACCTCCGCTCCAGGGAAAACAGCCCAGCCAGTTCAGCCTCTCCCTTTAGCTCAAATCCTCCAATCCTGGCAACATCCTTGTAAATCTTTTCTGAACCCTTTCAAGTTTCACAACATCTTTCCGATAGAAAGGAAACCAGAATTACACGAAATATTCCAACAATATCCTGTACAGCCTCAACATGACCTCACAACTCCTGTACTCAATACTCTGACCAATAAAGGAAAGCATACCAAACGCCTTCTTCACTATCCTATCTACCTGTGACTCCACTTTCAAGGAGCTATGAACTTGCACTCCAAGGTCTCTTTGTTCATCAACACTCCCAAGGACCTTACCATTAAGTGTATAAGTCCTGCTAAGATTTGCTTGCTCAAAATGCAGCACCTCGCAGTTATCTGAATTAAACTCCATCTGCCACTTCTCAGCCCATTGGCCCAATTGGTCAAGATCCTGTTGTACTCTGAGGTAATCCACTTCACTGTCCACTACACTTCCAATTTTGGTGTCATCTGCAAACTTACTAATTGTACCTCTTATGCTCGCATCCAAATCATTTATGTAAATGAGAAAAAGTAGAGGACCCAACACCGATCCTTGTGGTATTCCACTGGTCACAGGCCTCCAGTCTGAAAAACAACCCTCCACCACCCTCTGTCTTCTACCTTTGAGCCAGTTCTGTATCCAAATGGCTAGTTCTCCCTGTATTCCGTGAGATTTAACTTTGCTAATCGGTCTCCCATGGGGAACTTTGTCAAACACCTTACTGAAATCCATATAGATCACGTCTACCACTCTGCCTTCATCAATCCTCTTTGTTACTTCCTTAAAAAAACTCGATCAAGTTTGTGAGACATGAATTTCGACGTACAGAGCCATGTTGATTATCCCTAATCATTCCTTGCCTTTCCAAATACATGTATATCCTCTCCCTCAGGATTCCCTCCAACAACTTGCCTACCACCGATGTCAGACTCACTTGTCTATAGTTCCCTGGCTTGTCCTTACCACCCTTCTTAAACAGTGGCACCACGTTAGCCAACCTCCAGTCTTCCAGCACCTCACCTGTGACTATCGATGATACAAGTATTTCAGCAAAAAGCCCAGCAATCACTTCTCTAGCTTCCCACAGAATTCCAGGGTACACCTGATCAGGTCCTGGGGATTTATCCACTTTTATGTCACTTTCAAGACATCCAGCACTTCCTCCTCTGTATTATGGATATTTTGCAAGATGTCACCATCTATTTCCCTACAGTCTATATCTTCCATATCCTTTTCCACAGTAAATACTGATGCAAAGTACTCATTTAGTATCTCTCCCCATTTTCTGCGGCTCCACACAAAGGGCCCCCTGCTGATCTTTGAGGGGCCCTATTCTCTCCTTAGTTACCTTTTTGTCCTTAATGTGCTTGTAAAATCTCTTTCGATTCTTCTTAATTCTATTTGCCAAAGCAATCTCATGTCCCCTTTTTGCCCTCCTGATTTCCCACTTATGTATACCCTTCTAAGGATTCACTCGATCTATCCCGTCTATACCTGACATATGCTTCCTGCTTTTTCTTCACCAAACCCTCAATTTCTTTAGTCATCCACATTCCCTATACCTGTCAGCCTTTCTTTTCACTCTAACAGGAATATACTTTCTCTGGATTCTCATTATCTCATTTCTGAAGGCTTCCCATTTTCCAGCCGTCCCTTTACCTGCGAATATCTGCCCCCAATCAACTTTTGAAAGTTCTTGCCTAATACTATACCCCCTGTTAGTTGTTTACCCAATCTCCTATTTTTTAAAATAGCTTTTGCTTTCCACTTTGATACTTTTTGTTAGGAAACTCACAAACATTTGACCAAGCATCAAACTTCTAATGTACATACAGCCATCTCCATCTCTCTTTCTCTCTATCAATTCTGTCTTGGTTCTGATGTTATCCCAGAAAGGGAGATGGTGTTGATTAAAACATGAAAAACAGAGATACTGGAGCTGAGGTCTCTTGAGTGATATTGTCGGGGAAAAATGCTGCAAGTCACCTTCTAATAGATATTAAGTTCTACTTCCAATGATAATTTGCAAAGAAAACTTGCTTGACACAATGAAAGTGTCAAATGTGACACTGTGAGTATCACACTTCCTCACTAGGCCTACTCTCACCATGGAATGCCACATCAGTTTAAGTTGTAAGTCTCTCAGGGGCATGAATATCAGCAAGCATAACCCTTTAATCATTAACCACAAAGCCAATGATGAATGCGAGTGTGTTTATTATTCCTTGTGGAGCTCCCAGTGCATAATGTAGTGATTAGGTTCTGGAGGAAGAGTAGAAATTCTGTCTCTTTCATGCTAAAGTGCTTTGTGATAAAGTGCTGCTGACATAATGACAAGTGGAAAAAAACTATCATCAGTGTTCTACTGACCTCTGAAAACTCTGTGTCGAGCACATGGGCAAAGAAGTTTGCAACAGGGTTTAAATTACCTTGCTCGACTTCATAGTAAAACTGTAATTACTGAAGTAAAGTATGTCTATGTCAAATATATTCTGGTCGTAATTGAATGCTAGTGTTGTGTTGGTTTCCAACATTGTACTCTACTCTGCTATCGCCCAATTCCGTATTTGTGGTTGTTAATATGACCTACCATTCCTAATGTTATTGTGGTTTGCTTCATTTTCACATACTATTTACAAAGCATTTTGTAACAGAAACAGACCTTTCAAGATCCCTAGGTAATTGTGGTATTTATTCTTTGCCTCTGAGCCTCCTTTTCACCTCTCTTTATCAAACCCCAACTAATTTGCCTTAAATGTCTCTCATCCTTGTGTGGTAATCTCACACTCACTTCAGTGCTCCGAAAGAGAGTTTGGTGAGATCTTAAATGCAACAGAATTTTGGTATCCTCCTGCATGAATTGCAAGAGGTTAATATGCAGGTATGGCAAGAAATGAGGAGACGTAACAGAATGTCATAATTTATCATGAGGCAAGTTGAATCCAAAAGTAGGGAGGTTATGCTTCAGTTACACAGGGTATTGGTGAGACCATATCATGAGAACTGTACACAACTGTGTTTACCTTATTTAAGGCAGGATGTAAGTGCACTGAAGGCTATTCTGAGAAGGATTATTGACTAATTCTTGATTTGGAGATGCCGATGTTGGACTGGCATGTACAAAGTTAAAAATCACACAACACCAGGTTATAGTCCAACAGGTTTAATTGGAAGTGCACTAGCTGTTGGAGCGTCACTCCTTCATCAGTTGATAGTGGAGGGCTCAATCCTAACACACAGAATTTACAGCAAACATTTACAGTGCGATGTAACTGAAATTATATATTGAAAAATTGATTGTCTGTTAAGTCTTTCATCTGTTTGAATACCATGATAGTTTCACTTCTTTTATGTGTAAATCACTAAACCTTTTTTCTGAAAGTTGCATTCTCAGGTTTGCTGTTAACAGATTAACTTCGAATCAATCTAAACATCATGGCATAGACAGAGAACACAGGGGGCTTACACCTTCAACATATTGTATAGCTATCACCCATTGTTAACAGCCAACCTAAGAATGCAACTTTTTTAAAAAAAGGTTTTGTGATTTACTAATGAAAGAAGTGAAACTATCATGGTATTCTAACAGATGAAAGACTCAACAGACAATCAATTTTTCAATGTATAATTTCAGTTACATCGCACTGTAAATGTTTGCTGTAAATTCTGTGTTAGGACTGAGCCCTCCACTATCACCTGATGAAGGAGCAATGCTCCGAAAGCTAGTGTGCTTCCAATTAAACCTGTTGGACTATAACCTGGTGTTGGGTGATTTTTAACTTTAACTAATTCTTGGAATTGTCTTACGAGGAAGGGTTCGACACTAAACTTGTGTTGGCTGGAATTCAGAAGAGTATGAGTTGACTTGATTAAAACGTGCATGATCTTCAGAGATTTTGACCATTCTGTCATGGGACAATCCAGAATTCAGGATCACATTGAAAAGTCTGAGGTCAAAAAAATTGAGACACAATGAGATAAAAAAAATTGAGGGTCATCATCCCTTTGATCGTTTTTCCTGAAATAACGATGGAAGCAGAATCCTTGAAAATGTTTCAGGCAATGGTAGATCCTTGTTCGGTAAGGCATGTGAAAGACGAAGTTATCTCTTATTTTACCTCAATTCACAAAAGCCAGAGAGAGACATTTGGAAGCATTGTTGTGTTTGCTCGCACATGAGGGAGATCCACCTTTCCTGAGGGGAAAGAACATGCTATTAGAAAATGTTAATGTTTATACTATCTTTAAATGAGTATTATGCTATTTGAAGCTAGCAATTACTCCTAATACACACGATTCCATCATCTGATCATGGTCAAATTCTATGTGATATTTGAATAATGAATTAACCTTTGGGCACCTACCCAGAAAGTTGGGAGGAGGAGGTAACTGGATGGCTAATTGTCTTTAATCTTGTCTTTAAATGGCATTTTAACTTAATTTTTTGGAACATTTAATTTGGTTTTTGCCGAATGAAATGGCTTGACGTGTTAGCCGGCCACCATGTCATGGGAAAGGAACCATTTTCTCTGGTCCTAGCATCATCCACGGGGGCATGTTATTGTTTCATTACCCTGTGTGATTCTTTCAATCCTCTGGAGCATTATCGTTTGTGTTAACCCTTTCTCCTCTGTTTAGTCTGTTATAAGGTAAGCTTAATACGTTGGATTAGTTCAATTATTTTTTCCAAAACTACATTTTTGGCCTGAATACTATCCAACATAAAATAATTTGCACTTCTGTTTCAGTGGATTTTTTTTTGTTCACTTTCACAATGGAATGTTATCAAGAGTAAGTGGGAATACATATGTGAGGTTACAGTCAGATCAGCCATGAGCATGTTGAATCTCAGAGCAGGCTTAAAGCACTAAATGGCCGATTCCTGCTCATAATTTGTATTAAAATGCAAGAGCGCTCCATGCCAACTATTCCCTACCACCATATCCCATCGTTCCCCCATGCTCTGTGTACCAAGGCTATGATCTCCTCACCTGATAGCCCTTCATAAACTCTTTGCTGAGCTATGCCCATCAGTACAACCCCTCTGATCCCTCAAACTCTCCATGCCAACCTATAGGACTACCATGACCATTATTCCAGTATACATTCAGTGCAGAGTGACTTGTGGCACAGCGGTGGCGTCCCTATCTTGAGGCCGGAAGACCAGGTTCAAAACCAGTTTGGTCTGGATATAAGTCATCATATCTCTAAATTGGTTGATTAAAAATAGTTACGCCCAGTACTAACAAATGCTAGAAATAATGCCATATGTGAAGCTTTGTGAATTAAAAACTACTTTTATTGCAGCCTTGTTGAATTGTTATTTTACCAGACCTTCAAAGTTTAGTTTTTTGACGTCTCAATGTGCTGACCATAAATATCCTCTCATAAATATCCTGTTTAATTATTTACTATTTTGCCATTTTACTATCAACATCTGATTACATAATATGCATCTCTTCTGGATCAATCCTATAATGATTTTTTCATCTATTTTGATGCATTTGTAGGTTACACAATTCACTTAGCCATATGTTATTGTACTGGTACACCAGACGCGACCATCCTCAGTCATGTTACTAAAAGATTGCTGTGTACGTCGGATGTTCTCTGTCACTGATAATTATACCTTTCAGCACAGAGTTGCATTTTCCTCCTGAACTTGTCATCTCACCATTTGATGTCAAATTCAAATCTGCTAGAATTATTTCTTCTTCAGAAGATTTTGCTGAATGACTTAGTTATTCCTCATTGCGTATGGGTTATACTGCTAATTCTTGTCTGTTTTGCTTCTGCTCACAAGTCTTGCTGATTTCTGTCATTAGTAGATTCTTCAGTGGTGAGAAAAATGGAAAACATTTTCACCACCCCTTTTTTCGTCCGACATTTCCATTCTGATCACACTATGAATCAATTATCTTATGCCAACATGGATAATGTCAATGGATTCTCGCTTTTGCTGTCCCTGTTTCTCTGAGTGTGTATGCAAGGGGGAGTTTATAAAGGATTAGAGTTTGTTACAGACCAATGGTTTATATTGGTTTGCTTGTTTAGTGTCGAAACCTGCTCCATGCTTTCTATTACCTTGGTCTAAATGTCAAGTAAGTTGCGTACCTTTCTTAAAAAAAACTTGCTCATTTAAGAATAACAGAGCTCCGTTTAAATTGCATAATCCCAGTGTGTTGGAAAAGGATTTAGTTCAGGCAAATACTACAAGTATTGTATTAAGGAGAATCTAGAAGAGCATTTGAAGGTAAGGGAAATGAAGGGCTGTACTATTAGTTGAGGAAGAATTAGTTGTGGGAGAATTGTCAAGTGCTTCTTGCTCTGTGTTCAGTAACAGTGGGTCTCAATGTGTATAGTCTCTTGCTGTTCTCTGTTCTACTGCATTCTTTGCATTGTCATTGCAGGTATTACCACCTGTGATATGTGGATTGCAATGCCATCTTGACTTTTAACCATATCTGTTTATGGCACATATAAACTGTGCACACACACCTCTGGGGAATTGTAAAAAGACCACAATCTAATAAATGTGCAGCAAAGAAATATGTTTTCTGAGGATAAAAGCAATGTGTGAGGACAACTAATGTCTGGGTTAAATGCAGACCCTATAAATATTTTCTCAATTAGATTAAATCCAAATGTTCTAATGGAATAAAATGAATTATTCAGCAATCTAATTATCTTACTATACAATATAACAGTCCAATTCAGAATAGGTTCATAAATGCTATTCAGTTTGACATTTTATTGTTTTTTCCACAATTGTAAGTTCAGAAAATCAATTCCTTTCAGGATTTTCTGCAACTGCATTAAATCATAGAATATAATTGATGAACTACACTTTATCCTAGTTTTTTTTTTGACAATTGGCTCATGAGATGTGGAACAATGCAGAAAATTCATACAATGCTTGTAACACATTCTTCTATCATTGCATAGATCAGAATTTCTAAATGCTTAAGATTTGCTGAAAAAGCTTTTGTTTTGTAGACCAGATAACAAGATTTCCTAAAATAATTATTTCTGATTAATAGCTCCTACTGTTTGTCTTTCAACCAATTCTGGTTTATAATCAGATGATGGGCCACAAACAGTTGTTGGCTTGTGGCAAACTTGAAAGCTTTGAAGCCAGGTTGCAAGTGCCTATCATTGTCAGACAGATTACTGAAACTATTCATTTTCATGAATTTATCATTGCAGACTGTCACTCGCAATAATGTAGCAGAATTCTAAGTGTGTCTCCAAACACAACTAAATGCAAACTGGTGTTCTTTGACTCTCTTTCGAGTCTGGTAGGACAAAATAGTGCTCACCACACAGAGCAGGAGAACAAGAGCAGACTTCAGATATCAATCTCAACGGTGAATACAGATGCAAAGCAATAATTCAACTATGTCCATCATCTCCTTGTTTCCATTGTCAGTCACACCATTGGCCATCTCCTCGTATCCCTTGTTGATTCCCTCCTTTTCCTTATATAAAAGTATACAAATGCTATTTTGCTATTGTTTACAAATTTATTTTCATAAATCTTTTCGTCGCTCTTCCTGTTTTGTCACCACTTGTTATTCTTTTGTATGTTTTACATGTAACAGAATCTGTGCTATTTATTTCACTTCTGTTTGCCTCAACATTTATTTTTATGCTATCCGTCACTGCTTTGATTAGATTCCCTAAGTATTTCCTTTGGCCCAGAAGTCCACACCGACCCTCCGAAGAGTAACCCACCCAGACCCATTCCCCTACGTTTACCCCTGACTAATGTACTATGGGCAATTTAGCATGGCCAATTCACCTGACCTGCACATCTTTGGATTGTGGGAGGAAACCCACCCATGCAAACTCCACACTGACAGTTGCCTGAGGCTAGAATTGAACTCGGGTCCCTGGCACTGTGAGGCAGCAGTGCTAACCACTGAGCCACCGTGCAGTCCTAATGACTCTAATGGGACTGGAACCCATGAGTCATCCACAATTTATTAATGTGGCAAGAGATCTGGCCCCTTTGAGGTGTTGTATCTCATTGAGGGCATTCTTTGAACACCCCTTACTTACACTCTGTCTTTTGACATGTTCACAGGTTTGCCCAGTTGAATTTCTATCACAGGTTATTGAAATCAGCATTGCCCAAATATAGAATCTTGTTTTTTTTTTGCATTCTTTCCTTTTCCAACTCAACATTTAACTCAGTCATGTTATGATAGTTGTCAGGTAAATGTTTATGCATCGTTAGGCTGTTAATCAAATCTGGCTCACCACAGATTCATCAATCGAGTATGGCCTGGTCCTTTAGCAGGGCCTATACTGTGTCAGAAAACTATCCCAAACAGACTGAAAAGGTTGCCTGAATTTCTGATAAGTGCTTGTCTTCAATTGTCTATCTTTATCAGAGTTAAAATCACCCACATGAAGGCCCACTCTGCCTTTGACCAGAATAACTGTTAATTACCCTGGATGCAGGGGATCTGAATTCAAACCAAAGTAAAAGAGAAACTCAGCACATCTGGCACCGTCTGTGGACAGAGAAACAGTAACCATTTCTGATCTAACTTGACTTCCGTTTGGAGCTTATACTCATCTAATTTATACAAGCAATCTTTTCACCGACCCTGAAGGGTTTATATAAAACACCTGTGGTAGCATTTAATTCTTTCCGAATTCTTAATTCTAAATTCTTCACTGCGTGTTTACGTCCCATTTCACTCTTGATTATCATTGACAATAATTTTAATGTTGCTGCTCCCCATTACCATTTTTCCAACATTTCCTGTAGACCTTGTGGTATGTCCAGTTGAATTTCCAGCCCTGTTTGTTTTGCAGCCGTGTCTCAGTAATGGTTGCCATGTTATACACTCCATGATAAATGTAAGAGCGTATCTCAATTATTTGCTTTTATGCTGTACATGTTATATGTAGAATGCTTATCTGGACCACATGACCAAACCCCTTTGTTTTGGTCCTTTTTAAAATTTCTCTTCTGGTTTAATTACTTTACATTTTTAGGTTAACCTTTTTTCTTCGTATCTAAAGCACAATTTCTGATCATTCCTCTACTCTTTTTTTTCCCCATCAATTGTTTCTGTATTAGTGAGATTTGACAAGATTTATAGCTCAGATTGATGTTCTGGATGTGAGTTTGCTCGCTGAGCTGGAAGGTTCATTTTCAGATGTTTCGTCACCATACTGGGGAACATCATTAGTGAGCCTCCAGTAAAGCACTAGTGTCATCTCCCACGTTCTACTTGTGTTTAGGTTTCCTTGGGTTGGTGGTGTCATTTCCTGTGGTGGTGTCATTTCCTGCTCTTTTTCTCAGAGGGTGGTAAATGATGTCCAAATCAATGTGTTTGATAGAGTTCCGGAATGCCATGCTTCAAGAAATTCTTGTGTATGTCTCTGTTTGGCTTGTCCTAGGATGGATGTGTTGTCCCAGTCGAAGTGATGTCCTTTCTCATCTGTATGTAGGGATACTAGTGTTTCTGTACTGTTACTTTTAATGACCTTTTTCTACCCATTCCATCCCCTGACACTTGTGCATTAGGTGAAAGTCTTTGTTCACAATCTGTTTAGCCTTTCTACTGGGATCTTTGTTTGTCGCCCAAGACAGGTGAAGCTCATTGCAATGGTACTGTTCCTTCCTATCCCAGCACTAGTGCCAGAATCCCATGGAATGCAACACATTCTTCCCACAATGCTCCTTCAGCCATATATATCAAGCCCCCCCCCCCCCCCCCCCATCCCCTGCAAAGACATTAAATCCTATTTTTCAGTTCTGCTCCTTGTTTTTGATATAGGTCCAATAGGATCTCTTGTAAACCCCACCTGATATTGATCTTTATTGCCTGATCCTCCCCTCTCCCATTAAAGTATTCTTTCAGGCCAGTTCAGGACATCCTTTACCTTGCCACCAGTTAGTCAAAATGTTATGTGGGACATTTCTGTTCTGTTCCTTTAGTTGTTGAAAGACTGGCAACATTAAGCTTTCTCTTCTCCTTCTCTTAGTTCCCCCACCTCCTGCTGCATACAGTGCAGCTCACCGTAAGGTGAGGATGTTAATCTGTTGAAAGCAGTTCTGAGAAGGTTTACCTGGTTCATACCTGGAATGGGCAGATTGCCTGATGTGGAAAGGTTAAACATGCTAGCGCTGTATCCAATGGAGTTAAAAAAAATGGGAAAGTGACTTAATTGCACCATATATGGTCCTGAGGGGATGTGATGAGATGGATTTCAAGAATGTTTCCTCTTCAGGGAGAATCCAGGACTAGGGTTCATTGTTTAAAAATGGAGGAGGGGGAATTGGTGGCTGGTGCCTAATAGAGTTCAGGAAACAATTTTTGTACTGAGGGTTGAGAGTATTTGGAACTCCCATTCACAAAAAGCAGTGGATGATTCTTTAAATATTTTTAAGTTTTTAAGGCAGAGGTAGTTAAGATTCTGGATTATCAAAGGGATGAAAGGTTATTGGGGACATGCGAGAGTGTAGAGTTGCCATTAAAATCAGATGGGGCATGAGTGGCTGAGCAGGCTTGAAGGCTTAGTGGCCTAACCTTATTTCTTGTTTGTGTGCTCTCTAAGCTCCTTCTCCAACTTTGAACAGTCTTATGCTTCAAGGAACCAAGGCCTGCGTTTTTGCTGTCCTTCGGTTATTAGATTTATCATGCAATTGTAGATTTATCCTCATGGTATAACACTATTTATTAAATAGGATCCGTTTCTGTGGATCATCATTGTGCATCTCATTTGGATTCCTCTTATTCTGAACACAATGGATCACTCCAACCCTGCTCTGAACCGAGCCTCTAGCATGACCAAAGTCTGGAGCCAACTTTCCAAATACTATTTCCCTTCCCACGCAGATGAAGATTTTACAACGCTCACTGTGGCTCAAAGACTCTGTGCCAAGGAGCTTTGAAGTACAGATATTGACTAGATAGAGGTAGGTTTAGCTCAGTTGGCTAGATGGAGGTTACCACGAAAGTCCCACCTTCTGAATCTTTCCACTCTCCCGAGGCATGGTGACCCCCAAGTAAAACCACCACCAATCATTTCCCTCTCGAATATGAGAGCAGCCCTCTAGCCTGGCAAGACTATGGTGATGTTATATTTCCCTTTTTGTATTGACTAGATATGTTCAGTTTGGAACAAGCTGTCTGTACCTTTTCAATCTATGTACACATTTGTTATTATTCCAATTAACTTATTGTAGAGATTTTTTTGTTTTTCTACTGTCAGGGACAAAGGGGGAAAGGGGGGAATTTAAATTAGATCTGAAGCCAAGACAATTAAGTATTGTTTGATGTTCTCCTCTCCCATTTTAATTCCGTCTCTTACTGAGGTAGTTTGAAGGCTGTTGCTCAGACCCTGGTTTTCATATTCCAATTTTTGAAATACAGTCACAGCAAAACACTTTTCTTTTTCAGGATGGAATCACAGGGGTTACAAACAAAAAACATTCAGAAAGCAGGGAATTCCTTCACTACATGTGAGATGTACATACTCCACACATGACAGAAAAACAGGACAGGAGATGGGTTATAAATGACACATGTTGGTAGTCCCAGGAGTGTTAAGAAAAATTAATTTGTATGATTTAGGATTCTCTGGTGATCAGTGTCCAAAAATAGTGTCCTCAGTGAGATGGATTCTATTTTCTTTATGGCAGGCAAAGATGTCGGTTTCTTTCCCATCTACCATTTGCGGGGGATGGGAGAGAAAGATGAAAGCTCTGAGGCAGGATGCTAACTCTGCCTGGTGTCCTGCTCCCACTCTAGAGATCAAACAGCAACTGACATCAGCTCCCACAATTGTACATTTCTAAGCGATTTTAACTCGCTCCAATTTCAGTCAGGATACAAAGCTACATATCTCAGCTTCTGATGGCCTATCTCACTGGGCTAATTAGAAATTGTTAATCAAACAGTATAGCTTCAACTGATCCATTAGAATTGCCATTGTGAGGTAACTATCAAAAAAAAAGTGGGATTTTTTTTTGCGCAGTGTTTCTTGACGTTTTCCTTTGTCTATAGATAGTTGGAAGCAGGTGGCTCTTCTCCAAGTCCCTCTGAGTCAGCTTTAGCTGACATGTTTAAACAATGCAAGAGGTTAGGAAGCTTCTGGAAGTATAATCATGTGATTGTCCTTGGCCATTTTGAGTCCAGCAAAGCTGTCCATTTATTTTAAAAGAAACCAACTTAAACGTAGAAATGTGGGAAAGAATACTCTTTTTTTTCTTTGTGATTTCTCTTCATGTCCTCTGACCATGACACTGCACAAATATTTTGCATGAACAACTGAAGCCCTGAACAAAATTCCAAATACTTATTGGCTCAATTTTGTCCAATCTGGATTGGTAACACTTTTTCTGAGCCTGATTGGACAAAAAATAGCCTTCTGATCAGTTCGACACCCGACAATGTCTGAGGCTCAGAGTCTCATGTTGCAAAGCAGCCATTCTGGAATGTTAATGTCCAGCAACAGAGTAGAAGCCCCACCCACTCGTGCAGTAGTGAGTGCTGTACACTGTAACGTAAATGTCCTGCAGTCACTTTGATATCCACTAAGAGGATATACCTGTGACATAAGCATGCAGGCAGGTGGGTGGGTGTAAGGTACCAGGTGAGTGAGGAGCTAAAATGCCAGCTGGTTTGAAAAGTAGGACGCAAGGTAGGTGAGAGGGCAATCTGGTTTGTTGGGGTGGTCGGAGTATTGCAACAGATGGATACCACAATCTACACAGTCAGTGGATGAGGGCTTACGGTAGGTAGAGGGATCGAGGGGCAGGGTGTGTCAGATGGGCGACGGGGTGTTGTTGGGATGATGGGGGTGGGGCAAGGTGGGGGCTGCAGTTTTATTTCTGGTGAGGTTGGGTCAGCATGGTGTGTCAAGTCAGGAGGTGTGGGGAGGAGATGGCAACTGAGTGGGACACTGGGTGACGTTGGGAACAGGTGAGGACAGTCAGCTGGAGTACACGAGGAGCTGTCAGAGATTAGGGAGGTATAGCTGTGGGAGGAGGGCGTTGGAGAAGGTTAGGTGGTGAGTCAGGGGTTCGAAGTCCAATCCTGACAGGCGATGAATGACTTAAGTGAACCAGAACCCTTTGAAATCTCTGGTGCTAGCTCAGAGTTGGGGACTTCTCCAGATTTTTCAAAGGGTTCTAGATGCCTAGTGACTGTCAAAAGGATCGGTCGATTTCTCAGGCAATTCCCAGGGAGGTATTGGTATTAAGGATTCTACAGGGCTGTGACACACCACTTAAATCACCACTGTTACAACAATGACTTCTCACTGGGATTTAACTATTATATGCATGTATTGGAAGCAAAAGGCAACATGTCTTTTCTGTCTGAACCGATTTGCCTCCACTCACCACCCACCATTTCAAAATTCATAACTTTGGCATCCACTTTTGTCTAAGCATTTTTTGTACCTCTCTGTGCCTCAGCTAATACTCTCTTAATTCAGGCACTTTTTTTTAAATTGCACTCAATTTACAAGTCTTCCTGGTTCTTGCACATACCAATTGACACCACCTCAGATAATTACACCGTCTTTGTGAAGTAGTTTTCTGTTTCTCTTATAGTTTTGAAGTTCTTCTTCAAATTCAAATGTTAAATTCAATGTCAGATTGTGATGCCAGAGAGAATCCCCATTCTCTACAAATTTGCAGCTATTGTGCTGTCATTATGCTGGACTCTATGTAGGTAAAAGCAATGACTGCAGACGCTGGAAACCAGATTCTGGATTAGTGGTGCTGGAAGAGCACAGCAGTTCAGGCAGCATCCGAGGAGCAGTAAAATCAACGTTCCGGGCAAAAGCCCTTCATCAGGAATAAAGGCAGAGAGCCTGAAGCGTGGAGAGATAAGCTAGAGGAGGGTGGGGGTGGGGAGAAAGTAGCATAGAGTACAATAGGTGAGTGGGGGAGGGGATGAAGGTGATAGGTCAGGGAGGAGGGTGGAGTGGATAGGTGGAAAAGGAGATAGGCAGGTAGGACAAGTCATGGGGACAGTGCTGAGCTGGAAGTTTGGAAGTAGGGTGAGGTGGGGGAAGGGGAAATGAGGAAGCTGTTGAAGTCCAACATTGATGCCCTGGGGTTGAAGTGTTCCGAGGCGGAAGATGAGGCGTTCTTCCTCCAGGCGTCTGGTGGTGAGGGACCGGCGGTGAAGGAGGCCCAGGACCTCCATGTCCTCGGCAGAGTGGGAGGGGGAGTTGAAATGTTGGGCCACAGGGCGGTGTGGTTGATTGGTGCGGGTGTCCCGGAGATGTTCCCTAAAGTGCTCTGCTAGGAGGCGTCCAGTCTCCTCAATGTAGAGGAGACCCCGCATCGGGAGCAATGGATACAAAAAATGATATTGGTGGATGTGTAGGTAAAACTTTGATGGATGTGGAAGGCTCCTTTAGGGCCTTGGATGGAGGTGAGGGAGGAGATGTGGACGCAGGTTTTGCAGTTCCTGCGGTGGCAGGGGAAAGTGCTAGGATGGGAGGGTGGGTTGTAGGGAGGCGTGGACCTGACCAGGTAGTCACGGAGGGAACGGTCTTTCCGGAAGGCAGAGACTCTAATTATGCCCGTTCAGAAATATTAGAAGGCAAACATGCTAAGGATTCTGATTCTTATTGTATCATATCCAAACAGAAGTAAAGGCTTTATTTTGTAATAAATACTGCAATCTGATCATGGAAGTTCCCTTTCTGATGAGTTTCATCAAAGGTTGGATGCATTTAGATAACTGCAGCTCACTTAAGAAAAGTGTCCTTCACAAGTTTTCCTAAAATGATGGGAAATCCAAATAGCAACTATGTGCAATTTTGCACCGTGGAACGAGGTCATTTGGCCCATTGCGTCAGTGCTGGTCATGAAACATCCATCGTATCTAATTCCAATTTCTAGCTCTTTGTCCATATGCTATATAGCATTTGAAGTTTTATTCCAATAGTTGTTAAATGTCTCTAAGGTTCTTGCCTTGATCATCCTTTTGGGCATTCAGTTCCACATATCCACAACCCTCTTGCTGAAAGATTTTTTTACCTCAAATCCATGTGATACCATCTTTTTTTTTCCTTAAAACTGACTCCTGGTAATGTTGCTACCTTCTGTGCATGATTGTTATACACCACTAATGAGGGACTGAAGAGGCAGGTTGGAGATCAAGTGGGATGAAGGCCAGCTGGTGGAGTAAGGCCTACATTGGGAGTTGTGAGAAGCATGGCCCACTCTGGGGGCAAACCTGCTCTGGGAGTAGTGGGCAGTAAGGCCACCTGCACTGAGGGGAGTGGCAGGGATGAGGTTTGGTACAGGAGTAATTAGGGAGGGAGGAGGTTGAGAGGCCTGCTCCAAGAGAAGGAGGAAAGAGTCTGTCTGGGAGTGGGGTGGGCAGGTAGCGTGGGGCAAGGTTGACTGCACTATGAGCAGCAGAGCGCGGGGGTTGACTGCATCGGGATCAGGGAAAGTTGGGGCCGGGTCCAGGAAAGGATTCGGAGGACACTTTCTGCACAAGGAGTGTTGTAAGTGAGGGAAATGAGGCCTACTCCAGGTGCATGGTTGGTGAGTCCTGCCATGGAAACTAGACTAATTTTACCCGTTGAGTGTTTAGGAAAGCTAGAAGAAGATTGGGATGCTTCAGAAGAGTGAGAGAGAGTGAGAACCTGCTCAGAGAAAATAAAATAAATTCATTTTATTCTGTCGTGCAACTTATTAGTGCAGAGAGGCAGCTGATTTCCATTGCTTGAGTGGCATTGGTTTTTCTTTTGCTCTTTGTGCCACTTCATGGTCTTATTGAAAGAAACTTCAGTCATTCTGACAGCTAAAGGAAATTGCAAGTTTGAGAGAAGGGTCATGGTTTGAGTAGGGGGGATTAGGAAGGATCTGAGAACTTACAAGGACTAATAGACATTAGAGACTAATGTGATAAGAAAAGAAAAAGCAAAAGTAAATTTGAATGCACAAAATGTGCAACAGTAGATGGATTGATGCCCAATTTGGATCATGTAACCAATACAGAGGTATGGTGGCAGAATGACCAGTTGTTGGGAATAGTCTCGGATACTGGACCTTTGCAAGAAGTAACTAAGAATAAAATGGAACAGGAATTTAGACCTGATGTTAGAGGATAGGAAATAGAATTGAAAAGGATAGCATCTCAGAAAGTCAAAGTATCGAATAAATTTGGGTGGAGTTTAGGAAAGCAGATTTTATGTCTTCTAACGTTAGTTGCAGCAGTGAACAGAATATCAGTGAACAAAACAGAGATGCCTACAAGGAAAGTAATAAGGTGGTGATCGGAAGACTTCATCATCTTACAGGCTCAACAAATGAATATAGTGGCACTTCTGTGGTATGTATTAAAAAAATGATTTCTTCATCAGCATGGCCAACGAGACAATGGACCATTTTAGATCTGGTATTGAAATGAGGAAGGGTTAATTAATCTCGTACTAAAGCAGCTTCTGAGGAAGAGTGATCATAGCATGATAAAAGTTTATGTTGCATTTGAAAAAGACTTTGTTCTGAAATTAGACTTCAATCTGAACAAGATGAGCAAGGGTACCCTGACTATTAAAGAAAAGATGCAAGGAGAGATTGAGTGGAGGCATAATGAAATCTTACTATAATTCTGCTGGCCCTGTTTGAGATCACAGACAGACTACTGTCAAAAGCTTCAATATTCTTCCTTTGGTGAGGACATACCTACTTTATGGAGGCGATGCAACAAATGTTTACCATTTAGATTCCCGAGAAGGAAAAATTAGGGGAATGAGGAGAAATTAAATGGGCTAGACCTGTACAGAACAACCTCAGTTACCCGAACATCAATTTTCCAAATTTCTGATTATCCAAACAAGATCTCAAGATCCCATGAAAATGTTATTAAATTGGAACAAAAGCACAGAGAGACCAGGCAGTTTGGGCTGGCAGTGGGAGCAGGTACAAGAGCCGCCACGGGAACCCTGATTAGTTATCCAAACAATCAGTTATCTGAACAAAATACTCTCCACCCATCTCGTTTGGATAATCAAGGTTGTTCTGTATTTCTTTGAATTTTATTGCAACATTTTAAATTCTTGAGGGGTTACATGAGATTGATGCTGGGAGGAGACATCTCATGGCTGAGGAGTCAAGACATTACAGTCTAGAAGCAACCAATTCCTCTTCTTTGGGACTGAGATGGAGGGAATTGTCTTCACTCAAATGGCAATGTCCTGTTGGAAATGTTTACCCCAAGAGAACTATAAATGCTTCATCATCGGATACATTCAAAACAAAGATTGATAGATTAGATTACTTACAGTGTGGAAACAGGCCCTTCGGCCCAACAAGTCCACACTGCCCCGCCGAAGCGCAACCCACCCATACCCCTACATCTACCCCTTACCTAACACTACGGCAATTTAGCATGGACAATTCACCTGACCTGCACATTTTTGGAGTGTGGGAGGAAACCGGAGCACCCGGAGAAAACCCACGCAGACACGGGGAGAATGTGCAAACTCCACACAGAGAGTCACCTGAGACGGGAATTGAACCCGGGTCTCTGGCGCTGTGAGGCAGCAGTGCTAACCACTGTGCCACCGTGCCGCCCACTTGATTGCCAAAGGAATCAAAGCATGTGGAATAGTGCAGGAAGGCAGAACTGAGACAGAAAATAGACAGGTTTTTTTTACATACAGCTGAACGAAGGATCTGTATGGAGTTATTTCTCATCCTTTTATGTTTGTACTGCTCCAGTGGTTTCAGCTTGGGTGAGGCTTTTTGGAAGGTGCATGATTAGCTGCGTCAAGAATCTCGGACAGCAGCTACAGCCCTTGGCACCTCTGTGGCAATTGGGATACTGTAGTCTGGCAGATGCCCGGCTAACCAGCTCTTGGCCTGGTGACAGAATTGGAGGAAGGCAAGGTTATCGTATTGTCATCCTGATGTGCTTGAGGGCTCCTCCCAATCAACCCAGGCAGCAGATTCATTGCTTCAGCGTGACACTAGCCTGCTCCATGATGGCTGTGGTAACATCAGATGCAGGAATTAGAAACAGGAGTAGCCCATCCAGGTTTCCAATCCTGCTTCACAGTTCGGTCAAATTGTGGCTGTTCCAGTTGTGGTCTTAACTCCACTTTGATCATACCCACACTTGGCTCCCTTAAGGAAGGCAAAGTGGAACACAGTATTCCCGTTGTGCTGTCACTAAGGGTCTGCATAGTTACAGTAAACACCATCCCTAATCTGAAATTCTGATTGTGATAAATGCCAGTATACCACTTGCCTTCCTATTCACTCACACTTATGTACCAGGATGCCTAGATCCCTCTGAACTGCCGAGTTCTCCAAATGCTGCCTTTGTTGCCTCACAACCTTCATTAGAGGTACTCTGACCACAGAATGGAGCAATGAGGATGTGTTGAACAGGTAATATTTGTGGCTGAACAGTTACCCTCTGGTTCAACATGGTGGTTCAAAAATGGCCAGGAGAGCCAGGATTGCACAAACTCAACATTATGTTCTTTGGTGACATGTGGATAGAAAGGAGCCCCTTGCTGTTAGGGATGATCTTGGCTTTGGGATTTGATGCCCTCAGAGTCCCATGCATAGGAAGGCATGAACTAGATCAATAAGGTCTAAAATCATAGATTGTGTACAGTGTGGAAGTAGGCCTTTTGGCCCAAAAAGTCCATACCGACTCTCCAAAGAGTAACCCACCCAGACCTATTCACCTACCCTATTACTCTACATTTACACCTGACTAATGCACCTAACCTACACATCACTTAGCTATGCTAAATTGCCAATAGTGCTAATTCACCTAATCTGCACATCTCTGGATTGTGGGAGGAAATAGGGGCATCCGGTGGAAACGTACGCAGACACTGGGAGAATGTACAGAATCGAACCCGGGTGCCTGGTGCTGTGAGGCAGCAGTGCCAACCACTGAGCCACCGTGCTGCCCCATGGCAGGTCAAATGCCAAGTGTCCATAAGATGCTGACTGACATCACAATCTTCCCACTCTGCAGGCTTCCAGGAGAAGAACAGGAACGTACATTGTGTTTCGAATGAGGACTATCAGTGCTAAGCGTTCTTGGAAGCTGTCTCCACCTTCGCTCTCCGTCCTTGCTTCTGACTGTTTTCTAATCTACCAGCTTTTATAGCAGCAAAACCAGCAATGCTGCAGCGATCAATCTCTTCACTGAGATGCATTAGCGAGGATTCTTTAAGGTGATTTATTGATTAAAATATGCAAATAGCAGTCTTGTTCTAACAGGTCTCAAATCCTCAACAAAGTGAGCAGTTTCTTTTTATTTCTTCTGAGGATGGAGGTGTTGCTAGCTGGATAGCTGGAGAGCAGTTAAGGCAACCATTTTTCTGATTCTGCAGTCACGTGTAGGCCAGACCAGGCAAGAATGCCAGATTGCCTTCTCCAAAGTAGCCAACTGGTTCACTAATGCACTTAACAGTGGTCACATGGCTGGCCATTCAGCTAGCCTTTTAATTCCAGATGTTTTTTTACTGAATTCAAGTTTCTCTATCTTCCATTGTGAGTTTCGAACCATTGGCCTGGGGTCCTGGAGTTATGAGACATGGGAGTTGGTGGAGGGCATTGGAGTGTATGTGAGACATGAGTGGGGATAAGGGTTTGTCTTGCATCAATGTGAGTATTCAACAGACTCTCTTGGCACTCGGCAGCTCATATGGTTGCCACTGAATGCTAATTTTCCAAATTGGTCAATCTGACTGCTGCTCACTTTGGCCTCCCTGCAATGAAATTCCGTCTTTTGAATTAATTTTCCTGCAAGGCTGATGGACCAAGCTGAGAGTTTTCCTGATGAAAGTTCAGTTCCTGGAATTGCATCCTGCCCCACTTCCAATAGTCATCTCCCTTCAGTACCTTCACCAGATCGCAGAAGTGCTGTGGCACGGAAGGTGGCCATTTGGCCCTTCTGTGTCTACGCTGGCTCTTTCAGATGAGCATTATTACTCAGTGCCAATCTCCTCCATTTTCCTCATTATTTCAATCTGAGTAATTATCCAATGTCCTCTCAATTATTTCCGTTTGAAGTGCCTCTGCTACGACATGTTTGATGTATGCATTTTAAAATGTGAAATTGAGTCCGCTAATATGAATGGATCCAGAGTGCTCCTAACAGAAGGTCACAGGATGCAAGGTAGCAGTTGCTGATAAGAGACGGAAAGGGGAATGAGAAAAGTCATGTGACAGCTTAGACCGGAGGGAAAGCTTAAAACAAAAGATGGAAAATTAGTGAATCGTTATTTTTGGGCAGGGTAGAGAGGAGGAACTTGCAGTGAGAAACAAATTGCTTCAGGTTTTAAATATTTGCAAATGCTAGTATGATATAGGGTTGCTATGTTTTTATTTTGAATTCAATCATCACTTTCCAGTTTCATTCTCCCAAATCAACAACATAACCACACCCTCCCAAAAATCAGGATATCATATTGCAGTTTGTTCTGCGTTTGTCTACAAGTCAATGTCACACTTGGACACCATATAGACTGAGGCTGCTGTGCAAGGTGGCCTGATTGTGCATTGCACCCTGAAGCCACCCTTAAAACTTGGAATGGAAGCAAATGCACTGTTTGAAGTTAACACAGTGATGCAGAAAGTAACTTGACAACTTCAGAAAGAGCTTCACCTAATGTTCATCTCTAAGGGTTTACACAGTTATGTTTTTGGGGTGATATAGAATATTTATAGGCATATGTGGCTCTCTAATACATTTTAGAACTAATGTTTTTATGTATAAAGTGGAAAAATCCATTACATGAATGTCAATGTACATTCACAGGGAATTGATGTGAAAACGGATGTTTTTAATCTAATTCAGTCAATGTTTTTGATGCAGGGAGATTCATAACCATTTGATTCAATCAATTTTTAGCAATTATACCCAGAGTTCGTTGCCAGTCAGTCAATTTTTAATTTGCCTTGTCGTTGAAGCTCAGGTGGTGAGGAATATGGATAAGCTTGCTTTTTATTTTGTTATATTTTAAATAATCTTTGACTGAGGGAGTTGAAGCATGTGCAGACAATCATTCATGCACGGTGTCAATTTTCGAAACCTGGATCAATGTGCAAGTAGGATTGAAAGATTAATGTAAAGAGTGGTGCAGAATTGACTGTAGTGGCTCACTTTAGGGTGGCCACATCTTGAGAAGAGTTTGCAATGTCAACCAGCCGACTTTACAAACTATTAGTGATCATTGGGGCAGCACAGTGGCTCTGTAGTTAGCACTGCTGCCTTGCAGCGCCAAGGACCCGGGTTAATTCCATGTGAATTTTCCATATTCTCCGTGTTATGTGGATTTCCTCTGGGTGCTCCCACAGCCCAAAGATGTGCAGATTAGGTGGATTGGCTATGCAAAATTGCCCTGTGGTCTCCAGGGAATTGCAGGCTAGGTGGATTACCCATGGGGAAATGCAGGGTTAGAGGGGCAGGATGGGGGGGGGGGGGGGGGGGGTGGGAGGTGTGGACTCGATAAGCTGAATGGCTTGCTTCTATGCCATTCCCTGCAACAGGCACTGATACAATACACTGCCCTGAATCTGGCTCTGATAAAATACACTCTCCAGAACCAGGCACTGATACAACCACCGCCGTGAACAGGGATTGTGTGATTATGTTGGGCCAAGCAGGCTATCCAGACTTGTCTGATAACCCAATGCAATGTTGCTGGGGATTATTCCATTTTCCGATGGTAAATGTGGCACAAACAGATTTGTTTAAGAACAAATCCATAACATTTGAATCTCGGTGCAAAACTCCCTTGAAAAGAACCAAGTAGTCTGTGCTCTTGTATTTGCCATTGGGGGGCTGTTGACTCATGCTGTTGGTGTAGTTCTACTGGTGCTGACTGGCCACATTCCTTGACCACTGGCCACTGTGAGAGACCAGCAAACTCAGCATGATCCTTGCACTTCCCTGGTCTGCACAGCACAGGCACATAAACACACTGATTGAAGAAGCCCACTCACCCCTCACAGACATCATAACGGAACATGTCAAAAATGCTATCTTTGGAGCAATCCTGCCTCAGAATAGGAACTTCATGGGCCCAAAATCCACTGCGGACCTCCATCATGAAACTCGAGACTGACTGACTGCTGCATTGATGGAGCTGCAAGATTAATCAAGGTTGCATCTGTCTTTCAAATGGATTGTTTGTGGGGAAAAAAAAAACCCATGGTACAGTTTGAAGAAAGAGGACCTCATTATCAGGATTTTGCTGCCCGGATTATCCTCATTGGTCTTTGAGATCTCACTGTGCAGATAATGGATGGTAGATTTCTCTCTATTCTGATACCTTCAGCACTTCATTTCAGAAATGCTCCATTGTGACCAAGGTGTGATCTAAAATGAAATAATTTTATGTTTGCGTTAGTGTGTTATACAATTTGATTCAGAGCCTTCAAGTCCCTGAGTAGCTTAGGGAATGGATGAGTGCCCATTGTGACAGTATTCAGACTTGGGCAAAAATAATCATGCGTTTTTTTTAAAAGGAAAGAAACACTACTTGAAAAATTCTACTAGCTTCTTGAAAATCTGCTGCTGTGGTTTTGTTTCAGTCCATAATTCCTCAGGGGATGCTCAACCAGGAAGAGGCCTTCTTAAAACCCCTAAAGTCTATTCCGTACAAATTCAACAAACAGCTAAACAATGTCCTCAAATTCTTTCTAAAGAAATCCTGGCACGATGGCTTAGTGGTGAGCACTGCTGCCTCACAGCACCAGGGTCCCAGGTTCAATTCCAGCCTCGGGTGACTGTCTGACTGTGTGGAGTTTGAACATTCTCCCCGTGTCTGCGTGGGTTTCCTCCGGGTGCTCCGGTTTCCTCCCACAGTCCAAAGATGTGCAGGCCAGGTGAATTGGCCATGCTAAACTGCCCCATAGTGCTAGGGGTATTAGTCAGAGGGAAATGGGTATGGGTGGGTTACTGTTCAGAGGGTCAGTGTGGACTGGTTGGGCTGAAGGGCTTGTTTCCACACTGTAGGGAATCTAATCAGAATCTGTCCTCATAGGGAAGAATATTCTGGCACTTCTAAATCTAGATTTTTCCCCTCTGCCAATAGGGGTTGATTTTTTAAAAAAAGCCATTAATTTGCATGTCAAAGTTTTCCAAGTTTCTCTGCATGCAATCTCACAAAATGTTGACGATAGTTATTACAGGGGTAACTGGATAATTGTAAGAGAAAGGAAGAGCAGGAGAAGGAATCCTGCTTTGCAACCACTCGTGCGGATGCCAGGGAATCTTGCAATAGAGTCAGTCAGTCATGTTTCAAATAAGTGGACCCACAAAGTCGTAAATAAAAACACCCAACCTGGTGCCATCCACTCTGAGCAGACCTCAGTCTGACGGTCACCCTCCCATGGCACTAGCATCTGTTCCAAATTGTATCATTCACCAGAAGCAAATTGCTGAGAATAAATGAGAGTGTTTAGACCATGGGGTGCAAAATTCCCATGAAGTAATATTTTCATTGACACAAAAGGTATTAAAACATGAACATGGTCCAGAACAAAAAACAGAAATTGCTGGAAAAAAACTCAGCAGGTCTGGCAGTTTGGGGTCAGTTTTGAGGAAGGGGAGCTCTCTGGAGAGGCTGAATAGGCTGGGTCTATTTTCCCTGGAGCGTCGAAAGCTGAGGGGTGACCTTAGAGGTTGAAAAAGTCATGAGGGGCATGGATAGGATAAATAGACAAAGTTTTTTCCTGGGTGGGGGAGTCTAGAAATAGAGGGCATAGGTTTAGGGTGAGAGGGGAAAGATAGAAAAAGACCTAAGGGGCCACTTTTTCACAGAGGGTGGTACGTGTATGGGATGAGCTGCCAAAGGAAGTGGTGGAAGCTGGTACTATTGCAACATTTAAAAGCTATTTGGATGGGTATATAATAGGAAAAGTTTGGAGTGATATAGGTCAAGTGCTGGCAATTAGGACTCGATTAGTTTGGGATATCTGATTGGCATGGACGAGTTGGACCAAAGGGACTGTTTCTGTGCTGTACATCTCTATGACGCAAAACTTTAACTCTATTTTCTCTTCACAAATGCTGCTAGACCTGCTGAGCTTTTCCAGCAATTCCTGTTTCTGTTTCTGATTTCCAGCGTCTGCACTTCTTTTTGGTTTCTATTTAACGTGGTATAAGTATCTGATTGGATCTCTGATGCATCTGTGGTGTTTTTCCAACACAGTTAAGTGGACCTAGTAGCAGAGTTTTGAAACAGATAAGGTTCGCCACCAGAAGTGCATTACTTGTATTTGTAATGGAGCAGAGTTGTTCGTGGGGCTGGGAACTCACGAGGAGGCAAAGGTCATGATTAGAGCATGTTGTAGCCTCCAGTGCCATGAACCCTTTTACTACCTTCCCAGCCAGAGTCTACCAGCACTTTGCAAATAGCCTAGAGCTGGAAAGAACTTGGCTTTACTTCAGCTGGGTCATGGGTACTAAGAGGATGCCTTTTATTATTGTCCTGTCAAGTGGCATCCATAATATGCAGGCCATTGATTTGAGAACTTGGACTTGCCAACCTGATTCTCCATGAAGGCAGCTACTCTTTCCCCGGAGGTGATCACTGCACATGCCTCCAACCTCCCAGCAGCCACCCTTGAGATGGGCCTCCCCATTCATTTCCAATGTGTAGTGCACCATGCCTCTGGAAATACCGTCAACAACACACACGTTTCCTGTTGCTTCTCGTCATGCAGGAGGATCAGGGTGCAGGTATGGCTGAGCGGAGCATGACATCTCTTGCCCCCTCCAATAGGATCTCTCCACTGCTGTCTCTGGCTTCAAGCATGTGCTCCTGTTCAGATCTACTGTGCCGCTCAACATGAGCAGCTAGCTGTATTGCAAGACACCCTGAGATATGTGTGTCTCCATCAGTGCACCCTGTAAGTGCTCATCCTCCCCAAGGATTCCTTCAGCTGCTGACTCATGGGAGCTAAAAGTCACAATTGCTCCTCAAAGGGGTATAACAATCCACAATTAGTACAGTGCAGACCATTTGAGCTATCATTCATGATTCCTGTTCAGTGGGAGTGTGACATACATGTCAGATGACAGGTATTGTTCAATGCTTGTCACTGAAGCTCTGGGCAATTCGAATGCTTGCCCAGTACTTAGACAATAAGACATAGGAGTAGAAGTAAGGCCATTCGGCCCATTGAGTCCACTCCACCATTCAGTCATGGCTGACGGGCAATTCAACTCCACTTATATGCACTCTTCCTGTAGCGCTTAATTCCTTATGAGATTAAGAATGTTTCAATCTCTTCCTTGAAGATATTTAACGTCCCAGCCTCCACTGTGCTCCGTGGCAATGAATTCCATAGGCCCACCACTCGCTGGCTGAAGAAATGTCATCTCATTGCCGTTCTAAATTGTCCCCCTCTAATTCTAACGCTGTGCCCACAGGTCCTAGTCTCCCCGCCTAATGGAAACAAATTCCCAGCGTTCACTCTTTGTGCCTCTCTGCTTATCTCCGGGACATCCTCCTCCATTTTGTTCAGGGGGATGGTTGGGGGTTGGGGGAAACAGGACATGAAGTCATGAGCCCTGGCCGGTGTGACTTCTGTCCCCTCACATTCATTGATAGAATGGGAACACTTGAGAAAGGTGATTCAAAGAATGATGGCAACCGGGCATCAAAGGGTAATGGTAAGTGAGAGCGTCTTCCTGAAGAGGAGATTTCAAAAGGACGCAGGAGAAATAGGAAGGTGTAACTGAGGCACAGCAATCAGAAGAGTGCTGTCTGTTGTGCAGGAGGGTGGTGAGAAGGCAAGAAGTAACGAGCCAGCTGAAAATGGGCCTTATCAGAACTGTTTAGGTCATGAATTCTTCTCTGGCCTTGGATCAAGGTCTTGGGCACCACACTCTGGATGCGCATAGTCACTGCCATTTCATGGTCAGGCCCAAATGCCAACTGCTCCCATCGCTGGCAGGCAGGCAGACTTCCCCCTGGCCTTGAACTCATCCAACAATATCTCAAGGAATGAGTGCAAGAGCCAGCGGAAGTGGTGGGTTGGTGAAGTGGGCAGGAGAATGGCAGAAGGCAGTAACCTACCCTTAGCTCTATTGTCCAGATGTATGGCTGTCCTTATGGGAGGATTTCCTGCAACCATTCAGATCCAGAAGAAGTGACGCGGTAGTAACAGAAACAGGGCATTTGACCCTTGGAGCCTGCTGTTCCTTTCAATAAGACCATGACTGATTCAGTAATGGCCTTTCCAGTTCCACTTCCCCATCTGTGCCCCATAACCCTCAAATCCTTCTTCAACTAAGGCCAGTCTAGCTCGGACTTGAATCTATCTAATGATTCCTCCTCCACTCCTCTGAGTGAACTGTACAGACCAATGACCCTCTGAGTGGGAAAAAAAGAATTCTCATTGCAGTCTTAAATAGGGGAGAGTGAGCTACCTTTTGAACTATGCTACCTACTTACAGTCTCCTCTCACAGGGAGAAACCTATCTGACAAATTTTCCTTCGTATACAGTGCCTTCATTGATAGAACTGGAATATCACCTGATCTACCCTCTCTGATTGTTCAGGAAATCTGGACATGGGTTGCAAATATCATGGCTCTACTAAAGAGCCTTATTCAGTCTATTGAACACTGACATACTGACCCTGTCATTTTGGTGGGACTAGTCAGAGAAAATGTTTGCTCATTAACCTTTGTTTCATTCACCACAAATGCTGTTGGATCTAATTGACCACAGTTTTCTAAGTCTTTAATGTGAATAATGGTGTGTAGTTAGTATAAAATTGTACATTTTTAGTGATTTTTGTTTTGTGCAGGTTCCACGGCTTGAGAGCAGTGTATCTGTGACAGTAACTTCTGAATTTCTGTTTTGCATATATGTGTTTTCAGTATGTTTATATATACTGCATATGAAAGCACAGCAGGAATCATTCAGAATAGCCAATAGGATACAATGTATCCAAAATATTTGGTACAGGCATTATTAATAATGTAGTTTTCTTCTACTCATGAGGAATATTCAGAATAGGTTGCTTTGACCTCATTGTAGGTTAACTTTTGTACACTAGATATACTTTCACTAGTTCTGTTGATTGAATTGGGATTCACATCTATGATTAACTCATTAATATCCAATCATTCCATCTTATTCACTTTGTCCGATTGTGCACATCATTTTATTTTTAGGACCCTTCTGATTGTATTGTCACATGGTGCTCTCCAACATTTTCCTGACTATTAACATTTGATACAACAGCAGTCAGCAGTAGAGGAAGAGTGTTTGCCTTTTATCCAGAAATAAGCTTCCCCGGTTATTTTGTTTTGCCAGCTCCTGCATATGCTTTTATATTTTCTCCAATTTCAGTCAGAACTCAGCATGCTCCACAGGGGATGGGTCAAGTCTGTGAGCATGGGAAGCAGCAGGGAAGCTGACCAACTAAAGCAGGAAGTAAAATCAGGAATGAGACTTATAAGTCACATTTAAGTCATTGCACAGGAAGTGAAATAAATATCTTGACACACACTTGTGATGAACATTATTTAATATCTGAGGTAGTCCTTCAATGAACATAGTCTTTCATGTGAATAATGGTATGTACTTAGTATAAAATTATATATTATTAGTGATTCTGTGTAGGTTCCATTGGCTTAAGAGCAGCATATCTGTGACAGTAACTTCTTTGTTTTGCTGCAAGTATGAGGACATAGACGTTGCTGTCGGATTTATCAATTAATAGTGGTGAGTGCTGACGGCTAAATCCAAACCATTGTCCCTTTTATTTCCAACAGAACATAGCATTTGTCATCTTTGAGATAGTCAGCTCTTCTGCTTTGTGATGGCTCATTCTTGTGCAACCCCATATGATTGAAAAATTGTGCTATAGAATCAGCGCTTTAAGTGTTGGTGATGTAATCGCGTTACGGCTAACACACGTTTTAAAATTTCGCGCTTTAGAAACAGTATCCATTATTTGTCAATCGTGTTACATCGGATTTACGTTGATGAAACGCACATTATAGCAGAGCAACCTGTAGTTGCCTCAGTTGTAACTATAATCTGTTCTTCCATAATATGGTTGTTATGTTCTCGTGTGACCTTGCGTTATAGAAGATCATGTAATAGAAATAATGGGGCCTATGCGAAAAACAGGGTTGGGGTGGACCATCAAAAATATCAGTTAAAATCTATGCAAAAATAGTAGTTTGCTTTAGACCGTGCTACTGTTTGTGTTAAGCTAATGTTAAAATCACATTTAAATGAAATAATACAATAAATTTAACACAATACCATGAAAAACTGGAAAATAACATGGAGGGGTTTCTGAGTTTGCTGAGCTACAACACTATGTTAAAATATGGGCTGAGGTTCATCATTAGTATCATCATTACTTTCAGGTGCAGTTCTGGGTGCAGAGTTACAATGAAAAAAGATTTAGTCCAAAAGTGGATGGCTGTGGTCCATTCTTCTGACTATTTCTTGGGCATTGGATTTAAAAAAAAATCTAATTTTGGGGCTTTGCCATCTTTCTTCTTTCAGAAAAAAGCTGCTCATACAGTGCCAATGTCAGTCTGAACTCAGACTTGACCTGTGGAGGATGCTGTGAGCAGGGGCAGGAGCAGGGAAGCTAATCAACTATGCCACAAACTGCTATCCTGCTGCATTCTGCATTGTAATCGCTGACTTCTCATAGCTGCAACTGCTTTTCAACTTTGCTTAGGAAAGAAGACAAAAGAGAAGTGGCAAGTTCTCATGGTGTTGCACCCTGGACTACTTTTGTCTCCATTTCCAGCTTCAGTTCCCCCGCAGCAACAAGTTGTTGTGGGTAGGACAATGGGAGTCCTCAATCCTCCTCCACAAAGTGCGAAAGCCAACTGACTCTGTGATATCGATGCACATCCAGTCCTCAGAACACCGCATCACCTACTGCTGGGAATGGAATCATGTAATAGCCAACGAGAGTTAGTTTTTTAAAAAAAAATAGTTCCTCAATTCACCAATCGCATTACAGCCAAATCGCGTTGCCGATACTTGTTATATAAGCATGACCTGTTCAATTGCTTGGATGCACAATTCCTTTGCTATATGACGTGACTATAGGGGGTATATATTCACAATGATGCTATCTACTGAAGGTTAGTTATGTACTTGCCTTTGGCTAAATGGGAATTAGTGTGTTCCAAGAGGTTGATTGTGGGTGTCCTTTTTTATTGTGTCCTACTATATATAAAACTATAACCAGAATTCAAAGAATGGAATCCTGATTCACATGTAACATATTTATAAACAAAAAAAAATCAGTGAGTTCAGTTTGTATCAGAACCACCTTCTCTGTATCCCAGTAAAATATTTTGAGCTCAGTTTTGCTGATTGCACTCTATTGGCATAGGGTGGAGAATTTAGGATGGGTCAGTGACGACATGGTGTGCATTTGTTTCCTATCATTTAATAACATGGACAAGCAGCCTTGGTGACCAAAGGATCTGTGAATGGGGGTGTTCAAAGGTAGTTTTGACACAGTGCCAGAAATAATGTCGCATAGCTCCAGATAGAATGAATACCGCAGCTCCATATTCTACTATAACAAGGCTTCTTGCATCTCTCAAAAGCAGTATTCCAGGAACTGAGACTTTTATTTTGCCAAGTCAGTGCTGGGATGGGAAACAGGAGGTCACGAAGACATTGATGGTAAGGGCATAAAGTTGTTGAACATGAATAAAAAAAGATGGCAAAGCATTAAATGATAGGAAATCCTGTTGAAAATGAGTTTAACACATCTGTATACCAGTGAACAGAGTACCCTTCATGAAACAGGGCAGCTCGAGGTAATCATGCTTTAGTATGAACCAGATATGTTTAACATCACTGAGATATGGCCACAGAAAAATCAGTACCTGGAATCAAGCAATGCAAGCTATAAAATACTCGGAAAGAAATAGAGGGGGCGTCTGCTGTATTTATTTGGGATAGCATAAATGCTGTAGAAAATAAAGGACACTGCTATCAGTCAGGCAAAAGAATGTGAATACAGCTGCTGTTTAACAAAGGTTGTGTTACACTAATAGGTGTAATCTGCAGACTGCCTAATAGTGAGTGGGAGGTGGAGGAAGAAAATTGCAGATGGATGAGAGAATTGAATAAAACTGAATATCCTACAATGTAATCCCCATACTCCCCCCCTTCCCCCAAACCCATGGGCATGTGCCATTTGTGTGAGGGTGTGCACAATTCCGTTCCATAGCCATGATGCTAGGTTTGCAGGGCAGCCAAGTATTTAACCAACATTGCAGAAAGGCACTAGATTAGATTAGATTCCCTACAGTGTGGGAACAGGCCTTTCAGCCCAACCAGTCTACACCAACCCTCTGAAGAATAACTCACCCAGACCCATTTCCCTCTGACTAATGCACCTAGCACTATGGGCAATTTAGAATGGCCAATTCACCTAACCTGCACATCTTTGGACTGTGGGAAGAAACCGGAGCACCCAGAGGAAACCCACACAGACTGGGGTGGGGGTGGGGGGTGGGGGGTTGTGGGGGGGGGGGGGGGGGGGGGGGGTGGGAAATGTGCAAACTCCACATAGACAGTCGACCGATGCTGGAATTGAACCTGGGACTCTGGTGCTGTGAGGCAGTAGTGCTAACCACTGAGCCAACATGCTGCTCCATAGAGGTACCATGTACCCTCTAGAGACAGATTCGTGGCCACTTGATGACTTTGTCTTCAAATCTTGGCTCATATTGGAAAAAGGCCAGTACCCAGTATCCAAGCCTGGCAGACTAGTTGTCATGCAGTGGGGATTGTAGGTCCTATTTTGGGTGCCCTATCCCCATCAGTCCCTGCAACTTATTCTGCCTCCAGCACCATGTTTTGCCTCATCATCTCATCCCTGATGAGCCCCACCACCGCTTGCCTCACCATTGCCAACCAGGCAGGCTCCGACAGGATGATGGAATTACCATCACCTGGCCTCCTGGGTCATCTTTAATCGGATTGTCTGCAGTCATTGTCTACAATTGCAGTCCTGGCCATCTCCCTACAACCACTGTGCTAGAACAATGGCTCTCAGACAAAGGCCTTCCTCTCCAAAGGGGCAGAAATTTTAGCAATATGTCAATTCAAGGCCCAATGGCTGTAAGTTGTCCCAGAGTGAGCCAATCATAGAATCTATAAAGTCCAGAGAGAGAGGCCATCAGCCTCTTGTGTCTACACCAATCCTCTGAAGAGCAACCCACTCAGTCCACTCCCCAATTTTATACCCATAACTCTGCATTTGCAACAGTTAATCCACCTCACCTGCATGTCTTAGAGACAACGGGTCAATTTGTCATGGCCAATCCGCATATAGTCATTGAGTCATACCGCACTGAAACAGACCCTTCGATCTAACCAGTCCATGCTGAACATAATCCAAAATGAAACTAGTCCCACCTGTCTACTCCTGGCCCATATCCCTCCAAACATTTCCTATTCATGTATCAATCCAAATATCTTTTTATATGAACCCACATCCACCACTTCTTCACAAAGTTCTTCCATACGTGAACCATGTCTTTTTTAAATCTATCCCCTCTCACCTTGAAAATATATCCCATCTTCTTGAAATCCCCCACTCTAAGGAAAACATAATTACCATTAACTGTATCAGGTCGCTTCTCCATCTCCTACACTCCTGTGAAAGAAGTCCAACCTTTCTTTGTAATTTAAACTTTCCATATTCCAGAAACATCTTGGTAAAACTCTTCTGAACTATCTCCATTTTAGTAATATCCTTCCTATAACTGGGTGACCAGAATTGGACACAGTATTCCAGAAGAGACCACACTAACCCTCAACAACACCCCAACTCTTGTACTCAAAGGATTGAGCAATGAAGGCAAGCATGCCAAATGCCTTTTTAACCACCCTGTCTATATGTGATGCAAACTTTAAAGGATAATGGACCTACACCCCTCGGTCCTTCTGTTCTACAATACGGCACAAGGCCCTACCATTAATTGTATAAGCTCTACTGAGAAACTGCCATTTGTTATCAGAGAAATCCATCTGGTTCACTTAATGTCCTTTATGGAGAAGAAAATGTGCCATCCTTACTTTGCCTGGTCTACATGTGACTCCAAACCCACAACAATACAGTTGATTCTTAACTGTCCTCTGGCACTGAGGGAATGGCAACAAATGCTGCCCTAGCCAGTAAATAACTTAAAAAGGCATATGTGTAAGCAGACAATAAATAAATTAACAGCAGAAGAGTTCATGATAAAGAATATGAAGAGATTTGAAGACATTAGGGGAAAAAAAAACAAGGTAAAGAGAAATTATATAATTGATGTAGAGCATAGAATGAAACTGCTTGATATTTTATAGACACACAAAAAGCTTTGATGGGAATAAGACCATTAAGGGATAGGCAGGATAATCCCATGTTAGAGATGGCAAAAAATATCAAATAATTTTTTTGCTGTGGCATTTATCAGACAGAATATATTGATATTACTTTGAAATATGAGAAGAGCAATGAGTTTAGTCTATTTCAAATGTAAATTGGCTTGATTCATCATATTAAACAAAGGTAAAACCCCTGGTCCTGATGGATTATAACTACATATTTTAAAAGAATTTAAGGAAGAAGTAGCAGAGGCACAATCAATCATATTTTAAAATTTGAAAATGGTACAGTCCACTTGCAGACATGTAGACAGCTAATGTGTTTTGTTTTATTTTTAAGAAGGAAAGCCACACTACCCCCTGACTATCAGGATTTAGCATTAGCCACTGGGCAGCGTCGATCAATTCCTATACCTTAGGAGCCTCCTCTTAGCAAGGGTAGACGTCAATGATGAAATTCGACTTTGCCTCCTGTATGTCAATGCAGCCTTTGGCCATCTGAGGAGCAGAACGTTGGTTGACAAAAACTTCAACCCTGACACTTGACCAGTCTATGGGTTGATGTGAATTTTCAAACTGCTTTTGATAAGGTGTCCTGTAATAGGCTAATGATGAAAATGAGGAAATGTGGAGACATTTTGAGTTGCTAGCTAGCTTCAAAATTAATAAGAGATAGTGGAAGTAGAGAGCTCTGACTGGATCATTCAAATTTAATATTGACCTTGTTCTTTGTGTACCTTCTCTGCAGCTGTAACATTGTTTTCCTCTCTCTGTTCTGTTACCCTTATGTACTTTGTATGCTATGATTTACCTGTACTGCATACAAAACAAAACTTTTCACTGTACCTTAGTACATGTGGTAGTAACCAAATCAGTTATTTAGAGTGATAGAGTTTCAGAAGTGGTATTCCATAAGGATCAATGCAGGCACCATTGCTGTTCGCAAGTTACTTTTAATAATTTGGACTTTGTAAACAGAAGCACAATTTATAAATTTGTCAATAACACCAAATTGGAAGATACACTCATTTAGTGAGAAGTGATTTGGAGGTGTTGGTGTTGGACTGGGGTGTACAAAGTTAAAAATTCCATAACACCAGGTTATGGTCCAACAGGTTTATTTGGAAGGACTAGTTTTTGAAGCGCTGCTCCTTCATCAGCTGATTGTGGAGTATAAGATCGTAAATTTATAGCAAATGCTTACAGTGTGGTGTAACTGAAATTATATATTGAAAAAGACCTGGATTGTTTGTTACGTGTCTCATCTTTTAGAATGAACATGTTGGTTTCAGTTCTTTCATATGTAAGTCGCAAAACTTTTTTATAGTTACATTCTCAAGTGAATTTTATCAATTGATGTCATGTCTGCCTAGATAAAGCATTGACGGTGTGAGGTACCCTGTGTGAGACTGTCTGTGCCGCAATGCTCAGACTGATTCTAATCTAAAAAACAAATTTACAGAATCTTGCATGGATTCATGCAGTTTTTGAGCAAAATAAAATGTAATTCTACAAGTACAAATTCACCCCACAAACTTTTATGTATGTGTATGTATATCGGAGGGTGGTGGGTTATGAGTGTCTGTGAAAGAGTGTGTGTACGTGTGAGAGTGTGAGTTTTAAAGGGGTATAAGTCTGTGAGAGGGGGTGTGTAAGTGTGGGAGCATATGTGTGAGCACATGAGAGAACCTGTGTATGAGAGAGGACCTGTAAGGGTGTGTGCGTGCGTGCGTGTGTTGTGCAGTGCGGTCACTTGTCGTGTGACATGAACCCAAGGTCCTGGTTGAGGGCATCCCATGGGTACTGAACTTGGCTATCAGGCTGTGCTTAGCCACTTTTGCATTGTTGCCTGTCCTGAAGTCCATCTTGGAGAATGATCACCTCAAGGTCCACAATCGAATGTCCTGGACCGCTGAAGTGTTCTCCGACTGGAAGGGAACACTCCTGTCTGTTGACTGTTGTGCAGTGTCCATTCACACGTTGCCATAGCCTCTACTCGGTCTCACCAGTGCACCATGGCTCAGAGTATCCTTGCTGCAGCGTATGAGATAGACAAGGTTGGCCGAGTCTCATGAGTACTTGCCCCGGCTATGGAGAGAGGTGTCCCCACGCATAATGGTGGTATCCGTGTCGACACTCTGACACGTCTTGCAGCTTCTACCATGACAAGGTTGTATGGTGTTGTCCTGAAAGCTGGGCAGTTTGCTACGAGCAGTGTTCTGTTTGAGGTTTACTGAGGAGAACTGCAACAAATTGCGGATGACATTAAAATGTGCATCGGCATCAGCAAATTAATTCCAAAATTTACATGGCAGCACTGCCTTTATTCATTCAAACCATGTCAGCTTTGCTGACCATGCCAGCATATATTACCCATCCCTAACTGCCCTGGAGATTGTGTTGCTGAGTTGCTTACTGCAGTCCTTGAGGTAAAGGTGGACCTGTGAGGAAGAGAGTTTGTGGATTTTGACCTAGTGACAATGAAAGAACAGTGTTCTGTTTCCCAGGCAGAGTGGTATGTAAGTTGCAGGTGGTGTATCTGTGCATCTGCTGTCCATGTTCTTCTCGCTTTGGTTGCAAGTTTGAAAGCTGCTGTTGAAGAAACTTTGGGTTACTGCATTTCACCTTGTAGATGGTACATGCTGTAGTGTATGTTTGGCAATGAACATATTATGTCAGGGAAGTCACTTACTACTTGGCAGCATGTCTGAGTTGGTCAAAGGACGCAGAGCTCACTAAAAATCTGCTCCACAGGCTAGCCGGCAAGTTCATATCAAAAAAGAGAGAAAAGCAAGCAATAGGTTTTATGTTCAAGGGAAATTTTAAAGTAACCCTGTATTGAACCTTGGTTAGTCCGCACTTAAAGTACTGCTGTGGTCTGGTGACCTTATTCATAAAGGGGATATAGGGACATATTCACAAAGATCATGATGTCAGAACTGCATGGATTTACATATCGGACAAGGATTGATGAGAATAGTTGTTTCCTTGAAAAGGAAGGATAGGTTATGGCTTTCGAGGCTTTTAGAATTCTAATAGATTTTGATGCAGTGAATAGGAAAATAATGTTTTGCCTTGTGGGGAAGGACATAACTAGATGCTGTCAGTAAAAACTATCACCAATAAAATCCGGGAGAACAAAGAACATCTTTTGCCTTATCCACAGGTGTTGTTGAAACGAATAGCATAAATGCATTTAAGGGGAAGCTAGACAAGTATTAGTTGGAGAAGGGTGTAGCTGGTTAAAATGGCAGACTTAGATTAGGACAACAGGTGGGGGCATGGTGTTGAGGAGACCTAAACATGCCATAAAAGCCTTCAAGGATCAACCTGTGATACATATATATGCAAAACTGTATCCATGTGCAATCATTCAAATAATCCTGCCCCACCAGGGTGAAGATAAAATGGCTCGAACTGTGAAAGCACATATACAACATGTTGTACATGTCTCCATACATATGAATTTTAAACTCAAAAGCCTCCAGTGTGGAATTAAATATTTCAACATCTCAGTTGTACCTTCAGCATGATCTGATAAACCTTTTTAAATCCAAAACATACTCATGAGTTCTTGTGCGGTTAACGATTTTGTCATGTGCTTGGATTCAGTTTGTCGGAAACCCTCCAACGTATTTTAATGATTTCTGAATAGATCAGAAAGTGATTTAGGATGAAATCGCAACTCCCAATCCTTACTGGGGTTCTGATTTACCATGTGTGGTTGTTGGTTTGATCTGTTCTCTCTACAGTCTCCAGGGTTGTGCAATTAATTGGTGAGGGGTTGAATGAAAGTGATGGTAACTTCCTTCAAGTGGGAAAGGATTGAAAAGGAAGAATAAAACTTGATCAATATATAGCCCGGGGCTGGGCCTCAAACTTGTAGCTGTCTTGTGGCTGAAGTCTGATTTGATGTGAGAATACTTTCTTTTTTCAACCAAGTTTGAACCTGTGCATTTTGGACTCCTTAGTGACATATTCAGCACTGTTTGGTGCAGTCTAAAACTGGCAACTTTAACAGTTGCAGGATAAAGAAAGGAATAGCAAACTCAGATTTACCTTCTCAAAAGTAAATTTTATACATCAAGAAAAGTGAAATCATTAATGTTTCATGTACTTCATTTGCAGTTACCCTAGATTTTTGATTAGGAATATTTTAATTTTAGTTCCAGTACTTTCCTGTTAAAAATACAACAATCAGCCATGAAAGCAAAATTGTACCGCAGTAAATTTTTGAAACAAGAACAAACTTCTACTGAGCCAAAACTACGTTTATCTTTTCAATAACGCAATCTGGAAATGCCATCTTCTCCAGCCCATGAACGTTACGTGCAAGGAGTTGGGTTTTTGCTCTGACCTATTCCCAATCTGCCGGTTCTCTCTTTGTCTCCCCCTCTCTCTCATCTACAGTATATCATGCAGAGTTCTAAATCAGTCACAAACTTTTCTTAAAGACTCAAATGCGTAAAAACAGTGTGAGCAAATTTTTAGTTTTCCCACAAATCCAAAATAAAATTAAACTTTGGTCCAGATCTTCCAGCATCTAGATAGTTGGAAACAGGACTTACTTTGAAAGCTTTGTATCCAGACCCTTTGGAATTCCCAATGCACTGACCAGTGAATTGCCCAGAAAGTTGAAGCTTCCATTTGGCAATGGCCCAACAATTGGAATCCTCTGATGAAATCCCCAGCTCAGAGTGCAAGCCTCAGACTTGAGAGGGTTCCACCCTTCTTACTTGAATAACTAGCCTCAAAGTTAGAGAAAATAAAGCCTATTCTAACTCTTGGCTACCTATAAAATAAGTGTCTTCCCTATTTACTACATAGAAAATACTAATTCCTCCACCTGAGTCAGCACCCCCCTTCATCCCTCGTAAATGTAGACACCCACCCCACCTAACCTCTCCACCATTACCACTCTGGAACCGACTACCCTCCTGACATTGCCTTCTCCAACACCTCAAAAGATCCAATTTGACTGGTGATCAACTCTACCAAGAGTATCTAACAAACTCTCAACCCAATCTGCCAAATGCCCAACCCATTGGCACCTTGGCTCAATGGTTAGCACTGCTGCCTCACAGCACCAGGAATCCGGATTCAATTCCACCTTCGGGCAACTGTCTGTGTGGAGTTTGCATATTCTCCCTGTGTTTGCATGGGTTTCTTCCAGGTGCTCCAGTTTCTTCCCACAGTCCAAAGGTGTGCTGATTGGGTGAGTTGCCCAGAATGTCCAGGGATGTGTGGGTTAGGAGAATTACCCATGGGAAATATGGGGTTACTGGGAGAGGTTGAGGAGTGTGGAGTTGGCTGGTATGCTGCTTGGAGGTTTGGTATGGACTTAATGGCCAGCCTCTACACTGTAGGGATTCGACGATTTATTGATGTTTTAGTATTTTCTTCTATGATCTGTTTGTCAATGGTTCATTACTAAGTTTGCATGTTCTCTCTGTGTATACGTGGGTTTCTTCCACAGACCAAAGATGTGCAGGTTAGGTGAACTGGCCATGCTAAATTACCCATCGTATCCAAGGATGTGTAGGGTAGGTGGATCACCATAGGAGGTGCAGGGATAAGATCGAGGGGTGAGTCTGGGTGGGATGTTCTTTGGAGGGTCAGTATAGACTTGTTGGGCCGAATGGTCTGTTTCCACACTGTGGGATTCTGTAGATTCAGCTATATACTCACTCACCCTTAACAGCATGTTACCTTCCCACTTTATCCTTATGCACTTGCTTCATATCCCCCATCTCCTTACCTACTTACGTGACTCACTTCATTCACTAACATGTTGAAGAGCTATCTAAATGTCCCACAGCTGTTTAACTAAGCAACTTAGTAGAATGAAGCAATTGCTGTTGTTTTGTAAAGGATGCATGGTTTGGTGGTCTCACTTAGTCCTACGCTAAGGGAATTTGGCTGTGTTGAAGGGACGTTGTGCATATTGCATTTTCTCTGCGATATTGTGCCCAGAAATATGGGAGATGGGCGCACAGTGAAAAATGTACATGTATGACCAGCAATGTGATAATGGTTACTACTCTGAGATGATTCAGTTCCTTACTTCCTTTTTGTTTGCGGTTTTTCTAGGGGTTAAAAATCTTCTTTTAAAAATTCTGCCTACAAATGCAAATAGGATTGGGAGAGAGTCCGTAAAATGCTGTGGTTGCCATTGATATGCCGATATTTTGTTTGCAACCTTGATTATTGCTCCACTTTAGTTGTTCTGGAGGCTGAGTGAATACAAAAAGTTTTTTGGAATTCGACCTGGATTGATTGGTGTCTCACCTCTCTGGAGAAGCTTTTAACACATCTTAAGTGTAGTTTGACGGCAGACGGCAGAAACAATGCTTTAAATCTACAACCAGATGGCAGCTTTATTCGATGGTCAATGTTAAACATTTCATTTGCTGTACTCTACTTTGAACTTCATATGACACAAATAAGCCTGCATTCATCTTCTTCTTCCTCTTTCATACAAACTGTGAGGACAGTGGTCCATAGGTTCAGCATTCTCAGGGTGTTAATGAACTGTTCCATCTGTTTGCTGGATTTTGAAAACCCATTATTAGTGAAAGCCGAGATGTTATTGGCTTGGTGATGTACCAATTAAATGTTAGTGCAGGCAGACGAACAAACTTTTAAGTATTTTTTCGAGCAAAATGAATTGTGTCTGTTGTGTTGTAAGTAAAATGATCAATTTACACACAGCAATGTCCATCAATCAACAAAGTTGTTCAGTCCTAAATATCTGTCGCGGCACCAAGTTGATCAGCCTTGCTTTTCTTCAAAAGGTATCTTTTATTTCTGCTTAAATAGACAGGTGGGTATTTGCATGCCCCGTCAGAAAGGCAATTCTTAAAACTCTGGATTGGAGACTAAACACACGGTCTTCAGATTCAGAGATGAGAATGCTACCATTGAGCCAAGGCTGACAGACTCTGCGAGGTGTATTTAAGTGGATTTTTAAGTGAATTAGTCTGCACCCTTCAATATTTTCAAAAAATTCACATTGTGGAAAATGCTACAGAATCAGAGATGGTCAAAATGTAGTTGTGCCAGTTTGTTGGGAACAATGCCTCACTCAGTGGAATAGTCAGCGATGAAAGGCACAAAAATAAATGCCCCAAAAGTTGCTCACTCATAGGAAGAAAAATTAAGCGTGGAGTGAAGCACCGAAGGACATTAAGTGAGTAAACCGAGTTACTTAGGTTTGTGTTTTGGGAAAAATACAGCTCTTGTGGAGCAGTGTGGGGGTAAGAAAAATAAACCTTTCTATCCATCTTCTATTGCCATGACTTGATTGGCGCTGATCTGTAAGGAGACATGAAAAATAAAATGGAAAAATGTTGTGCAGTCATAAACGCCAGGATAAAAGCACTTCATTCCTCTTATTACAGGGGCTGCTAATGTGGGGAAAACAATGCCTTTTAATCCCAGCATCATTCAGAGATGCATCTTTGAAAGTGGAAACTATTTCTCTCCCCACAGAGAGCAATCACTTGTAATTCTTCCAGCTGTTTTTTTTTGTGTCTGTCTCAGAATTCCAGCACGCACAATCTTTTCATTTTCTTTAATTGTTTGAAACTTGTGGCTGTTTTTCTTTCCTAACCCTTCGTTGAGAAATCCTGAGATTGTTGACACCAAGTTGTGTACCAGTCACATTTTGAACTCCAGGGCCAGGCAATCATTTGGATTGTCAACAGGACCCCAGTGACTCTTGTCTCTAAATGACAACATTTCAGATTCAAGTCCCACCACAGGAACACTCAGCCTAGGCTGACCATGCAGTGCAGTACTGACAAGAACACTGCACTGTCAGTTAGGAGCCATCTTTCAGATGAAATATTAAACCTAAAGCCCCATCTGTCAATTTGAATTAAGGTCCCATGATGTTATTTTAGAGAAAAGCAGGGGATTCATTGTGACATTTTTCGTCAATATTTATCCCTCAATCAAAATCACAAGAATAGAATGTGGCCATTGTCTCATTGCTGACTATGGGAATTGGTTGCTGTCTTTCTTGCTGCCATTACAGTGGCTCAGTGGTTAGCACTGCTGCCTCACCTGGGTTGATTCCAGCCTCAGGTGACTGTGTGGAGCTTGCACATTCTCCCTGTGTCGGCATGCGTTTTCTCCAGGTGCTCCGGTTTCCTTCCATAGTCCAAAGGTGTGCAGATTTAGTGGATTGGCCATGCTAAATTGCCTGTAGTGTCCAGGGATGTGCATGCTTGGTGGGTTTGCCATGGAAACTGGGTGTTATGATGGTAGGCTGGGGTGCTGGGTTAGGGTGGGATGCTCTTCAGAGGGTTAGTATAGACTCGATGGGCCACATGACCTTTTTCCACACTCTAGGGGCTCTATGACTTCAAATGCACTCCATAATCAGTCTTGAAAAATGCCATATAAAAATTGAAGTCTTTATCTCAAAATCAGATCTTTGAAACAAAGTTGTTTTTGCTGCACCCTACACCACTAATTATGAAGTAAACACAAAATTGAGGGATCTATGGAGTAATAATGCAGGATTCTAGAAGGAACCACATTCTTTTTTTCTCTCTTTCGAATATAAATTGGAAAATTGATGTTTGACATGGCTATAAAACTCAATTGCCATGAGAGTTGTTCTGTCCTACGACTTAGAAGTTCAACCAGGATTGTGGTGTACTCTTCAGCTGTACGCGACTATGGGTTGAATCTTAGCATATGTTGTCAAAAATGGACGCTATTAACTCAGCTAGTTGGACAGCTGATTTGCGCTGTAAAGTGACACCAGCAGTGAGTGTTCAAATCAGCCCTGGCTGAGGTTACCACGAAGGACTTTCCTGAGGTGTGGTTACCCTTGCGTTCAACCACCACCAGTTGTCACTGTCTCTGATGAGATTAGCATTGTGCTCTGGTTAGAACTGCAGCAACTTTCCCTTTTCCTTCATTTTGTCAGAGTACCAGTTGGTCAGCTTGTGCGGAAGGAAACTCCATGAGGCCGGTTGAGTTTTCTTGTGCTCGCAGCGTTAGTGGGATGTGGGCATTGCTGTTGAGGCCAGCATTTATTGCCCATTTCTAATTCCTTGGAGGGCAGTTAATAGAGAACCACATTGCTGTAGGTCTGGAGTCATGTGGAGGCCAGATGTGGTAAGGATGGCAGCTTCCTTCCCTCAAGGAGATAAATGGGTTTTCACAACCATTGACAGCAATTACTTGGTGATCATTAGACCAACCTTTTAATTCCAGATTTTTATTGATTTCAGAATCACTGAATGTCATTGCCACAATGTCACCAGAACATTCACATGAGTCTCTGGATTACTAGCCCAGTGACAACACTCAGTAGGTAATTGCCTCTTGTCTGCTGCTCGTTCATTCATCATAATCAGAAGTATGAGCCACTGCTGGGACATCATGCAAACCATGTACACCCAATCAAGCACTGTAAGTCTGCAGCCATGCTTTGTGGATAATGACACTTGGTCCGGACATGGTAGATGAGAGAAATTTGACATCCCGCTTAACAATCTGGAAGCTGGCAGTTCTGGTGGATGAAAAGGTGCAGAGGTGGAACATTCTCTTCCCTTAGGATAAGCAAACAATGCCTTGCCAACAGACCTTCTCCCTCACAGAAACCTTTCCCCTTTTAATTCCTGCTTTCTGACACCAAGCAATTGGCAACACATCAAGCTACATCAGGAGGTCAGAAGAGAGAGAACAACGGCCCAGCATTGGTGAAGATACCTGGTATTTGATCTGACTGTCAGAGTTATCAATTCAGAGAGTGCAACTGCTGGGACCTGGTGTAGAGGTGGATCAGTGCCTGGTGACCAAAGTATTGTTGGCCTGCAGTGAGGCAAAGTGATCAAGGATGATTTGTCAGCCAGGTAGGAAATCTGTAATACTCCAGCAGGAATTCTGACAGGCCAGAGTATGACAGAGTGCTGAAATGGACATGAACACTGAGCTGTTGGGTTCATTGACAGCCACACCTGACAGTCTGCTGTCACTGTCAAAGAGCTTGGAGGCATCAAGCTACAATTTGGCAGATGGCAGACAGCCTTTGTGGCACTCTCTGTCTTGTTGCTCATCCAGAAGCAGAACCAATGCAGACCTTTATCCACACATTCATACACCCACCCCAGCATGGACAAGCCACCAACCCCTTTGTCCCACTCTTCTACCCTCGCCTCTTAATATGGGGCATAGCAATGATCTTTGGTTTAAAAAAAAACTCCTCTAAGTCCTCTGTAGAATGCTTCCACGACCTTCATAATAGGAAAGAATATAAGAAGTCACTTCATTTGTAATTTGGATAAAATGCAGAGTCCATTTTGTTGTCGAACACTCAAGAAGCTACCTGCATATTTGCAATCCTTCATTAAGGCTTCATAAAGGTTTGATATAATTGGTAACCATTTTAGAGGTAGTTGAGATCAACCAGCTTGTTGTGGTTTGAAGTCACATGTAGATCAGAACAGGTAATGATGACGAATTGCCTTCCCTAAAGGTATTAGTGAACTAGATGGGGTTTTTACAATAACTAACAATGGTTACATGGTATACATTAGGTTAGTTTTTAACACTTATGTTTTACTGAATTCAAATTTCACTGTCTGCCACTGTGGGATTCAAAACCATGTGATTAGAATATTAATTTGGGGTATAGGATTACGAATCCAGTGACATTATCACCACATCCCACAGTATTACAGTTATCAGTTGGTTTCAGGATAATATCAAGGCACATTTCCCAGCATTCATTGCACTATGCAAGGCAGTTACATGTCCTAAATTTCCAGACAGAATGAATACTGCAGACATGGGATGAAGGGGGAGAAGTACAAAACTCTTCTTGAAATAGCACTGAAAGAGAACTAGTGTTTAAATAAATTATATTTCTTTAATTTAAACTATATTTCTGTCACATACTTAACCTGAAAAATGCATTCTTTTTGATTAAAGGAAATGATAATCATATTTCAATTAATAACATAATGAAATCGTGTAAAATGTGGAGCACAATTTATTTTTGTAAAATGAGTAAATCCTCATTTAACTTTTGTTTAACATAATTATGCAGCTCTACTTAACAGGAGCAATAAATCAAAAACATGCAAGCCAGCAGCTATTTTTTAGACAACTAAAGGTATCACATTAATTTCTATTGCAGCAAATATTATAATGGACAGGATCTGGAATAGACTCTTAACACGTTCTGAGGCGCTTCCTATGTTTAAAAGAAGTAGCTCAGAGCACTATATATGATGGGGTTGGTGGGCAGGGTCAGGGGGATTGAAATTATATTTTATATCAAGCATTTCATGACCTAATGTTCCAAAGTACTTCACAGAAAATGAATTATTTTTGGCACACTGTCACTCCCATAAGAGTTAGAAATCGCACAACACCAGGTTATAGTCCAACAGGTTTAATTGGAAGCACTAGCTTTCGGAGTGCAGCTCCTTCATCTTCTGGTGAAGGAGTAGCGCTCTGAAAGCTAGTGCTTCTAACTAAACCTGTTGGACTATAACCTGGTGTTGTGATTTTTTTTTTAACTTTGTACACCCCAGCCCAATGCCAGCATCTCCATATCATGACGACTATAAGAAAGTGCAACAGTCGTTCTGCATGCAGCAAGGTCCATCGACTGGCAGAGCTTAATGACTAGACATTCTGTATTTTCACACAAGATTGGCAAAGGGAGAAGTACTGGCTTGGGGACAGCAGACTAATGGTCTCACCTTTCTTTGAATGGAATTGTAGGATCTTATAATGTTGTCATAATGAGCAGATGATGCTTAGGACTTCATCTGAAGGGTAGCACCTCTGATAGTGTAGCATGACCCAAGTAGGTCCTTGTGTTCCTAAAATGGGTCTTGACCCAATAATCTTCTAACTCAGAAGGAAGAGTGTGACCAACTGGCTAAAGTTTACACCAATTAGTTCATTTAATTTCCTGACACTGAAGGCAGCTTCACTATTGGCTAAAAGGTCAGTCCACCAGTGTCCAGTTTTACTTGACACCTTTTGAAAGATTATGAAGGGTTGACATTATCCTAAACTTCATCCCAATGTCTGCACAGTCTCTGGTTAAAAGCTGACAAACTAGAATAGGCGTTCTTAACAACTATTTTCTTCCTTCTCCCCAAAGCATTGAAACTGATCACGGTTGCAGACAAATTTGATAGTTAGGTTGAAAGCAAGAACTCTACATGTTACTGAATCAGTTTCGTGTTGAGTCCCAGAATAGTTAGTGTCTTTACCCAATGAACCAACTGTACCTTTGCTCAAATTTATTTGAAATTATATGCTGAAGAATAACATCATCTGATGAATATTATGTATGTATATATTGTAAGTTCTGTTTGTGTTTTTGCAAATAAGTAACTGTAAAGAGTGACCATTTTTATTTTACTCTAAGCTAGATGCATGTTGAAATCTGAAGAGTGATGCTTGAATGACTGGAGATTATAACATTTAAGACATAGACTGTCCCATATTTGACATCTTCAATTCTGTTGAGGATCAGCGACTTAGTTGTGCTGAGAGACGTCACGGGCTGCAGGTTAATTCAAGAGTCTGTGTACAGCACGTAATGAACAAATTAATTGGGACTAAATGAAGAAGTAGTTTGGCTTCACATTTCCTGTGAGCCCTGTGCTGCTGACTGGACTGAACCTCTGAGAAGTAATGGAGTTTTTGGGAGATCACCATGCTAAGATCTGGGGCTTCAAGAAACCAGGAGCAGGACTTGTATCTGAGCAAACTGAAGCTCAGGGATACCCACAAGCTATGGTTAGCAGCACCATGGCTGAGAATTTGGGACCACGCTTGGATTGAATGCTAGTGTGTAGTCTGGGCAGTATAGTGAGGATTGCAGCCTTGGATGAAGGTAAGATCTGCTGAAAAAAAGAACAATATGCTTGAGCTGTTAGATTTGAGTTAAAACTGAAAGACTGTTCCTTTTTCTATTCAGATTATTCTCATGGAGCCCAGGTAAGGTAGAGCTGGCTCCAGGTCAGATACTTTATTTGAAGTAACAGAGCTAAACATCCTTTTAATTTTACTGCTCCTCGGATGCTGCCTGAACTGCTGTGTTTTTCCAGCACCACTCTAATCTAAACATCCTTTTGAGGAAGACAAAGCTTTCAAGAGTATTTGTCTCTGGTCTGTTGGTGTCTTGTTGAGAAATTTGGGAGAACCTGTCTCGGTTGTATTTGTCAGTTAATGTATAGCTTGTGGTGCATCTAACCACAGCATCCTCACGTTAATTCTGGATGTATAAGATAGGAGTGACTGTTCACCTTATTAACTCATAGTGAAAAAAATCGTCTTGTGTAGGACTGTGGAATTTTGTGATTTTATGCTATTTATGAGTAACAAGGAATTAAAGTTGTGTCTGTTTTTAAAGTTAAATTTCTGGTTCCAAATTAGATCCTTCTAAAAAAAAAAGATTGTCCTTGTCTGGGACATCTGGGCCTCTCGCCTCTAGGTCATAAGACTTGGGAATCTTGTCTTGGATAGGACCAAATTTGGACATCTCCCAATTGTAACAATATATAGGTGTATTGCTAATTACTGTAACCTGATAGGGAGTTCTAGACATTCTCAAATAAGTAAGAGTGCATTGGTATACCATGACTTCTGTCCCAGTTGTCACAATCAGTCAACTACTTTTGATGAGCGTAATCATTGTTGTTCTGCTTGCAAGCATCGTAGTCAATTCACACATTGTAAGACCCATTGGAGAAATGTTTCAGTGGTGTTAATTGAAGGGTTTTTGTGACCAAGGATACTACGCTCCTTTGTTCCACTACCACCACTCTCAAACTCTTCAAAATGTGTTAAAAAATCTTTTAAATCCACCTGAACAGGCAAGTGAGGTCTCCATTTTGACATCTCATCCACCAGATGACTTCACAACTCCTTCAGACCTTTACTGGAACATCAACCGGGACAATTCAAGTATCAGAGTATGCCCAATATCAAAAATGATTGTGTTCTTATTTTACATATTATTATTTAATATCTAAGCTTGCAGAACTTTTATAGGAAAATGTAATGCTACTCAAAAACATATTTGAAGATAATAGATAGTGATTACATTGTGAACAAAGAGAACTAGCACAGTTTGAGACACGTTAGGCTGAATTTCTCTTGATTTTTGTTTACTGAATTACTTCAAACTGTACATTATGCATGAAACTGCTGAATTAGCTTACACAAACCATCTTATACAGCACAGTCTCAGATGTGTGTCAGTTTGAACTGTGGCCTGGATTGTCATTTATTCTTATTGAATAAATGCAATTATTTTGTGCCAGTAAATCAGTTATTTGAAATATCAGAGTTTTGAATTGTGCTGTCTTATATATTTGCTTATTTTGTTTTCTCACACTTAAAAAAAAAACTTCGAGGAACACTAACACCACCTATTGGATTTTCGTATTAATGGATTCATGATCAAGGAATATTTCATTGAGTTTTGTTCTTGGATCAGTTTGCAGCAGCCTATTCTGCTTCATACCCATGTTTAATCTTGCAGTAGTTTTGTGCAACCAAAGTGGGGATGCCCATTCACAAAGACCTTAACCACATTGATGCAATTCATTGGCAAAGTATGGAGTTAAGTTCAGGTGTCAAAAGGAGTACACAAAACTCCAAAGCACCATGCTATCCAGTCCTTCAAACATCACCTGCCTTGCGTGAGACAGCCAGCAGATCACTATTTAGATTCAGCAGCCATCCCAGAATCTCTTGAAGTAGGATGGTTGCAAGCCATCCTCAATCCCGAGAGACTGCCTAAGAAAAAGAGAAGACTTCAAAAGTGTTTCATTGGCCTTAAAATGCTTTGAGTTGAAATGTTAGTTATAAAAGGCACTCCATAAATCTGAGTCTTTCTCCAAATATCTGTGCTCATCTAATTCTGCCCTCCAAAAGCTTCCCTGATTTTAATGGGCTCACCATTGATGCCAGTGTCTGTTGCTGCCCATGCTTCCAAGTTCTGCAATTCCTCCCTGCACCAGACTCATTTCTCCATCACTTCAAAAGTGTACTTTAAAAACTCCTCTAACCTAGCGGTTGGATATTTGCCCAGTCTTTCCTTGTGTGGTGAGTTACCAAATTCTTTAAATGCTCTTGGGATATTTTACTGTATAAAAACCACTATAGTCAGGTTCTGATTTTGTAAGATCACAGTACTTTGGCCTGTGTTTAACTGTCACGTGTCTCGTGCATTTTGCTGAGCTGATTCATCTTATAATCAGTCTTATCCTCAATGCTATAGGTTTTGTTTATAATACAGTAAATGTTTAGGCTGATTTCTTTGTCCCATTCCTCAGACCTCATAATACAACTTTGATTAATTTGCCTTCTTGCACATTTGCTGTAACACTCAAACTGCCCAAAAGAGAGCTTGGGTCAATTAGCATTTTAAGGAATTTTAAAATGTTCTGACAAAAGTTTCCCCCCTGTTCCAAGAAAATTAGATTACATTACAGTGTGGAAACAGGCCCTTCGGCCCAACAAGTCCACACTGACCCGCTGATGCGCAACCCACCCATACCCCTAAATTAATGGGTAATTTAGCATGGCCAATTCACCTGGCCTGCACGAGGAAACCAGAGCACCTGGAGGAAACCCACGCAAGATATGGGGAGAATGTGCAAACTACACACAGTCAGTCCCGCCTGAGGCGGGAATTGAACCCAGGTCTCTGGCGCTGTGAGGCAGCAGTGCTAACCACTGTGCCACCATGCCGCCCTAAATGTAGACTCACAGCAGTAAATAGATCACCTTACTTAGAGTTGACCACTTGAGAAAGTGTTCTCTTCTTGAGATTGTGGTGGAGTCATACTTTGTGTTCACATTGATCATAAAAAACTTTTTTCCCCCCTTTTTTCACAATATGAAAAGGCGAGGCAGAAGAAGGATATATTTGGGCAAGTAGTTTTCTCTTTGAAAATTCTGAACTAGAAGCTGCCATATTAGGTGTTTTGATAGTACCAGAGATTGAATGTAATTTGCTGAGTTAACCTGCCGATGACTAAGGAGTTAACCACACAAGTAAATTGTGATCAATTAGTTTACACCAATCAATTAAGGTAAGCATGCAGGTCCAGCAGGTAGTGAAGAAGGCTAATAGCATGCTGGCCTTCATAACAAGAGGGATTGAGTATAGAAGCAAAGAGGTTCTTCTGCAGCGGTACAGGGCCCTGGTGAGACCACACCTGGAGTACTGTGTGCAGTTCTGGTCTCCAAATTTGAGGAAAGACATTTTGGCTATTGAGGGAGTGCAGCGTAGGTTCACGAGGTCAATTCCTGGAATGGCAGGATTGCCTTACACTGAAAGACTGAAGCGACTGGGCTTGTATACCCTTGAGTTTAGAAGACTAAGAGGGGATCTGATTGAGACATATAAGATTATTAAAAGGATTGGACACTCTGGAGGCAGGAAACATGTTTCCGCTAATGGGTGAGTGCCGAACCAGAGGACACAGCTTAAAAATATGGGGTAGACCATTTAGGACAGAGATGAGGAGAAACTTCTTCACCCAGAGAGTGGTGGCTGTGTGGAATGCTCTGCCCCAGAGGGCAGTGGAGGCCCAGTCTCTGGATTCATTTAAGAAAGAGTTGGATAGAGCTCTCAAGGGTTGTGGATTTAAGGCAGGAACAGGATACTGAATAAGGATGATCAGCCATGATTATATTGAATGGTGGTGCAGGCTCAAAGGGGCCTGCAGAATGGCCTACTCCGGCACCTATTGTCTATTGTCTAAGAAACAAAAAGGACCTCTTTTGTTGCAGAACAAGATCAGTCTAGCAGCATCTTTTTGTCCTGTAAATATTACCATGTTTCTGTTTATTGAAACACAGTTGGGAAGAAAGAGGGTGATAAAAATAGAGAGGTTTGAGAAATTGCAGCAGCTACACTTCCTTTGTATTCAACCAATTTTGTGGAAGTAAGCATCCTTCATGCTGCTTGTACTAATTTTCAAATATATGCAAAGCAATTATAGAGTTGACTAAAAAAAGGTATTCCGTACAATACATGCTAAAAAGGTCCTGTGCAAAGCCTAAAATAACTGATGATCAAGACCCAATTCTTCCTTTCCATCTCACTTCTCCTCCTGTTCTTAATCGGTCCAGTATTTTTGGAATTTGTGGAAATCTGCCTCAGAAAGCAGTGAAGATGCATATTATTAGAAGCAGACGTAGATTGATCTCCCTTGTCTAACAAGAATCTAACATAATTGGGGTAGACAAAAATGTGGAATTCAAAACATAGATAAACCATAATCGAATTGAATTGTGGATCCGGCACAATGGGCTATTTTTCTGTTTGTCCACCTACTGTTCATTTTCCTATCCTTTTCCTTAATATTCAGATTAATTTTTTTTTGTTTACCTAGTTGCATTATTCTACATCAGCAGTAGCATTCAATCAATGAGAAATGACGATGAGTGTCACAAGATTTCAGGAGCTTGTGGGCAGATCCTTTTCTACCTGAAGACTCACCAGCTGATGCTCATGAAGCATAGGAGTCTCTGCAGTCAATTATCTATGAAGCTGCAGACATCCTCAATGGCAAGAAGAGAAATAGAAACAATGACGGTTTTGCAAGCTATCTTCTGGAAAAGACAACCTGTCGCCGAACTCTCAAGCATACGACCATCACATGCTAGCCAAGGCAATTATGCAGAGTGTAGTATTGTGCCAACAAGTTTGTGGGGAGTAGTGCTCGTGGCAATCATAACTTCTACACTATACATGAGGCCTTCAAAAGAGCCATTAGCGCCAAATTTACTCCTTTGAAATCCACCTATGTGGAATTACTCACAGGTAGGAATGAACTAACAGATCACTGAGTAGAGTGTTACAAGCTACACTCACTTGAGACTGCCATCTCTGTCAGTGCTTCATCAACTTCTGTAGTTACCCCTCATGTACGAGCCTGATGCAGAATCCTCATTATGAGAGCTCAAAAAGGCCACTGGCTCCCCAGAAGGAAGGGGTATACCTGGAAAGGATGGAAAACTAGCTGAGCTATCCGGTTATGAACAACCCCACCTGCTGCCATACCTTTACAACCTCTTCTTCCTCCTCTTGGAGTGAAGTCTCTCGCTCATGGGATGTCCAATTGTAATAATGTTATACAACAGCTAAGACTGTCAATACAAGAACTACAGGGACCTTTAACTCCTCAGTGTCTTTAGGACACCCTTTTCCCAAGTTATTCTAGTGAGGCTGCAGTGACAAGCTAATAAAAATATATATCCAAAGGCATGATGCGGCTTCAGGTAGATACACGGTAGAGATGAATTGCTCATGATATCAGCATCAAGAGAAATACAGAGAGCAGCAAATACCACTCTGACTTACACTTGCCTTTGTGGATCCCATAAAAAACTTTTGACACCCTCAGCAGGACAGTCTCTTCGAAATACAAGACAAGATCATCTGTCATTCCAAATGTCCCAGTCATATACTTCCCTACCTCCCCATTCAATTTAATGGTTTCAATTCTGAGATGAATATTGGGGTAAGACAGTTGCATAAGTCTGTTTCTGCTTTGTTTCTCCTACAGATCTTATACCTTCTGTGCTAACACAGAAGGAGTTACCTGCGCATGTTGCAGTGAAAAATTCTAAAACCTGTCAGAATTGAAAATCAAGATGCAAGTTCAACATGTACCCATCCGAGGTCTTTTGTGTGCTGGTGAAGCCATGTTGACTGCTCAGACCAGAGGTGACCAGCTCCAAAGGCTCGTGGATTGTCTGCCCTGTGTCTCTGTCAAGTTCTCACTCCCATTATCAGGGCAAGAGAACTGTAATTATGGGGTATTGGGTGTTATCTCCATCTTGATCAGATTTAACAAATTCTGCTGCCTTGAACTGTGGGGACAAATGACCTATCCTTTGATGCTCAGCAAGTTAAAAAGGTGGAAAACTTTGGTGGATGAACCAAGCAGGCATGGGATGGGGTGTGGGGTGGGGTGGGGTGTCAAAAAGAAACTGACTCATAGGTCCAAAATGGTTAGTTATAGAGTCAGAGACATAGCGATGTACAGCATGGAAAAGGATGATTCAACTCATCCATGCCAAACAGATATCCTAATTAATCTAGTCCTATTTGTCAGCACTTGGTCCATATCGCTCTCAACCCTCCCTCTTCATATATTTATCCAAAGGCCTTTTAAATGTTGTAATTGTACCAAACTCCACCAGTTCCTCTGGAAGCTCATTCCATACATGTATCACCTTCTGCGTGAAGAAGTTGTCCCTTAGGTCCCTTTTAAATCTTTGCCCTCTCACCCCTAACCTCTTCAATGCATTGCTGTATGGTAGCAAAGTCCAGAGAATCCACACCTACCAAGAAAAATGACTCAGTAACACCTCACATCACCAATCTCTACAAGACTGCCATTGCGGTTATAAGGAAAGACAGAGTCACCAAGTTGGCAGCCCAATAGAGGACAAACGTGCTAAGTATGCTGGGTGCCACTCAAGTGAAGAAGGCTTCAGTGGTTTGGCTGTGAGCATGGAAGATAGCTACGTCCATTTGGACCCAGCACACAGGAAGGTGGCGCCCATGCTAAGAGACCAGCAGAGGATCCAAAGTTCTGACTCAAGGCTGCTGTCAAAGGGGACATGAAAGTATCAGCATCAATTATGACAAAATGGAAAACTTTGGCTGCCGGCTGAAGCAGATGGTGACATCAGCTGTGAGCAAAGGCTCACCACCATAATGGCCTGTGGTGTCAGAAACTCTAAAATAAGTGCCATCCCTGCCAATAGCCATCAGTAGATATCATCCCCCTACCACTGGCAAGGGACAATTTCTTCAGACGCAGCACTTGTGGCAAACTTTACCTGTCACAGCTGAAAGGATACTAAGCTTACCCGAATATCAGCTACCATCTCCTCTTGCATCTTACTCTTCTAGCCTTACTTGGTATTCCTGACTTGTGCTTTGTTTGTGAAGTCTCTTGCACTATTAATTTCAGCCAGTTCTGACCCCTGCATTGACATTTATGCTCAGAGGATTTTCCTGTGTGATTCAGATAGAGGTGGTGCACGCACACTTACTGGGCGACCCTTGTCTCCTTTTGCACTATACTGCTTTGGTTTGTGGAAAACTGCATGAAGCCACCATCAAAATCAAAATGAGTTGTACGCTAGGGGCTTAGGTTAAGTACTTAACTGATCAACTAATTACCAGAATAAACAATGAGAGAAAATACTTAAATTAGCTGATGTAGTTTGAACCCGAGGTTTAAATATTTGCATTGCACAGCAGTACTCCTTTAGTCAAAGTTGCAGCAAGTCTAGTGAGACATATTTTTAAAGGTTTTGTGCTAATTGTGATTTTCTTCCAGACGAATTATATTGCCAGTAGAGTAGTTAATTCGATGAAGAACATTGTTCTTTGAATATGATATTCAGTATGGCAGGGAATTAATATTCCTCAATACATGTTTTCAGCTTTATGTTTATGATATGTCATTAATGGATTTAGAACAGGAAGTATAACCAATGATTAATGTCTGAACTTTCTACTATTTAAATCCTGGCCAGTCCTTCTGCAAGCGTACAATAATGTAAAAACAATCAGAATCCTGATTCTAGACTTTCCCAAAAATAAGCAAAGGGGAATAAAGAAAGGCAACATGATTTAGCAACCTTGAGGGGGTTGATGCCTGAGAAGATTTAAGACGGCATGTTCTTCATATCAACAACAATCTGTCAATGTTCTGGACAGGTACCAAGTGACAAAATCAATATAAATGTACCCAGAGACTTGGATATGATGCTTCAATCATTAATCCCAACAGTAAATAGTACAATATTACCGAAAGATGTAACAGTAATAACTCTGTCAGTATTAGCCTTGTTATTTAGGCACAATGCAATGAGATCAGACTCAATGAAAAATGTTCACATGAGTCTGCATTCTCCCTAAATCTCTTTTGCACTCTCACTCTACACACACACATTCTTTCACATTCTCCCACATGACTTGTTTATTCAGTCTACTTCTCACACAAACATGTGTTGGATTTTTATGTCTCTCTTCTGCATGGTGTAGGGTCAGAGGGTCAAAAAGGAGAGTTCAGCTGATAAAATGGGAAATAAAGCTACAACTGCGTGTGATCACATCTGCTTCTAGAGGAGTAGAGACCTTGAGGCTGGAGATGTAACCAGGTCTGCAGAAATGGGTTTCCTGATTGTGATGTTTTAATGTGACTGTGTTCCTCTGATTTCGACAGAGTGAGTTCAGAAAATTAGCAACCAGGGAAAGGTAGCAGCTGCTGACTTCCACAGATAAGTGCATTTCCAGGAAAGGAATGCATCCTCATTTTTGTCTCAAAAGCCAAGTTGCTACATTCTCTCTTAGAGTCATAGAGATATACAGCACGGAAACAAACCCTTTTGTCCAACTTGTCCGTGCTGACCAGATATCCCAATCCAATCTAGTCCCACCTGCTAGCACTCAGCCCATATCCCTCCAAACCCTTCCTATTCATATACCCATCCAGATACCTTTCAAATATTGCAATTGTACTAACCTCCACCACTTCATCTGGCAACTCATTCCATATATGTACCACCCTCTGCGTGAAAACGTTGCCCCTTAGGTCTCTTTTATATCTTTCCCCTCTCACCCTAACCTATGCCCTCTAGTTCTGGACTCCCCCACCCCAGGGAACAGACTTTTTTATTTACCCTGTCCATGTCCCTCATAATTTTGTAAACCTCTATAAGGTCACACCTCAGCCTCCAACGTCCAAGGAAAACAGCTTCAGCCTATTCAACCTCTTCCTCTAACTCAAATCCTGGCAACATCCTTATAAATCTTTTCTAAACCCTTTCAAATTTCCCAACATCCTTCATATAGGAAGGAGACCAGAACTGCATGTAATACTCTAACAGTGGCCTAACCAACGTCCTGTATAGCCGCAGCATGACCTCCCAACTCCTGTACTCAATACACTGACCAATAAAGGAAAGCATACCAAACACCACCTTCACCATCCTATCTACCTGTGACTCCACTTTCAAGGAGCTAAGAACCTGCACTCCAAGGTCTCTTTGTTCAGCAACACTCCCTACGATCTTACCATTAAGTGTATAAGTCCTGCTAAGATTTGCTTTCCCAAAATGCAGCACCTCGCATTTGTCTGAATTAAACTCCATCTGCCACTTCTCAGTCCTTTGGCCCATCTGATCAAGATCCTGTTGTAATCTGAGGTAATCCTCTTCACTGTCCACTAGACTTCCAAGTTTGGTGTCATTTGCAAACTTACTAATTATGCCTCTTATGCTCACATCCAAATCATTTATATAAATGACAAAAAGTAATGTATCCTTTTGACACTCCACTGGTCACAGGCCTCCAGTCTAAAAAACAACCCTCCACCACCACCCACTGTCTTCTACCTTTGAGCCTGTTCTGTCTCCATTTGGCTAGTTCTCCTGTATTCCATGAGATCTAACCTTGCTCACCAGTCTCCCATGGGGAAACTTGTCGAACGCCTGACTGAAGTTCATATAAATCACATCTACTGCTCTGCCCTGATCAATCTTCTTTGTTACTTCTTCAAAAAACTCAATCAAGTTTGTGAGACATGATTTCCCGCGCACAAAGCCATGTTGACAATCCTGAATCAGTCCTTGCCTTTCCAAACACATGTCCATCCTGTCCCTCAGGATTCCCTCCAACAACTTGCCCACCACTGAGGTCAGGCTCACCGGTCTATTGTTCCCTGGCTTTTTCTTACCACCCTTCTTAAACAGTGGCACCACGTTTGCCAACCTCCAATCTTCCAGTACCTCGCCTATGACTACTGATGATACAAATATCTCAGCAAGAGGCCCAGCAATCACTTCTCTAGCTTCCCACAGAGTTCTCGGGTACACCTGATCAGGTCCTGGGAATTTATCCACTTTCATGCGTTCCAAGACATCCAACACTTCCTCCTCTGTTATGTGGACATTTTTCAAGATGTCACCATCTATTTCCCTACATTCTTTATCTTTCTTGTCCTTTTCCACAGTAAATACTGATGCAAAATGCTTGTGTAGTGTCTCCCCCATCTCCTGCAACTCCACACAAAGACTATCTTGCTGATATTTAAGGGGCCCTGTTCTTTCCCTGGTTTCCCTTTTGCCCTTAATATATTGCTACACTGCACGATCTGATTTCTCCCACCAACCAGCAATGCCACCCCTCCCCCACAACCTCTCCTCTTCCACCCTGCAGTCCAACGTACCTTCACGTCTGACCTGTGATGTTGATATTAAGTTGCTATAGAGCTATTGTGTCACATAGGCAAAGTGGGTCAGTATATGATTGTGTTTGAGTAGAATGACTGGACCAATCTTCACTAATCTGACCAGAAATATGTCTACACGTTCAATGTATCAAAATAAACTAGATCATTGCCTCCCCTAAAGAGTAAAACTGTATTTCAAACACATATAGAATGTGGCAGGGATGTTATTGTTGAAGAATGGGCAATGTCTTTCCACATTCACCAAAGGTTACCTACCTCTCCCTCTGTCTCCTCTTTTGATCTGCCTTCCATGCTAGTCTGCTGTTTTAAAAAAAGTGCAGAGGTTCAAGGAGGAAATTGGAGATAGATAATACTAACATTCTGATGTCAGGAAACTTTTTGAACTTTCAGAAAGCACTTGATAAAGTCTGTCATTTAAGACTATAAGCTAAAGCTGAAGCTCATGGACTGGAAGACTTGATTAACCAAGACCCAGTGTCAGACGATGTCCAGGCACACTACTTGCCAGGATATAAATAGTGATGTTCCACAATGAGCCATTTTATCATCTGACTGTTCAATGTATTCTGCCATGACTTAGACACTGGGGTAGAAAGCCCCACATTTAAAGCTAGGTGGCATTGTAAGCAACATAGCTGGAAGGATACAGTTACAAAGCGATAACGATTGTTTTGCCCACTCAGTCTTTGGTGAATAGATTTCCATGTCAACAAATCTGATATCATGCACTTTGACCCAAAAAAGATTAAAGCAAAACCTTTTCTAAACAGTAAAAACTAGAAACAGTGAAGTTTCAAAGACCAAGGGTTTCAAGTACACAGATCATTAAAATACTGCAAAAGAGAGCAGGAATTAATTGAAAAAACTAACAGAATGCTGGCCTTTTTATCTATCTGCCTACCTACCTACCTATCTCTATAGCCAGAGAGAGAGAGCACTAGAATACAAAGTTATGCTGCAGCCATGCAAAACTCTTGTTAAACCACAACAAGAGCACTGTAAGCAGCTCTGAACACCACACCTTAGGAGGGATACATTGGCCTTAGAGGGAATGTAGCTTAGGTTTACCAGACAGTTTCAGGATTCCCGAGTTAAAGTAGAGGGAAGAATTGAACGAAGTAGGATTGCACTTCCTGGAACTTGAGAATGTTAAGTGTGAAATAATCAATGTTTTCAGTTTTGAAGAGGAACAGATCGAATCAACCAAGGGAAACTACATCGATTAACTGAGTAGCTTCATTCTGAGTGAAAGCTTCGCTCTAATTTTTTGAAGTGAAATTAGGAAACATTTTTACACCATGCAGTGGATGATAGAAATTTTGGAATTCCCTTCTGCAAACAGCAATGATGCCAGATCTTTTATTATGTTTAATATGGAGATTGATAGGGTTTTTTTTTTGTTGACAAAATATTATCATGGGACAAAGACAGCTGTGTGGAGTGAGATGACAGATTAGTGAAGCGCAGAATATGCTTGAGAATCTAAATGGTTCACCTAATTTTCCCCTGATCTCTCTCTCTTCCATGTGCTGTATCGTCCCTTCTTGCCTCTGGATACATAATTCAAAAGAAGCTTCTGCATACCACAGCTTTTTGATTCCTTGAAATCAAAATTCTTTCACAGCAGATCAAAACTCACTCTTTCCTGTATAGTCTTCAGGCTCCTCAGTGCAACAGGATTGGTTTTAAGAATCCACCTCATGCCGTCGCCCAGCACAATGTGCCAGGGTCTTTTTGAAGTGCAACATTGTGAAGGCCCACAATCAACTTTTGTTTTCCTTATAGAAAAACGATGTAAATCCAACCTCTCTCCGGTTTGTACAGCAGCAAAATTGTCCAGGCATGTTTCTAAAGAGACCAGCTTGTTTTTGAGATTAAGGTGAAGTTTGGGTAACCTCCAGCAGACAGTGATTGATGAAAAAATCTTTCTGGTTAAATAGCAGCTTGCATGTGCAGAATGGATTTCTACTGAAAGGATGGCAGGAGCAACCAGGGAATTTCACAGTGTGTCTGCGAACAATGATAGACCACTTTATACAGACTAACCTATTGTTCTCAATTTAATTACAAGTACAGTTGTACACAAAAGCAAAAATAAAAGACATTGCTGAATACTGAAACCACACAGTACTATGATGAGTAAACTGGCGTCATTTGACATAGGTTCATCTCTTCGGAATCAATCAGCTCATTCTTTTCTCCAGCTTACATTGACAGTCTAGAAATGTATCAAGATAAGATATTAAATGCACTGGCTTCCAGTCCCAATAGAACTGGTATGTTTTCACCACAAGTAAAGATTAGTGGTCAGAATTGGGGTATTTATCACTTAGAATTCATTGATGTAGAAACACTTCTCTGAAGCAGTCAAGCAAGTAATAAAACTGAGTAGTCTTTATACCTTGGTGGACCGTGGGATTATAGGTTTGAACTGCCAGTTTCTCTATTATGTAGTCTGCTGGTTTTAACTCACAACAGCAGTTATAAATTATCCTTTTTGTGTGACAAAGTTCTCCCTCTGCTAACAGCTTGAACACGCTGACCCTGAATTTTTGCTTTGCTTGGTGACAGTGGCTCCTGGACAGGGTGGACATCTGACTGCCTCTTGTTCTACTGACCGTGGCCTGTTTTCCCTGATTCAAGATGTTTAAGTCAATGGCACCGGACACTGTGTAATTTATGGAAGGAGATGTGTGGGCACGATGTCTGAAGATTATCATAAAGTTACACATTTGAAAAAGTAATGCCTCTCACACTGCCACTTTTTTCCAGCATTAGTTGGCAGAACGTGTCACTTTGGTACCAGTGCCAGGGTGAAATCCTGACTGGAAAGATTCAAATATTAATTTTTCCCAAAAGATTGGATTCCAGATCTGACTCCACATTCAAGACATTTGGAGACTGAGATTGGAGATGAGGTAGTTGTTAGAAAGCATGGAGGGGGCTCAGGGTTCACTTTATTTTTAAGTCAAGGTGATTATGGTGGTTTTGAAGGAAGGGTAGACAGTACTGTCAAAGAGGAAATGAAGTGTTAACTTATAGTGGCTAATATAGGAGCCAGGAAAGAAAGTTGGGTGGTCAACTGTTCAATGGGAATAGGATTGAGAGGCCAGCACGTGGATCTCCTAGATAAGGCAAGCTTAGAGAGGTACTAGAACGCGGTGCAAGTTCAGAGGCCAGGCATAGAAGAGCTATGAAGGATGTTTGGCCCATTGGGCTAGTGGGAGAGAGACCCCCAACAGCTCAATCTTGGGATGGTGCTTCATGTTGCCAATGCAGGCTGCACTATAAACAGTTGGAGAGTGAGCAGGGAGCCGACATCACACATGCGAACAGGCCAGCATGGACTTGGGAGGCAATTTTGGATACTGGCCCAACTACTGCAAGCTGCTGAGCTGCCAGCTTGGATTCCAAAGACTTAAGAACCTCAGAGAAAGAAAATATTCCCTCAACTCTATCTTATGTTTCCAACGCTTTTATTTTTAAACTATGACCCCCAGTTCTCGATTCTCCCATGAGAGGAAAATATGCTTTCGACATCTACCTGGTCAGATGCCCTTGGGATCTCGTAAGTTTCGATTCAGTTACCTCTGACTCTTTTAATCTCCAAGGGATATAGTTCTAGCCTGTCTACCCTTTCCTTATAAGTCAATCCACTTGTTCCAGGCATTGTTTGAGTCAGCTAATAGCCTTGTGAGCTAGCCCCTGAGCCAAGACTCCATTCTGGAATGCTCAGGGATAATTGGTGCTAACTGGGCCATTAATAAACTTAACTGGCATCCTTTACAAGTGGGTGAGTTGCCTACATTCGCTCTGTTCTGTCTCTGACTTAGTCACGAATAGCTTACTGGCCCCCATTTCCCACTACCCAAATGGAGGCTTATGTGTAACCTTTCCTGTGATTCAGCAGAATGACATTATGGCGCAGCACTGAGCAAGTACTCAGCTAACATCATGAGAACAGATTATTTGTGCATCGCAAACTAGCCATCAAAAGTGTGATTAGTTTGAGTTATATGAAGAAGCTGCAGTAGAACAAGCAGGAGTTTCCCTATGTGTTACATGAAGACACTGATGCAAAATGGTAGGCTGGTCGTAAACTAATTTTCCATAACAGCCATACTGTTATAGATATCCATTTACCCATCCTCTGGTTACTCTGGCAATGTGCAGAAATTGTCTATTCAGAATAGACCTGCTTTCTAGTCCATAATCACAACCCTCTCAATCACCTCCGAATGTGGCATGGTGGCTCAATGGTTAGCATGCTGCCTCACATCACCAAGGACCCAGGTTCAATTCCAGCCTTGAGTGTCGGTATGTGTGGAGTTTGCACATTCTCCCTGTGCCTGCGTGGGTGACCTCCCAAAGTCCAAAGATGTGCAGGGTAGGTGGATTGGCCATGTTAAATTGCTCATCGTGTCTCGGGATGTGCAGGCTAACCATGAGAAATGCAGGGTTCCAAAGATAGGGCAGAGGGTATGGGTATGGGTGGGACGCTCATCAGAGAGTAGGTGTGGACCCAATGGAGTGTAGGAGGTTGAGGGGTGACTTTATTGAGGTTTACAAAATCATGAGGGGCACAGATAAGGTGAATGACGAAGGGTTTTTTTTTCTGTAGGGTAGGGGAATTCAAAACTAGGGGGCAGACTTTTAAGATGAGAGGAGTAAGATTTAAAAAGGACAGGGGCAACTATTTTTTAACAAGGGATGGTTTGTGTGTGGAATGAACTGCCAGAGGAAGTGGTGGATACAGGTGCAGTTACAATGTTTAAAAGTCATTTTTCATGAGTTCTTGAATAGGAAAAGTTTGAAGGGATATGGGCCAAGGGCAGTTAAGTGGGACTACTTTAGTTTGGGAACATGGTCAGCATGGACTAGTTGGACTGAAGGGTCTGTTTCATTTTGTATGACTCTTTGGCACTATGATGCTAAGGAGGGAACAATTAAAATTGAAGATGAGTGCTGATCCCTGGTATCATTGTGAGACTAAAGGAGATTCCAGAGATAGGGAAGGCAGGACCATGGAAGGGTTGGCAAGCAAGATTGAGAATTTGAAAATGCGGGCATTGGCTTTTGATCTATCAATGTCAGTCAACAAGTGAAAGTGTAATGAAGGACTGGAATCTGAAGGACTCTGTTAGGATAGAGAATACAAAGATTTTTATGGCCTTGGTTTTAGCATGGAAGTAGGAAATTGATCAAGACTGATGTTGAAATAGTCAAACGTAAAGAATACCAAGTACATGCATTTTCTTTGAGTTTTAAATGCAATTATGCTTAGGAGAATCTTTTGGCAATGACATATACTCAAGCCTTATTAATGAGATAAAAGTGTTCATTTTCTGAATCTGTATTTGCCATCAAATGTCAATTGGTGAGGTAATTTGTATAGTGCGTGTATACTGCTTCCCTCAAACAGGCTATCCAATTCTTAGTGATTGCTGCAGCAGTAGAATGTGTCAATCTGCAACCCCCACCTATGTGTAAACTGGCAATTTAGTCATTTGTGCTGAGTTCTGGATACGTTTATCCTGTCATTTCAAATCCACTAGAAAGTGTCCTGAGCCTGATCAAACTTATTATCAGTCAGAGTCTTCTGTTTGCCAGAAATGTAAGACTTCACTATGTCCATCCGAGCTGGATGAGAACAAAAGTGCATCATGCAAACTAAATCTCCGATTTCACATTTTCTCATGAACTAAGGGTGTAAACTTACTGTTCAGAGCAAAGTATAAACAAATATTTATGTGCCCTATAACCTATTTTGGTTATGTATTATTAAAACCTGTCTTTTGAAGGTAGAAAAGGCCTATATTTGTGAAATGCAGTGCCAAGAAAATTCAGCTTTGAATTGAATTGAAATAATATTGAAGGCAAGCAGCTCTAGAGTAATTGAATACCATGCAAAGATTTGCAGGTTAGGTGGATTGGTGATGGGAACTGCAAGGTTACAGGAATAGGATAGGAGATGGGTCTGGGTAGGATACTTTACAGAGGATAGGCATGGACTCAATGGACTGAATTGCCTGCTTCTGCACTGTAAGGATTCTGCATTTGAAACACTTGGAAGAGAGTAAGAAAATTGAGAGAAGTGACACGTTTTGGAGTCTGTAAAATGATTGAGGAGTGTAAAACTGTGCTGTCCTTGTTGAAGTGAGAACCGAGAACCAAGAACCAAGAGCCTATAGAATAATGCTGCATTACAGCACAGTGTAAATGATGCAGAGATTTCATGATCAATATTGTAGATGTTGGGTTCTGCTGGAACCATCATCAAAGAGTTGGGTAGAGCCAATCCACTTATGTTGGTTTTCATCTCAGTAGAAAATTGGCACAATCTTGATGAGCAACAAATAAGTTTATTACGTATTACTTAGATTTTTGTTTTCATTTGTGGCATATGGGCATCCATATCATGTCTGGTCAGAATTTATTGCCCATCGCTAGTTGCCCTTGAGAAGGTAGTGCTAAGCTGCCACCTTGAACTGCTGCAGTTCACGTGCTGTGGGCTGACTCACAGTGCCTTGAGGGAAGGAATTCCAGGGTTTTGACCCAACGACAGCGAAGGAACAGTGATTTATTTCCAAGTCCGGATGGTGAGTGGCTTGAAGAGCAACTTGCAGATGGTGGCGTTCCCATGTATTGGCTGCCCTCCTGCTTGCAGATGGAGGTATTCATGTTTTTGGAAGATTCTGTCTCAGGATCTTTTGCGAATTTCTGCAGTGAATTTTGTAGGTAGTGCACACTGCTGCTACTAAACATCAGTGGTGGAGGGAATGGATGCTTCTGGATATGATGCCAATCAAGTGGGCTGCTTTGTCCTGGATGGTGTCAGGCTTCTTGTGTAGTTGGCGCTGTATCCAAGCAGGCATGTGGGGGAGTATTCCATCACGCTCTTGACTTGTAGATGATGGACAGGCTTTGCAGAGTTGGGAGGTGAGTTACTCGCCACAGTATTCCTAGTTGCTGACCTACTCTTGTAGCCATTGGGTTTATATGGCAATTCCAGTTAAGCTTCTGGTCAGTGTAACCTCAAGGATGTTGGTAGTGAGAGATTCTGTGATGGTAATGCTACTGAATATCAAGAAGCTGTGGTTAGATGGTTTCTTCTTGGAGATGGTCATTACCTGGCATTTTTTTGCACCATGAATGCTACTTGCCATTTGTGAGCCCAAGCCTGGATATTGTCCAAATCTTGTTGTGTTTGAACATGGACTGCTTCAGTTTCTGAGCAGTTGCGAATGGCGCTGAACATTGTGCAGTCATCGGCAAAAATATCCCCACTTCTGATCTTATGACGGAGGGAAGGCAAGTGATGAAGTAGCTGAAGGTTGTTGGACCTAGGACACTACCCTGAGGAACTCCTGCAGAGATGTCCTGGAGCTGAGCTAACTGACCCCCAACAACCATGACCATCTTGCTGTGTGCCAACTATGATTCTGGAGAGCTTTGCAATATACCTGACTACTGAGATGAGCTAAGAGTGACAGCCATTGACGCCAAGGTCGCATTCGACCGAGTGTGGCATCAAGAAGCCCTAGCAAAACTGAAATCAATGAGTAGTGGGGACAAACTCTCCACTTAAAACCTGAAATATAAAACAATTCTGCAGGGAGTTTGCCCCCATTACCTATTTTGCTTGGGCTCCTTGATGTCACACTTGGTCGATGCAGCCATGACATCAAGGCCACAATCACTCTTCTCTTATCTCAGTAGTTAGTTACATGGCATCCGGGACAAATGATTGTCTCTTGTAAGACAATCTGGCTCAATTTAAGATTAGCTGTGCATTGCTACTTTACATGCTGTTAATACGAAGAACAGTTACTGAAGCAATGTACGCACACTCAAGCGAACCCATGCAGAAATTGTGGGACACATGGAGAACTGGTTAACTCCTCCCAGAAATCGCTTTTTATTTCCCGATGGACAGATCTTACCCTGTAATATCCAGTAACACTTTTAGGTACTAATTGCCTCGCACAATAACCTTCACCATATAATTGTGATGGGGCAAATGGTTCATATAACACAATGACTCTCATTGTAAGAGATGGCTCAGTTGAGATGAGAAGAAAAATCTTCGACAGTTCCTTTTTAGGTACTGAGTGTTAGAGAGAAAGAAGAAATGCAGAAATGAGAGCAGAATGGGGAAAAGCCAACCTGCAGAAATGTGGGGTTAGCCATTTGAAATGGGGAGCCATTTTTGACAGCCATGTGTCTTTGGAAGTCTGGTTCCACCACCTCTTCAGAAAATGAGTCCTTGAATATTTTTAAGACTGAGGAAGATTGTTGTGAAACAAGGAACTGAAAAGTGAGATTGTGGTTTTGAGGTTTCAATCAGATCAGCAATGATCACATTGAATGACGTAGCAAGCTCAACGGACTGAATGGCCTAATTCTGTTTCTCATTTGTATATTCATTTGTTTGTAAATTAATATTTTTTTGTGCTTACAAATCAGTTATTCTTGCACATGCATTAATGCAAAGCATGGTATCATAAAGTATAGGCCAAAGCATGATGAAGCAAGAGCCATGGCGCAGATTCATATTCTATCAGTACTTGGGCTACACATTGAGTGCAGATTTATAGGTATACTCTAGAATGGAGTCAAATATGGAATGTTCAGTATTCAATTTTCTTAATGTTGAACATTTCAACTACTCTGCACTAGTTAGATTGTTGAAAGAGGAGAAAGCAATTTTGATAGTGTTTTGTTTATTTTAAAACATCTTGGTGACATGACACAATATATCGAAGGGCACTTCAACAATAGATACTTCTCACATCAGAGCTTAATTGCTGCTGGGCAACCTATTTGTGAAATGCCTAATTTCTTGGACTGATTAATTTTCTATCTCTCTCTCTCTCTCTCTCTCTCTCTCTCTGTGTCTCTCTCTCTCTTTCTGTCTGTCTGTCTGTCTGTCTGTCTCTCTGTCTCTCTCTCTCTGTCTGTCTCTCTCTCCCTCTCTCTCTCTCTCTCCCTCCCTCTCTCTGTCTCTCTCTTTGTCTCTCTTTCTCTCTCTCTCTTTGTCGGTCTGTCTCCCCCTCTCTCTCTGTCTGTCTCTCTCTCCCTCTCTCTCTCTCTCTCCCTCCCTCTCTCTGTCTCTCTCTCTCTATCTACCTCTCTCTCTCTCTCTCTGTCTGTCTGTCTCTGTCTCTGTCTCTCTCACTCTCTCTCTCCCTCTGTCTGCCTCACTCTCTCTCCCTCTGTCTGTGTGTGTGTCTCTCTCTCACCCCCCTCTGTCTATCTGTCTGTCTGTGTGTGTGTGTCTCTCTCTCTCTCTCTCTCTCTCTCTCTCTCTGTCTCTGTCTCTATCTCTCTGTCTCTGTCACTCTCTCTCTCTCGGTTTGTCTCTGTCTGTCTCTCTTCACATTTTTGAGCATTTATCATGAGCAAGATTTCAAGATTACGTAAGGATTTAGCAAAGTAAATCTCAGAAATTTAACATAATGATTAAGGAGCTGTGGCAGAACATAATTGCTGTTAGGAAGAAAGAAATGTAAGACCTGTTATCATGGGAGGTCCATCAAGCAGGTTAAATTACAGCTGAAAAATGTGTTGCTGGAAAAGCGCAGCAGGTCAGGCAGCATCCAAGGAGCAGGAGAATCGACATTTCGGGCATAAGCCCTTCTTCCTGAAGAAGGGCTTATGCCCGAAACGTCGATTCTCCTGTTCCTTGGATGCTGCCTAACCTGCTGCGCTTTTCCAGCAACACATTTTTCAGCTCTGATCTCCAGCCCTCATTTTCTCCAGGTTAAATTACATTCAACTTCAACAGAGGATACGAAGCAGGGAGGCAAAGTGATTGAATGAAATACAAGAGAAAATTGTACAATGTGTAAAGCACTTGGTTTGACCTGGCTTCATGTCTGTTTTCTGCACCTGCCAACTTTTGAAGTATACTCTCAGGAAACATCAACAGGGTTAGATAGTGGAAGGGTTTTCATTTTAGGGAGCTTGCAGGTAAATGGCTACAGGCAGAATCTGGGTGGAACATGAACATCAAGGAATCCATGCGAAATGATGAGGTAGCCTCCTTCCAAAGGGACCTCCTGCTTCCTGCCTTGAGGGAACCATTCCTCCAGCTCTCCTGTGTCGTCTCAGGTTCCTGTGGTGCAGTGTCAGGCTCCAACATCATTTCTCTCCCTTGGAATAACTAGCAGCCTGGGCTGACTTGGGTAAGTGAAATGTGCCTCTGTCCCTGCCCCAGTTAGTTTTAATTGGACAGCAAACCTGTGCCCATTATCAATTAAGGGCTCACCCATGGGGAAAATCCAAAAGTCCATCAGTTTCCCATTAGAGGCAGGTTTCTGCGAAAGGGAAACACGACCTGACTCCAATTTCCAGTCTTCACAGCATTTGGGATCTTTCAGTGAATATTGGTGTACCCTCAAGCTCTCTTGGCAACAATCAGTGTATTCCAAGGACATGGAGTCTTGTTGAGGGGCTTATACCGAAACATCGACTCTACAGCTCCCAGATGCTGCCCAACCTGTTATGCTTTTGCAGCGCCACACTTTTCAACTATTCCAAGGACATGCCTGTCATTGCTGACCATTGTAGGGTGACTGGATTAATATAAGTTCCTGTGAATCCTCTGTGAAAACACAGACAACCCAAGGAAATTCCTGCAAGTGTTGAAAAAACAGGGAATACCTACAAGAACCAGGAAACCCTTTGTAAATCCACACACTCCTGGGAATCGAGTGACTATTGATGCATTCCATATGACTCCCCTGAGAACATGGATGAATACGAACACTGCAGGGAACCTTCCATGTAAATATATTCCTGGGAGCCCCTGCACACCAGTGGACCCTCCCAGGAACCCACTAAATACTTGCAGGTAATTCCCTGTAAATGTTGCCACCCTCCTGGGGATTCTCTGCAAATTAAAAAAAAACAATGCACTCTTCACAGCACCCTCCACCTTCCCAATAGACCCACCCTGTTTTTATCTTCATACACGTACTGTCCCTCAGTAATGCCATCAGAAAACGTCTCCGTTTCCATACATACGGTGACAACATGAAGCTTTACCTCCTCATCAATTATTTTGATCCCTCCACTGTCCTTCTACATTGAATGACATCCAGTATCAGATGAAGGAAAACAATTCTACCCCAATGTTTGTTTCATTCATTCACAGAATGTGGGTATCGCTGGCTCAGCCAACATTCCTTGCCCATCCCAGATGGCAGCTGAGAGTCAACCACATTTCTATGGTTCTGGAGTCACTTGTAGGCCAGACCAGGTGAGGATGGCCATTTCCTTCCCTAAAAGTCCAAGATGGGGTTTTCCAACAATCGACAATGGGTACATGGTTATCATGAGACTCTTAATTACAAATTACAAATTCCACCAACAGCCATGGCAGGATTCGAGTCTGGCTTCCCAGATCATTATGTGGGTCTCTGGTTTAATGGTCCAGCGATAATACCAATAGGCCATCGCCTCCCCTTAATTAAATATTAGGAAGACTGAAGCCATTGTCATCAGTCTCCACCTCTTCCTGCCACTGGCTCCATCCCTCTCCTTCGTCACAGTCTGAGACCTAAAAACAATATTGAGAACCTCTGTGTCACATATATTCCAGATGTAAGCTTCCACGCACACACATCGGTGTTAATAATATCACTTCTTTCCACCTTCATAGTATCACCCATCTCTGCACTGCCACAGTTCTTCTCTTCCTTGAACTCCCATCCATACTTCAGTCGTTCCAAGACTTGACTACACTTAAGCAAACTATCTGGTCTCGCATTTTCAGCGCTCCTTTTATTTAATATATTCAAATACTCTGCTGCCTATATTTACAGTGAATACCATTTCACTTCTCACTCCTGTTCTCATTGGGCTACACTGCATTCCAGTTGACCAGTGCCTTGATTTTCAAATTTTTAGCATTGTTTTCCACTTCTTCCATAAGCTTAACCTGTCTATCCCTGCATTCATCTCCAGCACCACCACTCAGACGTCCGATCGTTCTTCCAACTTTTATCACATGAACACTGCTGATGACATTGCATTCAGATGCCTCAACCCAACATTCTATAATTCCCTCTTAAACTTCTGCATCTCTAGAAGTTGATTTTTCTCCTTTCACATACCTCCATAAAACTAATTCTTTGATTGGGATTTTGGTGATCTGCCTTAATATCTCATGTACCTCTTAAAATCCAGACAATGTGGATACAGGCCATTCAGCCTATTGAGTCCACTTTGAAGAGCACCCCACACATGCTCTCACCCCCTACCCTATTCCTGTACTCTAGCATTTATCATGGTTCACTCACCTACCCAGCACAATCCAGTACACTATTGGCAATTTAGCATGGCCAATCCACCTAACCTGCACATCCTTGGACTGTGGGAGGGAACTGGAGCATCTGTTGGAAACCCATGCAGACATGGGGAGAATGTGCAAACTCCACACAGACAGTCACCTGAGCATGGAATTGAACCTGGGTCTTTGATGCCGTGAAGCCGCAGTGCTAGCCATTAAGCTCCCATGTCGCCTGTGGTGCACTGTGACATTTTGCTTTTATAATAATTCAGTGAAATGCCTTGGGGTGTTGTATTATTAAAGGTGCCATACAAGTTTCTCTTGTTTTATCTCCTTGCGATCTTTGCAATTGTAAATGCAACTTTCATTCCGTTTCCCAAGCAATAATGAAAACACTTTCATTCCAGATCATTTATTTCACGGCTTATTTCTGTTGTCCATGATATTTCACTTCTGACTGTTCGAAACAGCACAGAGAGAGTGACTTCACAACATGGTTACAAGCTGTGAGACTGATGCCTACTTGCAATTGCCCATTGTTGGACTGGAGCAACCCAATTTGTGTTGTGACTTAACTTATTGGGGTCATCAAACCTCCAAGATAATACTGGGGTCTTGAGAGGTTAGAAATGTTTTTGTTTATATAAGGAGCATGATGAAATAATTTGATTTCCTGAATTGTGTTTTTTGTTGGAGGCTTGATTTTTGAAGGATCATTTTATCAAGGTGAAGCTGTCTCAGCACCCTGTCTGAATTGCAGTAATGCAACTGTGGGATGCATCTCGTAGGGTGTGGGAATGCAGGTGTCAATTAGGGGAGGGTGGGAATGGGAATTTTATGAGAGACATGCAGAGACAGATTGTGGCATTTACATGAATGAACTGCCATGGATAGAGTGGGAGTAATGAAAAGAGTATTGGAACTGGTGCAGGAATAAACAACCAACATGGACAAAGCTATATCTCCTCCAACCACAGGAAACATCACTGTTTTACTGATGACCTGTGTTTGTATGTAGTGCTAATTTCAACCTATTAAATTACCCTTGATATATTTTTCAACCCGTCAATAAGAACAAATTTACAAGGTTGCCTAGGCAACAAGGAAGACTACACTGTTTTCTGCACTTAAAGTACATTCATTTTTCATTATCTGATTTGTTTCTTTATACAGTGGTAGCATTTAAATAAATAACTTTTACAGTCATTAAATTAAATTATTCCTGGCCAATATCCAGTAATAATGTCAATCTATGATTGAAAGCTGCCAATGCCACAGAAATCCAAAACTGAATAAGTCATAGCAAATTTATAATGTACATGAATATAAAAAGGGTTGATTCCAATATCATAATCTGTTTGTTATTTGAACTACCCCTTTTCAACTTATGATTATGTAAGGTTATCACTCGGATTTTGATCTGTCGCTCAATGTCCATTATTTCATATGGAAACACTTCAAGTAGATTCCAGCCAGTAATGGACCCTCAAATGTCCTACTGTACGAGAACATGTTTTTGGGGTATGCGGTGTGGTATGTTTTGACTGTATCAGTCTTGGCTGTGAAGACATAAATCTCACTTTCAATATGAGAGTGCTACGTAGTCAGAGGTTGCATTTTATTTTCAGACGATGCAAAAGCAAAGCTCTGTCTGGTATTTCAGCTGGCCACCAATAAAGCCCTGCTCCCTGAGATGAGTAGAAATGGAGTTCTTGTGGGCTTGGCCCAGGTTAATATATCCATTAACTTAAAAAATACTATATTAACTCCAAATTTATTCCATGTTGGGTTCACACCAAGGTCAATGTCTTGTGCTCTTTCCTGCGGTGGTTTTGGTGTCAAAGGAAGGCATTTTATTCGATACAAAGGAGTTTGGTGGGGCCAGTACCACTTTTATATTTTTACCCTTTGTTATATCCGTGGATAAATTGCCTGGATCAGATGGACTACACCCCCCAGAGTTCTGAAGGAGATAGCCCAGGTGATTGTAGCAGCATTGGCAATCTTTCAGGAGTTACTAGAATCAACGAGGGTCCCAGAGGACTGGAAAATGATTAATATAACACCCCTTTTAAAAAAGAGAGAGAGAGGTGGATGTCCAGAGACTATCGGCCAGACAGCCTGACCTCAGTCATTGGTAAGATTTTAGAGTGTATTACTCAGCTTGAGATTGCGGACTACTTCAGAACACGGCTTCTTTAAGGGGAGGTCATGCTTGAGAAATCTGTTAGAATTCTTTGAGGAGGTAATGAGCAGTTAGTCAAAGGAGAGGCAATGGATGTGACCTATTTGGATTTGCAGAATGTCTCTGACAAGATGCTGCACAAGAGGCTGCTTAGTCAGATCAGATCCCATGGTATTATGGGCAAGGAACTGGCATGGATAGTGGATTAGAGTGTGCAGGAAAAGCACAGCAGGTCAGGCTGCATCCAAGGAGTAGGAGAATCGACGTTTCAGGCATAAGTCCTTCATCAGGATTGGCTCAATGAAGAGAGTGGGGATAAAGGGGTGTTTTTCAGGATGGCCACAGGTGCCGAGTGGAGTTCTACAAGGGTCAGTGTTGGGATCACACCTATTCGCATTATTCATTCGTGATCTGGATGAAGGAAATGAGGGCATTGTCACAAAATTTGCAGATGACACAAAGACAGAGGGACAGATAATGTTGAGGAAGTGATGAGGCTGCAGAATGACTTGGTCATGCTGGTAGAGTGGACAAAGAAGTGGTAGATAGAATTCTATGTGGGAAATGTGAGGTGATGTACTTTGGTCGGAAGAATAGAGGCGAAGACTATTTTCTCAACTGGACAGCAATTCGGAAATCTGAAGCACAAATGGACTTGGGAGTCCCAGTTCAGGACTCTGTTAAGATTAACATACAGGTTATATTTGCAATTAGGAATGTAAATACAATGTTGGCATTCATTTCAATAGGGCTAGAATACAAGAGCTTGGATATACAGCTGAGGCTGCATAAGGCTGTGATCAGACCGCATTTAGAATACAATAAATCCTCTGTTTCCATGAAATCATGAATTGTGAATTTGCCTATCAGTGGCAAAAAATAAGTAACAACAAAAATGAATACCCACGTGCAAAAATAGCACATCTGTGACATTTTTAATCTGTTTTTAATGAGCTCCACACTATCGAATTTAAGCATTCATGGAGATGCTCAGGAATGGAACCCTCGCGGCTACAGAAGAATAACTATTGTGAACAGTTTTTGAGGCCTATATATAAGGGAGAACATGTTGGTGTTAGAGGGGCCCAGAGGATGTTTACATGAATGATCCCTGGGGATGAAAGGCTTGTCGTAGAAGGAGCAGTTGCGAGCTCTGGGTCTGTACTCGATGGAGTTTGGAAGGATGAGGGAGGATTTCATTGAAACTTACAGAATACCGAGAGGCTTGGCTAGACTGGGCATGGCGAAGATGTTTCCCTGGTAGGAGAGACTAAGATCCAAGGGCACAGCCTCAGAGTGAAGGGCGGACCCTTTAGAACAGGGCTAAGTGAGAATTTCTACAGCTGGAAGGTGATGACTATGGAATTCATTGCTGCCAATGGCTTTGGATACCACGTTAATGCATGTGTTTAGGATTGAGATAGACAGGTTTTTGATTAGTACGGGGTGAAAGCAGGAGAAAGGAGTTGAGAAATTTATTCGCCATAAATGACTCGATGGGCCAAGTGATCCAATTCTCCTCCAATATCTTATGGTATTTGTCGTATGGTCTTATGGCAGACAAACACAGACATTAGGGGCAGAAGTAGCTGATCTGTTTGTTTTCTGTATTTCACATTCCCTCCATTCCTGATAACTATTGATTATCCTTGCCTGACAAGAAGTCATCTATCTCTACCTTTAAAATATTGAAAGACTCCATCTCTACTGCCTTCTGAGGTGGAGAGCTCATAAGTCTATTTTCCACTGAGTGAAGAAATTCCCCCTCATTCTCAGTCCAAACTGACCTGTCTCTGTTCTGAGATTGTGACTCCTTTTTCTTGATTTCTGTAGCCAAAAGAAACATCCTTACTCTCAATGTTTCATACTTCAATGCAATCACCTCTTACCCATCTAAAACTTCAGAGAATACAGATCTAATGTCCTCGTAAGACAACCCTACAATCACAGGGTGTAGTCTAGTGAACCATCCTTTCACTTGCACTGTGGCATGCATATGCTTCCAAAGGTGAAAAGACCAAGAGTACACACAAAACTCCAGGGGTGATCCCACTAAAGTTCGATGCAATTGTAGTGAGCCACCTTCACAACAGTAAACGACAGTAAGGTGATTTATAAACAAGAGATTGCAGGTCTCTTTGCTCATCAACATTTCCCAATCTCTTACCAATCAAGAAATCCTCTATATTTCTCATTTTTCATACTACTGTGAGAAAACTTGATTTTTTTCACACTGAATTCTGTTTACCATGTTTTTGTCCAATTAGTCTACCTAAATCGACATAGAGCTTCTCCATCCTCTTCACAGCTTGTATTCTGCCTTGTTTTCAACTGTCAGCAGACTTGTAAATATTGCATTTGCTCCCCACATGCAAAATATTGATATAAATTATAAGGGGGCCCAAACACTGATCTTTATGTTACCCCACTAGTCACAGCCAGCTAACCTGAAGATGACTTATTTGTTCCTACTCTCTGCTTTCTACTGCGTGAACCAAATCTTCATCTGTGCCAGCATTTTCTTCTGTATCCTATGTGTTCAAATTTTGCTTATTAACCTGTGTGAGACCTTACAGAAAGCCTTTTGAAAATGCAAATAGACCACATCTGGTGCACCTTCCTACTATCTATTCAACTAGTTACAAACTGAAATGTTCCAACAGGTTTGTCACGCAGTTTCCCTTTCACAAATCCATTTAATTCTAGCCAGTCCTATCATTATTTTCTAAGTATCTAGCTGTCACAGACTTTATAAGAGATCCTCACGTTTTCCCTATTACTGACATGAGACGAACAGGTCTCTAGTTCCTCATTTTTTCTTTCTATCCTTTCTTATCACACTGTGGTTACATTTGCTTCCTGAGTCTGCAGGATCTAATCCAGAATCTGTACAAGTTTGGAAAATTACCACAAACACAACCAATATCTCTCTTTCTTTCTATGTTCTTGGATCCTCGGATTCAGGGATTATATCAAATTTTAATCTGTTAAGTTTTTCCAGTACATTTTAAAAAAAACTAATACATTTTTCCAGTTCTGCATTCTAACTAATCACATGTTTTTCGAGCACTTCTGGAAGGATATTTATATGTTCAGACTAACAAAGTACAACTGTTTTAATTTTAGTTTCCCTCTCTTTCCTTTATTCCCCATCATAAATTCTCCTCTTGCTACCTGTTTAGACCCACATTAGTCTTTGCTAATCTTTCCCTTGCTTTTGTGTGCTTAGGAGCTTTTACAGTCCATTTTTGTGTATTGTTAGTTAATAAGCTACTTTTGTCTCTTTTTATCGGTTCTTCAGTAACAGAACTGGTGCAGTCATGATGAACTGAATGGTTTCCTTCTGCAACATGACTGTTCTGTGGTTCTGGTCTTCCTTTGCTGAATTCCATCCCAGGGTTCTTTGCTGAAGGGGAACAAAGTCTTAGTGGAACCAGGTGTGATAGCTTTCCCAGAAAGAGGCACTGTGAGTCTCTTGCCAGCTCACCAGCCAGCAGCTAAGATCTTTGTCAAAAATTCTGCCTTATGTCTGGGCTCAATCTATCTCTTCATATGAGTTCTTGAAGGACGTGGTTGAGAGGGAATGATGCCAGAGCATGGTTCTGGGAAAAATGTAACCTGGAATTGAAAGAATGTTCGAATGTTATGATTTGGAGGTGCTGGTGTTGGACTGGGGTGGACAACATTCAAAATCACACAGCATCAGGTTGTAGGCCAACAAATTTATTTGGAAGTCCTAGCTTTCAGAGCGTGGCTCCTTGATGGTGGAGAAGTGCTCTGAAAGCTAGCACTTCCAAGTAAACCTGTTGGGCTATAACTTGGTGTTGTGCGACATTTAAATGTTAGTCATTCACAGAGGACTAGAGTGCAGAAAGGATACCTTTAGGACAGACATTAAACTTTTCAGGGGATTGCCAAGAGTCAGGGTGGGGAGTAAGAGTCAATCAAGCAGCCAGGGGAGGCCCGTGAGCACAAAAGGTGGAAAACAGAGTGAAGAAATATCCTCCAGTGGCTGGACTCTGAAACAGCAATAACTGCAAAATATGATAATTTCAAATGTTTACATTCTTGATTTACATTTCAAATGTAGACTTAAATGTTACAAAAAATCCTCGCTGGAAAGAGGATTTATGGAGGAAGTGGTACAAGTTTTTAGTAATAAGTACCATCCACACCCTTCAATTGGCTTCTAATTTTCAACTTGATCTCTACTTTCTCACACAGAAATTGTCCCAGTATCACTCATCAGATGGCATTGATTGATGTAACAATATCAAAAAGATGTTTTGAGACCATACACTAAAACCGATGAAGGTCATTGCATAAAAAATTGAAAAGGGTAAAAGATTGCTTTGGTGTGTTGTTATTGTGGTCAAAGGAGAAGCTGTATTGCAGAGGATCAAAGTCGCCTACTTAACAAAATTGCTGGCTTATAATGCACGCATCTTTTGCTCCTATCATTCATAGATTATTACATGCACAGTATGTCACCTCTTCATTCTGTAACTATTCTTCCCCATTATTTTCCCTGCAGTGCCCTCTGGGACTCAGCCCGATGAAAGATGGCTCTGGCTGTTATGACAGACACATTGGTATTGATTGCTCAGATGGGATGAATGGTGGTTGTGAGCAACTGTGCCTGCAGCAGACCATGCCTCTACCAGATAACCCCTCGCACTACAACATTGTGATGTTCTGTGGGTGAGTTTTCCAGGTTCTGCTTGTTGATTTGCTCGGTGAACCACAGAGAAACAAAAGAAAGTAAGCACGTCTGAGGGTAACTAAAGCACAGAGACAATAAATAGCAAAGCACGCAGTCCTACATCTCAGCCAGGTTCTCTTGTGTCTTGTGCATGCTGAGTTCCTCTTACTGAAGTAGTTCTTATCCAATAGGTTGCATATTAACTTAAAGTAGAACTTAAGATATCAACCCATGAAGTATTGATTTAATGAAGAATGTGTTAGCTTGAAAAGAGAGTTCCTATGTATCTCTAACCATCTCTTGTCATGTTTACTTGGTAGCCTTTGCATGTAACGGAAAGAAATGCTTTTGTGTGTTTTGTGCTGTTGGCACTTACGATATTCTGCCAATAACCTAATAGCTATGAGTTATTGCAATGAACTTAATCATAGTCACCATCGCCATGTTATGGCAGTCATCAAGATCGGTTTGACGCATTGTATCCACAAGGTGGGAATACATATTTATGCATTTCTGAAACGAAGATACTGAGGAACCTTTTATGCCTATGCATGCCTGATAAAATACTTTGTTCAATTACATAGAACATAGAAGAATACAGCGCAGTACAGGCCCTTTGGCCCTCGATGTTGCGCCGATCCAAGCCCACCTAACCTACACTAGCCCACTATCCTCCATATTCCTATCCAATGCCCGTTTAAATGCCCATAAAGAGGGCACTGCTACTGGCAGGGCATTCCATGAACTCACGACTCGCTGAGTAAAGAATCTACCCCGAACATCTGTCTTATACCTACCACCCCTTAATTTAAAGCTATGCCCCCTCGTAATAGCTGACTCCATACATGGAAATAGCTGACTCCATACATGGAAACTTTAACTGAATTGTCAGTCCTTGTTCGTGACTCATTGGTTCTGCACACTAATCAGATGTGCCAACAAGATCAGAGAGATGAAGCAAGATTTTTTTTAAAAAAAGAACACAAAGCTCCTTAATGTTGAGTTCCATTTCAGTGCACAGATTCAGTACACAGAGGGCCATCTGATTGAATAATACGATTTGTAAATGAACACACTAATGTGATCATTTACACAGAACACATGAGATTGATCCCAAAACTCATGAACAGAAATCTCATCAGGGATTTGTAAACTGTAATTAAAGCTGCTTAATGTAGCACTATGCAAGACAAGGTAAAGTTACTGAAGTGCAGTGTGCAGGACTTTTATTTGGTTAATCCTGTAATAAAGCAGAGGTTAATATGAAAGCTCATTTCGACCGTGCACAATTTATGCATAAGAACTTAAGACCAAGGCACATCACATCAGCATGGATATTTTCCCCTTCCTGTGAACACTCATTAGTCACAACAAATGATTGTCGTCCTTTAGATATTTCTCTTAAATGAGCGACTGTGAATTTCCTTGATAACCTTCACTTCCTTGTCTTCTTTTAACTATTTAATACAGAGAGCATTTTTCTCCTTTCACACATCCCCTTTGGTGCCCAGATACAAAGTAGCTATAAGAAACGGGCCATTGGTTGATCAGACCTTTGCCAGTCTTGCAAATAATAGAAAGATGAAATGAAACTATAAAGTAGTCAATAGGTTAGATATCATCTGTGGTCAGGGAAACAGAGTCAACATTATAAGTTGATTCCCCATCAAAAAGGCATCAACTGTATTATAGGATTTAATATGGGTGATGAATGTCTCATTTACAAGTTGAAGAACAACTCTGAGCTCCATGTCATCATCCTCTGGGAGGTCCCATGTTCCTTAATTTGAATCCAGGAGCTGGCGCAAGTAGTTGAGAGCCTCCTGTTCAATTCAGTCCGCAGTAGGGCATTTATCTTGCCTCTCTGATCCACTGGGAACAATGGCTATTGCTGTGGGCCTGCAGGAGGATTGATGAAGGATCTTTGGACAGAGATGAGTGTGAGCTCGTTGGGTTTGCTGGGCTTTCAGGAGCTCCATTAGCCTCCAGGAAGAAAGGCTGCTGAGAAGCATTCACACGCCATGGTTACTCAGAGATTCCCACTGTGTTCACCTGCCAACCCACCAATGCCCCTCCCAACCCCCTCTGAATCACGTGGTGTGGGGGCATGGGGAAGAATATGTCAAATTGCACCGACTAGCTGTGATCTTTAGTACAGTTTATATCAACTGATCACTGAAAGATTGCATTTCAGTGCCAATGATATTAAGTGATGCCTAAATATTATTTTAAGAGAAAATAAATGCTGTTGGGATGCTGGTCTGTCTTTCAGCCTTTTGCCCGTGCTAAGCATTTTCAGTATTTTCCAGCTACCCTTATGTTTATGTTCCACATGAGTCTCTTCCAACCTACTTCCTTCAACCCAATCAAAAAATCCAATTCCTTCCATGCTCATACATGGGCTGACTTCAGCTAATCTCTCAACTCTTCTGGTGAAGCAGGTTCTCCATAGGGAACATTGTTTGGTCACAGACGTTTCTCTGTTGCACTAGTACAGATGGTGTTTTTTGTGGAGCCCAGATAGTGTTGTGATGCAGGATGATGAGTGACTGGAACATTCTTTTGGTAGTAAGTTCTCGCTTGAAGATGCTCCGCCTCATGTCATTTTACATTTCTGGTTTAATGTCGTTGCTTGCTCCAACCCTTCCCTCCCCCCTCTACCAGTGCTGGCTTTGTCTGGCACATCTGGCCTGCCTTCCTTATTGAATCATAGAATCCCTACGGTGTGGAAGCAGGCCATTCAGCCCATCACTTCCACACCAACACTTCAAAGTACATCCTACCCAGACTAACCACCGCCCCCCCCCCCTACCTGTCATTGTAACCCAGCATTTACCATGCCTAATCCCCCTAGCCTGCACATCCCTGAACACTATGGGTGATTTAGCATGGACAATCCACCTGACCTGTTCATCTTTGGACTGTGGGAGGAAATCGGGACACCAGGAGGAAACCCACGCAAACACTGGGAGAATGTGCAAACTCCACACAAACTATTAGAATCGTAGGCATACACAGCATGGAAAACAGACTCTTCCATCCAACACGTCCAAGCCAACCAGATATCCCACATTAATCTAGTCCCATTTGTCAGCATTTGGCCCATATTCCTCTGAACCCTTCCTATTCATATACCCATCCAGATACCTATTCAATGTTGCAATTGTACCAGCCTCCACCACTTCCTCTGGCAGTCCATTTCATCCACACATGAAAAATTTGCCTCTTAGATCCCTTTTAAATCTTTCATGTCTCACCTTAAACCTATGCCCTCCAGTTTTGGATCCCCTCCCCCAGACGAAATGAACTTGTCTATTTACCCTATTGATTACTTGAGATTGGGATCAAATCCAGGTTGCTGGCGCTGTAAGGCAGGAGTGTTAACCACTGAGCCACCGTACCACACCAGCAGCTGCAACCCCCCTCAGCTTTTCACCATCTGCTCTAATGCAAGTCCCTTTATCATTGAATCTGCTCCCTTCTCTCAGTTGCCTTCCAGGTGTTGTACTGAAGTGTTCTTCTTATTGGCAGACATTGGTCAGTGCAGGGATTCGACAACTCTCCACACTGACTAACTTCTACAAAGTGATAGATCCTGATAAATCTGCAAATGCAAGTTAGAGTTTAATACAACAATGATTAAATATTGTATAGCAGGTATATAGTGCTGGAGTGCATATGTTTCCTATTTAGTAGTTTTGCAATTTTTATTTTTCCAGTTAGGAATGCCATAGGACTGTACATGTACTGTACAGTATTTCAACTTTTACGCTGAATTTCTCCAGATAAAGAAAATATCCCAAGGAACCTAACTCTGACTTTCACATAGAATTTTGTAAGAGCATATGACTCATTTAAAGTCATGATGTGGATGTGCTGGTGTTGGACTGAGGTGGACAAAGTTTTAAAAAAAACACAACACCAGATTATAGTCCACAAGTTTATTTGGAAGTACAAGTGATCGGAGCACTGCTCCTTTGTCAGGTAGCGACCTGACAAAAGAGCAGTCATCCGAAAGCTTGTATTTCCAAATAAATTGCAGGACTATAACCTGGTGTTTTGTGATTTTTTTATTAAACTTCATTTAAAGTCATTGCACTAAAATTTGCACTTTTCAGCAAAGCAGCCACAAAATTAAGTGGAAAATTACTGTGGTTCAGCCAGTAATGTTCTGTTCTCATGACATCTTGTACTCAAACTGATCTTTGTATCCAGAGAATGAAAAATCACATTGATCCTCATTGCAACTCATCATTTACGTAAATTAATTATTCTACCTTACTTGTTATCTATTACACTTGACTGAGGCAAGTGTTTTAAAGCTCTCAAGTTTAGTGCCAAGAAACAATAAACATGAGATTCCCATGATGTGAGAATACAGCATTAAAATTAAACTTGGAAGAAAAAACGTGGGGGATCTATCAGGATGCTTGTGACTTTGCTAAATTAGTTAAAATAACAACATGTTAAAACAAAGATATTTTTCTGGTATCAATGTAACAAAAAAATTGGAACACTCAAATTCAAATTTCTCAATGAAATTGAAGTATTTGAAGTATTGAATGAACATGCTGTATACTTTAGATGGTGGATTTTATTGTTGCGTGTCCTCAAGTATCGAAGTTCAGTGAAAACTCTATTATGTTGCCACACATGGCACCATCTTATGTGCCAAGGTTACCCAGGTACAAAAAAAGTTTAGGTACAAGGTAGTAAGAGAAGTGAAAGTTAAAAAGGTACGCATTACATCATCGAATAATCAAAAAATAAATAGCTAACAGTATACATTAATGTCTTTTGTAGTTGAAATTTGGAAGATAAAGGAATAAGTTAAAAGTTCACTGAAGAATTATCATAATCAAATTACTATAATATGACACCTTTCATCTAAACAAGGAGACATCTTGCGATGCAATGAGCCAAAAGTTCCATATTCAGTCAACCTTCAGGCTGAATCGCAATGTTTTCTCTCAATATTTTTAACGTGGCATGGAGCTCCATGCACTTTAGAGGGAACAAAACTCAATGGCCACACAAGATCTGGGTCTGCGTGTCTGAATGTAGTCTGGAGTCCATGCGGGATACGTCAGTTGCATAGGCAGGCATTCAACACATCGCCAAACATGGCAATTATCAGCCTGTGAATCCTTTCAGTTTGACTACTTCCCTGGGGGCTGAGGAGACATTGAACTCGTGAGGGAGCAACTTGGAGTTGAAGTCTCGTAAATCATGGAACCTGTATCAATTGAATGGAATGGAATGTCACATGACGTGTACTGAGGCACAGTGAAAAGCTTTGCTTTGCGAGCAATACAGGCAGATCACACAGTTAAGTCGCATAGATAAGTAAATAATAGGTAAATAGCAGCAAAAACCAAAACACACGTATAGGCGAATGCTAAGAATTTGAGTCCATTCAATATTCTAACAACAGTAGAGTAGAAACTGTTTCAAAACTGGCTGTGTTCAGGCTTCTGTACCTTCTCCCCGATGTTAGAAGTAGAAAAACATTGCCAGGGTGGGATGGATCTTTGAGAATGCTGGCAGCCCTTCCTTGACAGCAGGCATGGTAGATGGTTTCTATAGATGGGAGGTTGGCCTTTGTGATTGTCCGGCCGAGTTCACCACTCTCTGTGATTGTCTCCAATCTTGAATGGTACAGTTGCCATACCAGGTAGGGATACATCCAGACATAATGCTCTCGATGGCGCACCCATAAAGTTGGCAAAGGTATTCGCCGTCATGCCAAATTTCCTCAGCTGCCTGAGGAAGAAGAGACGTTGTTGGGCCTTTGTAACCAGTGTGTCCACATGAAGAGTCCAAGAAATTTGTTGTGGATGACCACTCTCAGGAGCTTGACACTCTCCATTCATTCCACCTCTGTGCTGTTAATGTGTAGGGGGGCATGAGTAACATCCTGCCGAAAGTCAATGAGTTCCTTGGTTTTGCCAGCTTGGAGAGCTAGGTTGATCTCAGTGCACCATTTTTCCAGGTCTTCCACCTCCCATCTGTAGTCTGTTTCGTTGCCATCTGCAATTCGACTGACTATGGTGATGTCATCAGTGAACTTATAAATGGCATTAGTCTGGTATTTGGTGATGCAGTCATGGGTGTACAGTGAGTACAGTAGGGGAATAAATATGCACTCCTGGGGGGTTCCAGTGTTAAGTATCGATGATGATGAAATATTGTTCCCAATCTTCACTGATTGTGTGGCCTGTGGGTCACAAAACTGAGAATCCAGTTGGAGAGAGTGGGGCTTAATTCGTGATCACTAAGTTTAGTAATCAGTCTCAAGGGGATAATAGTGTTGAAGGCTGAACTGTAGTCAATGAGTCGGATCCTTCCATATGAAGCTGTTCTTGGTGTCAAGATGCTCCAGGCAGGAGTGAAGGACAAGTGATATGGCATCAAACAGGGATCTGTTGGCCCGATTTCGGCAAATTGGAGTGGGTCAAGAGTAGTGGGGAGGCTGGAGTTGATTAATGCCATGACCAGCCATTTAAAGTACTTCATCACCACTGAAGTTAATGCCACTGGGCAGTAGTCATTGAGACATGCTGCATGAGCATTCTTAGGCACAGGGATGTTGATGGCCCTCTTGAAACAGGCAGGGACAGTGGTCTGCTGCAGGGCGAGGTTGAAGATGTCCAAGAAGACCTCTGCCAGTTGATCTGAGCATGCTTTGAGTGCACGGCCTGGTACTCCGTCTATGATGTGGGAGAGGCACATCATTCAGCTGCTCAGAACAACTGAGTCTGAAAGGAGAATGAAAATAATAATGGAGCTATCAGAGAAAATCTGTAAAGCCACTGGTTGGGTTAAAAGAAAGCTGCTATTAGGATCGGTCTTTGAATTAATGCAAATTAAAATAACATATTATTCTTTAGGTCCCTTTTCACTCAGTCCCCTTTCACCTTAAACCTATGTTTCTCTTTAGTTAGTATGGCCAGTGAGAGGAAATCAATTTGTCCCAATGGCAAATTCTTGAATGCTGTAATATTCCATTTGGTCCCAATTAGTGACAAATGATGCCATTTGAAAACCACTGGGAATATGAGATTATAGCTGTGTGATTGCTCTTCAGTACCATTGATATCAACTGATAGCTGAAAGATGTTATTTCAGTGCAAATGAGATTAATTGATGTTTGAATATTATTTTAAAAGCACTTGAGTGTTTTTAAATGTGAATGTTGTCAAATTTTCTGTTAGGGAAGCCCTCATTGAGTTTCTTAAAGGACTTAAGGTAACTAAAGAGACAGAGAAAATATAATGAAGTGTTGCATGGTACTTCACAGGAGCATTTGTGTAGTGCCTTTAAAGAAATAAAATAATCAAAAAGGCTTTGTAGAAGTAATGGATGTACCTTCTAGAAAAAGTGCAAAACTTGACCTACTCTTGGGAAATGACGCCAAGGAGGTGACTGAGGTGTAAATGGCGGAGCACTTTGGGGCCAGCGGCCATAATTCTATTTGATTAAAAATAGTGATGGAAAAGGATACACCGGATCTAAGAGTTGAGGTTCTAAATTGGAGAAAGGCCAATTTTGATGGTATGAGGCAAGAACTTTCAAAAGCTGGCTGGGGACAGATGTTCGCAGGTAAAGGGACGGCTGGAAAATGGGAAGCCTTCAGAAATGAGATAACGAGAATCCAGAGACAGTATATTCCTGTTAGGGTGTAAGGAAAGGCTGTTAGGTATAGAGAATGCTGGATGATGAGAGAAATTGAGGTATTGGTTAAGAAAAAGAAGGAATCATGTGTTAGGTATAGACAGGAGAGAATGAGAGAATCCTTAGAAGAGTATAAAGGTAGTAGGAGCACACTTAAGAGGGAAATTAGGAGAGTAAAAAGGGGACATGAGATAGCTTTGGCAAATAGGGTTAAGGAGAATTTTATAAATACATTTATGACAAAAGGGTAACTAGCGATAGAATAGGGCCCCTCAAAGGTCAGCAAGGCAGCCTACGTGTGAAGCCGCAGGAGATAGGGGAGATACTAAACGAGTATTTTGCCTCAGTGTTTACTGCGGAGAAGGACATGGAAAATATAGAATGTGAGGAAGTAGCTGGTGACATCTTGAAAAATGTCCATATTACAGAGGAGGAAGGGTTTGGAGGGATATGGGTTAAGTGCTGGCAAATGGGACTAGATTAGGTTAGAATATCTGGTCAGCATGGATGAGTTGGACCAAAGAGTCTGTTTTTCCATGCTGTACATCCTTATGACTCTATGACTTTATAAGTGTTACACAGCCAAATAAACAGATATTCGGGCAAATGGCCAGAAGATTGGACAAAGAGAGAGGTTTTGATTCATGTCCAAAAGAAGGAGAAAGATTTGGAGCAGAGGAGATTTGGAGAAAAACTTTCACACTCGGCTGCTGAAAGCACAGTAGGCAGTGGGGAAGCAATTCAAATCAGAAATGTACAGGAGTCAGAATTTGAGAGTGCAGAGTTCTTGTTGAGCTGAAGGAGGCTACAAAGACAAGGAGGGACAGATCAATGAAGGAATTAAAAGCGGGAATGAGAATTTTAAAAACAAGATGCTGTTCACTTGTAGGCCGACATACGTTGAAGCCAGCCAAACTTGAATGGAGCTCAAGTTAATATAGGGTGGAAGGTTGGAGGCCAACCAGGATGCATTGAAATATTTTCTTTGCTTGTTGCAGTCTTTGAAATCTGTATGACTTAGATACTTGGAAGTTAAAGACAGATGAGTCTAGCAACTCCATATGGTGATATAACACATATCCCTGGCTGCTAAGTCAACGTGAATGGAATGTTGACAATATTCATTGAATTATCAAGCATTATTGTATCAGAAAATTGAGAAGAAGCATAATGTTTGCTTCCATCATCCTATGATTAGCTTTTAGTTTGAACTACAAGTGAAAGGGAAATTATTCTAAAAGGCAGGCAAGAGTAATACCTGTATAGCACTAACTTAATAAGAACAAGATTGAGAAAGAGATGAGCCAAATTACAAACCTCTTCAACATCTACCACAACATCACAGCCAAGAGAGCCATTTCATCAATCTGTGGAAATAGGATTTAGCTTTTCAACGTTCTTTACAAATTAGAACACTTTTCTTCGAATCTCTCTTACTTGTGACTCCCTACAAGTAATATCTGTGATTCCGTGTGTTCATGGCTTTGTCAATGTTATTTAACATATGTTGGCATTATATTTGCTATTTAAATTAGTGTTGAATTGTTTCTTTGATCTTTTTATGAAACAACTGTAGGCCTAATGCACCTGTGTTCGAGATTCCTACCAATAAATTTATCTGCCTGGCAATCTTCGAAGACCATTCCTAAAATCTAATTCCAGAATAATTTTCTGATTAGCATCTATGAAGTGCTATTGAGTATTTTTCCTGCAGCACTAACACCACATTATGGCTAATTGTCCTCAACCTAAGATCCCATGTATTATTTTGATCAGCTTGCCTTCCAGCTTCCTCGCACACACAACTGGACAGAGAGGGTATCCTAATAATATACACAGTTGTGCCAGCCAATAGTTGTATCAGCATGGAGTTATCAGGTTTATAGATGTCCTCAGTACCAAGACTAATTCAGACCAAGCCACCATCCTCGACCTACCAGTCACAGGAAGTAGAAATACACATATTTAATTGATTTAACAATTTATAATGTATTGATTACCCACTGTTGAGCAATATCTGCTTATTTATGAGTGTATAGATTTACAATGCACAATGCTATGGGATTTCTATTTATTCAGCTGAATGAATGTTTACATGTTATTTTGATTTCTCTGCTGACCACTGCAGGAATTCTGCTAATTTTACGCTGCCTTGTCTCTTGAGGAAGTTTACAATGTTGCCATTGCATTTTTTTCCTTCATGCTGCAAATAATGAGTGGTTTTGTTTTTAACAGCAAAGTTGGTTATTTTTCCCAGATTACTGTGCATGGTATCTTGCATTGAAAGCTAGCAAAATATTCAGCAAAATGAGTGTTGTGCAAGGTGAAAACGTGGAGGAATTGGTTTGAAAGTAAGATCACTTTCCGTTCTTTTGTTCCAGGCTATTAATTGCAATTTTTTTTCAAAGGAGGAAAATCGCTTAAGAAATGTCCCTCTACTCACTGTTGGACAGCAGTAAGTGTAGATTTATAAGCAGATTTGGAAAGAACTTGCCTATTCATTTTGCTTGGTATTAGAAAATTATCAAGCATCTCTACTGGAGGAATAACAAGGGAAAGTTAATTAATGAATATTCAGGTTTGGACAGCTACAAGTTTTTTTTAATCTTTTTATTTGCTGGCGTGATTGTTGAGAGGCTGTGTGATTATCCAGTCATGTCTTACAAAAGAGAGGATCTCCTTTTGGTTTGGAATTTAGAATGTGTTATTATGGAGCCAACAGCCACTTGTTTGCTTGCAAAGCTTTACAGATGTGGAAAACAAATCATCCAGTCTGCTCACCTGGTGACATGGAGCAGCTGTTGAGAAATTCATGACAGCTGTGTTGGTCCTTGATTAGGTCTTGCTGCACCTTGTCAAGGGAACACAGACAAGAATAGTCCAGGTAAATGTCACAGCCATTGACAGTTGTACATGAAAAAATTAGACTTTTGATAATTGGATTACACCCACCATTTTCACAAATTGATGCCTCTAAGCTTTTCGAAGAAGCAACATTTCCCGATGCTATTGGCTATAAGAAAGCTTTGAAGATGTAGACCTTTACTTCGCTCAAGGTAGTCAATAATTTTCATACTTTTTTGTACATATCTGTGGTATCTTTGCTTCTACCATCCAAACTTCACAAAGTAGAGCCTACTGTACGATCGTTGATTGCTGACCCATTTCCAGATAGACTGGTCTAAATTTTAGTTTTCCAGTGAGGTCCTGAGAGCAGCACACAGGTTCAGCCCTTTGAGGGCTGTGTTTGTGAGCGTTTGACAACTAATCAGTTGCCATCTGAAGCTACCATTCATTGAAAGGACAAGTGCTGATCCCTGGTGTCTGTCAGCCAATGAGATGAGTGGCAGCTCAACAGTCTCATCGCCACCACCAGAAGTGGTGGCCATTGGTGAGAATGCAGTCAGAAGAAGTCAACATAATAGAAGAGTAGATAAAAACGAGGACTGCAGATGCTGGAAATCAGAGTCTGGATTAGAGTGGTGCTGGAAAAGCACAGCGAGTTCCTGAGAAAGGGCTTTTGCCCGAAACATCGATTTTCCTGCTCCTTGGATGCTGCCTGACCTGCTGTGCTTTTCTAGCACCACTCTAATCCACTAATAGAAGAGTGCCAACCTCCCATCTATGCAAGTGGGATCTGTGCCATCAGGGCTCATGTTTTGATACCAGCTAACCTTCAGAGCAGACCAGGCAGATTCTAAGGTTAAAATCTGCTGGCTTGGTGTCGTCTTGTCATTATTTTAATAATGTGGTTTTTCATGGAAACACAACACAATGGTTGTGGTCTTAACCTGAAACTATAGTTTATTACATAACAAAATCAAGATAAAATAGATGTACCAAACTATTTACATTCAGCACATGTTACTTGATACCACAACACAAACACAAATTAAGCTTCAATCTCCTTAATTGCAATGGCACCCCATTCTGATACTCGAACACTACAGATAGGGTTTACTATCACACATAGGGTTTGATTTAGCTTCGGCTTCAATTTCCCACCTTAAGAATTTGATTGCCTCTTCCTTGAGTCTTCAGACAACTGAGCTTTATCAGCTTCAAATAATGCCTTCAGGGATTTCAGCAAGCACTTCAGTCTGGGGCTTTCAAATTAAACTGATCACATTGAGCTAACCTATTTCTAAACAGTAGGAGAAAGTGAGGACTGCAGATGTTGGAGATCAGAGCTGAAAATGTGTTGCTGGAAAAGCGCAGCAGGTCAGGCAGCATCCAAGGAGCAGGAGAATCAACGTTTCGGGCATTGATTCCTGAAGAAGGGCTCATGCCCGAAACATCGATTCTCCTGCTTCTTGGACATTCCTGAAGAAGGGCTCATGCCCAAAACTTCGATTCTCCTGCTCTTTGGATGCTGCCTGACCTGCTGCTCTATTTCTAAACAGTACTAAGGCATCTTATTTCATGAAGAGAAATGGCTTTTACATCCAGCTTCAGCTTCAGCCAAGGTTTCTGAAAATCCTGAAACTGAAAAATTGTCTAGGTAATGGTGGTTTCTCATAAGCCAAAAAGATCTTTTCCTCAACCTTCGAACTGAAGACTAATGCCCTGCCTTGTTTACTCTGTGTTGGTAAAATTCGACCAATATAAGCAAATTCCCATGAGCCTTTAAAAATGTTTTTTCTCAAATTTGCTTTTATTTTAAAACAAATCTTTATGGCTACAGAACAACTTTCAAGTTAATCATTTAATCTGTTCACAGTTAGTTAGAAAAAAACCATATGCCACTTATTCAAAATCCAGAATTCCAAAGTAAATTATAGTAACTCGGATAGATATCACACACCTTACATTTTGTTGCAATGCCTTACGGCACTGATGTAAAATCTGGAAGCTTGTCATGGCTGTCACCAGTCCTCAGTCAAGTCAGGGGTCCCAGCACACTAAGTTAAGGATAGCCTCTGATACCAGTCCATGGGCTGCATAGGGCAGACAGAACCAATATCCTCTCCTCCACAATGGTGAACAGCCCCATGTTGGTATCTTGCCTTCTCTGGTAATGACACTGGGGTATTAAAGTAGATGGCATAACTGCTGCTTTTGGGCAGATGTCTGGCAATGCTGAGGGTATGCAGGGTTAATGGCATTGAGGCTAAGGTGGACGAGAACAAATGAGGGAGGATACTATAGGCAATATTGAAAGTGGTACAGCATGAGCTTGGTGGAAGGTGGATACAGCAACAAGAATAAGTATGAGGTACTGGTGAGAAAGCAACTAGCACTGATTGCTGGCAAAGTGGAGAATGTCATTTAACTTCTTATAGTACTGAGCATTCCTCCAGACAGCTGAGACTGTACTCATCTAGGTGGCAGTCTTGGACCAGGCTGGCATGGCCTTGACTTATCCTGGAAGGACCTCCAGGTCCCTGACCACAATTCCAGACTGTTAGTGCATGTCCAGGTGCTTATCGGTCTTTTAAAGTTGACATCAGTGCCAGCGCTGTTGGCCCCTTTCCCGATATCCAGCAATGGTGAGTTGTTCTGGATATTGCGAGTGGTAGAATGCGGCTAGCGTCGGACGAGAAGTGGTAGTGTAGGTCATTAGTTAGGAAAGTTTGGTATGATGTGGCAAGAAAATACACCAGGTCCCACAGAGAGAAACCTTCTATGACTCTCAATGAAACTGGCAAAAAAAAAGATTGTGTCCAATGATTCAATATGTTAGCCTCAGCAATAACCTTACAGATACTCGAGCCTCAGTGAGCTGTGACCCTGCTTCCACTTTAAAATTCCTTTCTTAATGTTCATGGCTGTAGATATCTTTTCTTTTATTCAGTAAATTTCTGCTTTCATTTGATAGTAAGTTCCTGAACTAATTACTTTTGCAGAGGTCCTTGAACTGCTAATGGACCTCACTTATTTCTTAACATAGGTTCCTTAAACTCCTCAATCACAGTCTCTTGGAATAGTTTTCTTATTGACATTGAGCCATGCATGAGTTATTTTCTCCTGCCTTGAGTATTTTGGAGACTGCTAAATGACAGTGATTCTGTGAAAGATCCTTTTTTTCTCCCTGCATGACTTGTTCCCCTCTCTCAAACAAAATCCCTGACCTTTTGGATGGCTCTGCCTTTTTCAAAAGAACTTGTTAGTGTATCTGTCTACCCGCGACATAGGATATTGGCGGAAGCTCATTTACCTTTGTTTCCAAGCCCTGAGTTGTTCACTTCAAAGAATTTTAGAAGTCTTATTTCAAGGCATTTGAACAAATTTCCAAGCAATCATCACCAGTCTCAAAATTCAGAAAATAAACCACATCTCCCCTCTCAATGCTCACTGTACAGAAATATGAATTCAACTTAGTTTATATAGTTATGTCCATCTTAGCACCCAAGACTCCAAATAGGAATCAGAATATATCACGAACCTCCATAATCCTATGTACATAGTCTCGACAAAGGTGACAGAGAACTATCTCAAACTCCCCTATCCTGTACCCCATTCTGGCAGCGATGGCATATGCCACAAGCAGCAGTAAACAGGATATTAGATGAAATTGTGTGAGATTAAAAAGAGAATGGAGCAAGTGATTTTCTGGATATAACTGGATAAGAGTGACCGAGTCTGGTGCAGTCCCATCTAATTATGAAGAGGTTTTGAGAGGGAGATGGTTTGATTGGCTGCATCAAAAGCGACTGACAGGAGAACAAGGAAGGAACAGCCATCTTTATCACAGTCAGATTGTCCTTTTGTGTCTTCAATGAGACCCATTGTGTATCACATGAGACAGGCACAGAAAGCTGATGGGAGGGAATCAACTGTGGAGTTTGTTGAAAGAATGTCACGGATTTTGAAGATAACACCCCCAAGAACTTTGGTGAAGAATCGGAGTTTTGGGCTGATCATTTGCAAGGACAGTGGAGCTAAGGATATTCTTGAGGAGAGGCTGATATCTACAGATTTCACAATGGATATAGTACTTGAGATGGAATGATGAGCAAAAGGAGCTAATATGAGAGCTTAGAGGATGGCAAGTTGGGTGGTCCCCATTAGTGGGATATGATCAAGGCAATCATAAATGGCCATGAAGCTTTTCCATTTGGGATTGAGTTATTTCATTTTCACCTGCAGGCAAGCATAGATAAACAAGACCACTTTGTTACTGTGTAGTTACTGCCAAATGATAGGTTTATGCAGCAAATTTGAAGGAATAATAAGTGTCAATTCAGCTATTGTAAAACAATTAACTTGCATTGATTTTCATTGGAACTGACTTTGGATGTTTCAACAGACTGCAATGAGAGTGAAGCTTCAGAACTGGTAACGTGCAAGCTGTGATACAGTTTGTTGAACAGCTTTGCTCGTCTTTTTCGGCTGATGTCTTTTCCATTTACTTACTTTATCTGGCCCTGTGCCCGTTCATGCCAAGTCTAATTGATTTTAGGTTTGGTTATTCTGTGTAAACTAATTGAAAAGTTTAGCACATCCCTTTCATTTATCATTCAGTAAAGTCAGTAACTTGAAAAGACTGTCAGCAATGCCACCATCACCCATGAAACTCATTTCTTAAACAGAAACCTTATAGATTCTCCTGTTGAACAATTCATTGTCAATTCTTTCCCCTCAATTTCATTCCTTTGCAAGGGTCCTCATGGTCTTTTGCACCATACCTCTAGCACGTACTCTTTCTTGATGCTCAGCGCTTTACAATCAGAAATGGTATCTCCTGCTGCTCGTATTTCTTCATCGTGACAGGAAGTTAGAGAATCTTGCCTGTGTATCGAAGTGATTTGCCGAAGTATTACACACGAAACATCGACTTATCCACCCCCTGATGCTGCCTGGCTTGCTGTGTTCTTCCAGCCTCCTCCTGTCTACTTTGGATTCCAGCACTTGCAGTTTTTTATGTCATTGTATGTGAGCCAAATGATCTTTCAACATGTACACAAGAAAAAAAGTATTGGCTTGAAAAATGGACTTGCACATATGAGTGTGAATATAGGAGAGTGATACTTCCTTACGTTCTTCACAGTGGGTATCTGCACCAAGCGTAGAGTATCTTATGCCACACACACTATCCTTAATGGAGTACAAATTGTAATATATGAATCTTGATGTGGGAACACATGTAGGAGATGATTGTGCACTTCTGTTTGCTCAAAAAGTGAGAGCAGATATTGAATCAGCTTGTTTTATGATATCTACATAAATCTATTAACACAATATTGATTATTGTTTATGGTGAGCTAGCTATCATTCTTGAGCATGAAAAAAAGTGACTGTCCATAACAGCAAATCTGCTGTGAAATGGCAGTAGAAAGTGGGGCATATATGTAGCTGTAATTCCTCGTATAGTACTGAGCCAATATTTTGCTCGATGCCCCATAATGAAATCGATTCTTCAAATTCACAGATAGATTTTTGTTTAACTAACTGTCCAAATATAAACCTAGCGTTGCCAATTGCCAGTATAGAATTGAGTTATATTTTCCAGTTTTATGCTTGGTGACAAGTTCAACCTACACTATAGTTTTTTTCTCTCCTGAGAATTCGTCGATGCTCTGGATGCCAGCTCAGATGCATCCCATATTGAGCCAGTGCCTTCATTATTGGTGCGGAAGGCGAAATTGCAAGAAAAGAAATAACAAGCTTCAGTGAATGATAGCTCTCTGTGCAGCATCAGCAGTAAATATTGACACATATGTAAATGGTACCATTATAGGCAAATGTGCAGAGCAGAGTATATCATCAATGGCCATCTATTATAAATGGTTGACCATTGTTGACCAGCAAAATGATTTTCAGGTGTTCAAATTTATATAACAGCAGGTAGCTAGGTATTTAAAGTCGCACTAGTTTGACACACACCTCTGCTAGCTATTGTCAACACCTGCAGTTCACTCACCTGATCACTGAATTGATCCCAGTGCCAAAGTGGATTTCTAAATATGATTGTAAATCCCAGTCCAAGCGAACTGCAGATCAATATTAAATCAATTATTTATAACAGTTGCTAAAGTGGCATTAATGTCCATCTTAAACATCAAGCTGTTGAACTCTACTGCTTTTGTTTGGAATTCATGCTTTGAATGAAAGTAAATAATTCCTGGTAAATCAGAAGATAAACTGCTTTGTACTAGAATGCGATAAACTGTGGGGAACCTGTCAATAGACTGGTGAGGAAGGCCAGAATGTGGTAAATTAAATTAAACCTGGAGAAGTGTGAAATAGTGCATTTCGGAAGGCAGATTAGGCAAGGGAATGCCCAATAAATGGTAGGATATAGAGCTGCCTATAGGAACAGAGAGGCCCTGAGGCCTATGTCTTCAAATCCCTATAGATAACAAGATAGATAAATAAAGGTAGTTAAGGAAACAAACTTTCCAGAAATGAAGTATAGTCTTTAAGGTCAAGGAGAAAAATCTCCTCAAGACTAAAACCTACAATTCTGGTCACAGTGTGGTACAAAGGAGACTTATGGAGATATTCTAAGGAATGGAGAATTGTTGCTATGAAGAAAGTTTGAATGGACTAGTATTTTTTATCATACTTCTTGATTGGTTAAAACTTTCAAGAAGTGTAACACCATTTTGGAGCAGTGCCCACTCAGAAAAATAAACAATTGAGGGCAAAGCGAATATAATTTAATTTCCAAAAAGAATTTACCAAAAATTCAATTTTCAATTGAGCAATCACATGGACTTATCAATTATTGACTTGGTCAAAATATGCAGTTTTGGTGGTTAAGTCCGGTCAAAAATTGGAGGAGTCCACAGTGGAGCAGTCTCAGTTTTGAAACCTCGTTTTAAGGTGGCTTCTAGTCTGTTCCACAATCTCTCTAGTGGAAGCATGGACAATGCTGTATCTTTGTTCTGCACCAGTCTGAGGGTTTCGTGAAGGGTTCATTGTCATTGTTTGGAGTGGGCAGCTCTTGTCTCTCAGCAGCCACTCATATGGCCTGAGGACTTTGAAAGGAGGCAAATTCCTGCCTCCACTACATATGCATCATAGCAAGTCCGAGGATATCTGGAGCACACTTTCAAGATCTGGCATTGATGGTCACAGGTAACTGGAACACTAATGAAAAGAAGTCTTTTCTATAGTTGAATTCTGAAGATTGCTGAAAGGTGCTGTCTGAGCAACGTGTAGAATATGTTTCTGATTTGAAAAGTTCAAGTGATGCTATGTACATTTGTCTGATTACATTTGCTTAGCTGACATGATGAGGAGTTCTGAAATAGCGTCACTGGACTCAGTTTGTGAGCCCTGTTTGTCCACAGATGATGAGAGGCATAGGTAAAGTGATAGCCATTTCTGTCCTGGGAAAAAGTCTCTGACTATCACAAGGAGGCCTAATTTTAAGGTGATTGGAGGAAGGATTAGAGGAGATGTCAGAGGTAGATTCTTTACACAGAGTGTGGTGGGTGCATGGAATGCACTGCCAGCTGTGCTAGTAGAGTCAGATAAATTAGGGACATTTAAGCGACTTTTGGAAAGGAACTTGAATGATAGTAAAATGAAGGGTATATAGGTTAGTTTGATCTTCGAGTAGGATAGAAGGTTGGCATGACATTGAGGGCCGAAGGGCTTGTACTGTGCTGTACTATTCTATGTTCAAGATGCTGCCAGACCTGCAAGGTTTCTCCAGCAATTTCTGCTTTTGTGACCAGCAAACAATTAGTGCACATAATGTAATAGTCATGATGTGCACTCTTGAGGTTGCCAATGAGGTGTCAATTTCACCAGCTAAATCACTGTAATCATGATGCTTGCAATTGTGTCTAACAGAGCCTCAAATTGCAGCAGTTTGACTCCACATTTAAAGAGAAAGAACCCATTATTTCCCCACCCATTTTGAATGTGAAGTTTTTGTGAAGTTATTGCCCAGTTGAAATTTGACCCATTCAGGCGAGATTCCAATATGATGATATTTTGAGCTGTCGGCTCTGCCTGAGATATAATGTGAGGCCCCTCGCCCTCCAAACCCCATGCTACCTCTTACGTTGCTGTCTTTGTGTTCCTGATAACCTGGGCCCCTTTTGTCAGTATTTATTGTCCGCACTTCACCTCCAGAGCCAATGGCTTTGCGTGTTGCCATGAAATTTTGACTCTATGCTCTTCCTGTGTAGAGGCCAGAGACACTCTCTCACCCCCTCCAGCCCTAGAATTCACAATAAAAAAAAGAGTCCTCTGCACTGATCCTGATGCTATGGCTTCTGTTAGAAGTGCCTCCTTTTGCAGTGACGATTTTCTGCAATTACTGAGTGCAGTGAAGCCAACCAACAAACACAAGTTGCCCACTTTCCCCTGAACGCAGTAGATTGCCCTGATAAGAGACATCATGAGTGAGCAACACCACTGACGTACACTGATGCCTGATAAAGGGCTTTTGCCCGAAACATCCATTTTCCTGCTCCTCGGATGCTGCCTGGCTGGCTGTGTTTTTCCAGCACCACTCTAATCCAGATCCCTGGAATCTGCTCAGCCTGACTGACCGCTGTCAACTCCTTGGGCTACAATCAGATGGGCTTGTGCCTGACTATGGTGTTACCCCTGACTGATGTTCGTCTCCCTTGGTGCCATTAAGGAGTGCTCCCCTTTGACTTTCAGACATGGTCATAGGCCTAAAGTGCATGTAGTGCGTTTGCTGCAGACATGGTTGGTGTGTGCTGACATTGATTTAGCCTAGTGCAGTTCGTGACACGTCCACATCCTCGAACAGTGTTCTGAATTATGATAAGCTGTCTGTCTGTCCGTTCCTCTGTGCTAACCAAAGGAAAACATTGCCACAGAGGGTAACGGTGAGTGAGCACTAAAAAAAAACCAGAGCCATAAAAAGATGTGTGTGTGTGTGTCCCTGTGCACAAGTGACCTGGTAGAAGCAAGCAAGTCAGAGGTGCACTGACTCCCAGAGTAAAGGCATGATGGGTGGTGAGGCTGCTGGTTTGCTGATGCTGACTTGCAGAGTCAGGTTCAGATGGCAACCATGGAGCAAGAGCATAATGTTAATGACATAGTTGGGTAGTAGCAAAGAACAAACAATCAGCAAGCTGCAAATATGAGGTACCCAATCCAACTTGCATACTGTCTAGTTTCTCAGGGTAGGAGAAGAAAATTGGATGTGTTGTATAAATGAGGTGAGTTTGCATCAAAATAGGGTAGCCACCAAACCATATTTTGAAATTGCCATTCAAAGCTTAAGAGGAAAATTGGAAAATGTTCTCTTCTCATTGAAATTCTGATTGTTCCATTCTTATTGTCTTTTTCTACTTTTTTTACCGATCTCCATGTCACAGAAGAAAGGGGAAAATTCCTGTTGATATATTTACAAAAGACTGATATCCCAGGAATTGTAGACCTCAAGAAAATCTATAAATACAAAAGATTGTAATTGAATATGGGTGGCTCAGTGGTTAGCATTGCTGCCTCACAGCACCAGGGGCCCCAGGTTCGATTCCAGCCTCGGGCGACTGTCTGTGTGGGTTTCCTCCAGGTGTGCGGGTTTCCTCCCACAGTTTGAAGATGTGCAGGTTAGGTAGGTTGACCATGGTAATCTAACCTATAGTGTCCAGAGACACGTAGGCTAGGTGGATTAGCCATTGTAAACCTGGAGTTACAGGGATAGGGTAGGGTACTGGATCTGGGTCAGATGCTCATCAGAGGATCAGTATGGACCTCAATGGACTGAATGGTCTCTTTCTGCACTCTAGGGATTCTCTGGGAATAATGGACAGCCAATAAAACAAATTTGAGAAAAAATATCTATTGTTTAACCTTCCAATGGACAAAAAAAAATTCTAAATACAAAGATTGCAACAAGCTAATTAAGTTTATCCATGGAATTGTTCCATTTATTTTTTCAATTCCTTTGGCTAATGTTGGACAGGACATTGGAAATTTCCATGTCCTTATCAAGTGTCATAAATTCTTTACATAAACATGAACAAGTAGACATTTTTTTTCAACAACATGCTTTGATTTGCTTTAAAAATGTGTATCTTTGACTATCTGAGAAAGGGTCACTGGACCTGAAACTTTAACTCTGATTTCTCTCTGTCGATGCTGCCAGACATGCTGAGTTTTATCCTGCAATCTCTGTTTTTGTTTCTGATTTCTAGCATCCACGATTCTTTGAGCTTTTATGCAGAAAATAGCATGTCTGCCAAAGGGTGAAGGAGAGGAAAAAACATTTTATTAAAAAGCTGCTATATTTATGAAAATTTGTATTCTTTGCTGATTAAAAACAACTTAATCCAATCAAGTTTAAATAGTTCAAGTTTAGTGTTTTCAAATGTGGAAATATGAATATCAAACTCAATCTTCTCACTATTGTCTCATGTTTTGCTGATCAGTTTATTATTTTATGACCATTCGATGTAGCTGTGAGAAGCCCAATGATATTCTCAGATTCTCTGGGGGCGAAGTATGAAATAATTACGAACTACAGACGTGTACTAACCTAATTTATTGAAATTAACTTTTTGTTTGGATTAAATTACTTACAGTGTGGAAACAGGCCCTTCAGCCCAACAGTCCACACCGACCCTCCGAACAGCAACCCACCCAGACCCATTCTCCTACATTTATCCCTTCACCTAACACTATGGGCAATCTTGCATGGCCAATTCACCTAACCTGCACATTTTTTTTGGACTGTGGGAGGAAACCGGACCACCCGGAGGAAACCCACGCAGACACTGGGAGGATGTGCAAACTCCACGTAGACAGTTGCCTGAAGCGGGAATTGAACCTGGGTCTCTGGTGCTGAGGTCACAGTGCTAACTGCTGAGCCACCGTGCCGCCCTCGGAGATTCGGTGATCTCACATTAAGTGTTTCCTATGAAATATACTTATTGATGATAATGTAAAGCTGTCATAAACTTGAAACGTTAAACCAAATGTGAGGATAAGCTGCAGAAGACATTTCAATTTAATCAATTCAGCATTTCACACATTCACAATTACAACTTTAACACAGATAGTCAAAGATACAATTTTTTAAAGCAAATGAAGTATGTTGTTGAAAAAATGTCTACCTATTCATGTGTCCGTAAAGGATTGATGACGCTTGACAAGGACATGAAATTTCCAATGTCCTGTCCAACATTAACCAAAGGAGTTGAAGATATAACTGGGACAATTCCAACTAAACTTAATTACCTTGCTGCAGTTTTGATATTTAGAATTTTGTTTCATTCAGCAGAAGATACTTTTTCTCAAGGTTGTTTTATTAGCGACCTGCTAAGTTTTATCCAGCAATTGCTGTTTTTGTTTTTGATTTCTAGCAGCCACAGCTCTATCAGTTTTATGCAGAAAATAGCATGTCCTCAGAATCCTTCTGAGAAAGGTCACTGGACACGGTGGGCGGCACGGTGGCACAGTGGTTAGCACTGCTGCCTCACAGCGCCGGAGACCCGGGTTCAATTCCCGCCTCAGGCGACTGACTGTGTGGAGTTTGCACATTCTCCCTGTGTCTGCGTGGGTTTCCTCCGGGTGCTCCGCTTTCCTCCCACAGTCCAAAGATGTGCAGGTTAGGTGAATTGGCCATGCTAAATTGCCCGTAGTGTTAGGTAAAGTGTAGATGTAGATGTAGGGGTATGGGTGGGTACGCTTCGGCGGGGCGGTGTGGACTTGTTGGGCCGAAGGGCCTGTTTCCACACTGTAAGTAAACTAATCTAATCTAAAACTTTAGCATCTGTGGAGAGAAATCAGAGTTATCAGACCTGCTGAGCTTTATCCAGCAATTTCTGTGTTTTTGTTGCTATATTCTGTTGTCTTGTTCAGCAAACAGGAAATGGACAGTCAATGCTTGAACATTCTTCTGAGGAGATTTTTTATGCCTGTATATGCAACTGCCTTGGCCAGGCCAGCAGAACAGGACAAATCTACAGAACGAACCAAGCCTGTTGAAAGCTAAGGCATCGGTCTGAATTTTTGTCAGTGGCTGTTACATTAATGTTAAGTTGAAGCTGCTTGACATTGTAAAGGCTTTGTATGTTTTGTATTGCAAATCCATGCAGCCATGACACAAATTTCTGTGTGTGTAACAGCTTTTAAGCAAAATATGTACCCTTTGCTGCCAGATCTGGCTTCCGCCCCTTTCTAATTTGTTTACCATTACTCTGAGTCCACATTCAAGCTTAAACAATCAAACATAGTCAGCATTCGTAACAATAGATGCACAGAATTAAATTGAGAATAGCTGAATCATATGGGTTGGATAATGAGACTTAGTTGAGAGCCGAAACTTCCATGCTTCTGTTGAAGCAAGTGTACACAAGGGAGAACATTAGTTTAGAAATGGGGGGAGAAAAGGTCTCTCTGTTTGGTGGGCAGACTTCTGGAAGATTATTGAAGAAGAGCTCAAGGCAATGTAGAGATTGAAATATTTTGAGGAAGAGGTGTGAGGGATGAAAAGCTGTGACTCTTTCTGAGGACAGATCATCCAGGATCAGAGTGAGAAAGGTCAGAAACTATTGTGAACACATGACAAATGGTGAGATTTGAAGAAGGGCTGGACTCTGAGGAAGGTGAAGGGGAAGAGGATTCCAGAGAGTCTTTTCTGTTCCCAACAGTTGTTGAAGCTCGTGATTCTTCTCACCTGAAGGAAGATGGAAGTTTTGTTTTTATATTAAGGTGTTGGATGAGGAGGAGGAGGAGGAGGAGGAAATGAAATTGAGAACAAGGCTGAAACTTACATTTTTTGGCTAAGTGTCCATTTTTGTCAAGTTTTAGAGGGAGTCGAATGTCAGCCAATTGAACTTGCAACTGCCTTATATCCCACAATACAGTGGCATCACTGGCATCTGTGCAATCTTTAGAAGGCTGTTATATACCCAGACAAATGCAGTCAGTCTGAAGCGGCCCTGTGCCATTCATGACAATTGACCTGGGCACGGTGGCAGATAAGGGCAAATTGGGACTTTGCTTTGTGAGGAGGTACCTGGAGATCCTGGCAGACAGGGTGATACGGAGGCTGAGTGCTCTCCCTCACTGCCCAGGACTGTTAGAGAAGGCCACACCATCAGGCTGTGCCAGCCTGATCTCTGAGGTTGTCATCCAGCTCTTCTGTCTGGAGTAATGCCCAGAAATGTCGAAAGAGGGTCAGTGACCTTGTCCACTCAGCCAAGGTAAGTGCCAACAGATCCTCTCTGCTGCCTCACGCTCACTCTATCCGTGCTACTGCACCCATCCCGTGCCAAGGTTGTATTGCTTTCATTGTTATATGCAACATCTTGCCTCACTCACTTTCACTGACACCAATGCCCCCCATCCCTACACTCCAAATATTGCCACCCACTCACTCACTCAGGAGTTTTCACCACTCTTTACCCCACCACCAACAACAATGTTGCCACTCACCTGACTCTGTTTCCTCCTTTCTCTCCTTCCATAAGTCCACAATGTGGAAAGATGACTAAGAAGGGTGGTGGGCTGCTGACCACCATGACAAGCCTCCTGGCTTTGAGTCTCCACTAAACATCACTCAGTACCCAGTAAGGTTCTGTCCCATGAATAAAGAGCGGTATACGTTGAGGGAATGTGCCTAACAAACCCACACCATTGAGATTGAATCTCTGGGTGTGGTAAGGACCCTGAATGTGCAAGAGATACCTGTGAACATGGGTGGATCCTTGTTGAAGTTTCAGCTGGAATTGAAATGGAATAAGGCAGAGCCAGAGACATTTGCTCCAGAAGCAAATATGTGGAAGCCAGTTTTTATTGATGTGTCATTGTACATGAAAGAGAAATAGAAAGCCAATGAATTTGAGTAATTTTAGAAGAAAAAAATGGGAAATCTGTTAAAGAGAAGAACGGAACTTCTTCAAGTGGGCATTCCTGGAGAGGAAAAGGGAGTGAATTAAACACCAGTATTAAAACAAAATGCTGTGGATGCTGGAAATCTGAAATTTAAAAAAAAGATACTGAACGTTTACACCAGGTGTTTTTTTTTAAGAGACCCTGTGTAGTTCATATTGCCATATTTTGTAATTATCATATAAAGGTCAAGACCAGTGGCAAGACTTCTTTATAAGGACTATCTGTCACTGCAAGGTACCATTCAATTATCCATTCTCTATATATCATGGAAAATCCCCTTGTAAAGGGCTGCCATATTTCTCGGTGACTGAAATTTCTACTTTGGAAAATGAAATTGCAAGTGCTAATTGCAATTCAAAATAAAATAATGCAATCCATCAGTGAACCTAGTTCTGTGACCTTTTATAGCTTAAATGCACTCTTTCACTTATAAAACTCAGTCTCTTCCAAGTGATATTTTTTCCAGAGTTGAGATCCTGTTAATTGGTGGTGAACTGGTGTAGTCTGAATGTGTAGAGATACATCAGTGACATTTAGTCAGTAGAATTGTTTCAACATTTATTGCTTATTTTATGTAAAATAGTTAAAAGCGAGATAACATATGTGAACATTTTTGTTCCGGTAAGGTAATTATTACTTTTTATAACAAATCCTGCGTACATGTATGCAATAAACTAAATAGGAAAAAGTGACTGACCACATTGTAGTTGCCATTGGTGCAGACTTCAGAAAATATATACTGCCAAAGAACATTTCTTTAATGAGGTTGTGCAATTGTCAGATGTCTGAAGCCTTGATACCTGCAGGACATTACATGTAAAGGTAATTGACCATAGATCTACACGCTTATTAGAGAGAGGGACAACTGGTAGTGGTTTCACCTGAGGGTAATTGCATCTCAAGCAAGAGTGAGAAGGAGAGCCCTTCATGATAGACTCAGACAGTGCAGGAATCAAGCCTACACAGTTAACAGTACTGTGTACTACAAGTTGGCAGTCCAGCCAACTGAGCTAACCAACACCTAAATGAGCTTCACCTATAACAATGCAGTAGAATAAGAAACTAATGGAGTTAGCAGCCTTGAAAACTTCTTCCGATTTTGAATCACTTTTTTAAAATTGAAAACAATTTCAACTTCCTAAACAGATAGGAAATGATGAATTATTGTCTGCATGTGTTTGATGATCAGAAATGTATATTTTCGCATAACAACTGCCAGATATGTGGAGAGAGAAAGCAAGATAGAAAAAGGACACAGAAGTTCAATTGACTGAAGTAAAAAGAAAATCAAATGTGGTGAAAAATTGTTGCCAACTTTTGCCCTCAAATTTATGCCAAAGACTGGATAGGCTGGGACTTTTCTCACTGGGAGTGTACGAGGTTGAAGGGTGACCTTATAGAGGTTTTTAAAACCATGAGGGGCACGGGTAAGGTGAATGATAGGTATCTCTTCTCTAAGGGTGAGGGGGTGCAAGCCTTGGGGGCATATTTTTAAGGTGAAAGGAGAAAATGCTTTTAAAAAAGACACAAGGGGAATCTTTTTTTGAAAAACAAAGTGTGGAATGAACTTCCACAGGAAGAAATAGATGCTGGTGCAGTTGCAACATTTAAAAGATATTTAGATGATAATGTGAATAAGAAATAATTGGAGGGATGTAAGCCAAGTGCAGTTAGGTGGGACTAGTTTAGTTTGGGATTATGGTCAGGCATGGACCGAAGGGTCTGTTGCCGTGCAGTATGATTCTATGATCGATTTCATCACTGCCAGCATCTCTCTTTGTCATAAGTTGAACTCTTTTGTTTTGAAATGCAAGCACTGGAAATATTTTGAACTATAAAAGAAACAAACAGCTTGTCCCTTGTTGATGGCAATTAGAATGCATGCAATATTTTTCATTGATGTGAGGCAGAAAGTGGGAAAGAGAAAAAAAAAGATGGTTATATGATAGCAAAACAGCATAGCTGTATTTATGGGGGATATTCCAAAGTACTTGAGACAGAAATGAATACAAGGATGAAAGTTAATTAATCGAGGTGTGGGTGTCATGCCGAGCATAAATGCTGTCATAGGTTAGTTCCACTAAATCGGCTTTTCCTGTGCTGTTGACCCCATGTCTAATCACCAATAATGAACAGAAAAAAATCCCAGGGAATAATTTGATGTAAATAAAACTTGACTAGCTCAGTTACAGTATATCAGTGGCCTGATTATCCCCTACATGGTGTCAGCAGTTGTTGTAAAGTAAGGAATGCCTGATCTTGTGCCTGTCCAGTCACAGGAAATGTACACTTTGTACTTGATATGTCTGGTCCTTGCATTTTGTGGGACAACACAAGAATAATGCCTGATGTCACAATCACATTCCAGGGTTTTCACTGATGCTGAAAATCTGTTTAAGAATATGTGTGCTTCAGAGTCTATAACAAATAAATCCAGTTCATTACTTTTCTAGAACAATGTATTGATAAGACATTATCATGATTTACAAAAATGAGAAGGTGTATCACAGTGATCTGATCGGTCACTGATTGGAAATTTCTTATTTTTTTATTTAGTAATTGGCAGATTATATTATGTTCATGGTAACGAGTACAAGACATGATTTTTCATTCTTTCATGGGATATGAGGGTCGCTGTCTGGGTTGGCATTTATTGCCCATCCCTAGTTGCCCTCACAAAGGTGGTAGTGGTGAGCTGCCATTTTGAATTGCTGCAGTCCTTTGTGCTGAAGTTAGATCCACATTAGGGAAAGAATTCCAGGATTTTTATTCTAAATCACTGAAGGAATGACGATATCTTTGTGTGTCAGGATGGTGAGTGGTCTAGAGGGGAAATTGCAGGGTACTCCCAAGTATCGGTTGCCCTTGTCCTTCTGAATGGAAGTAGTTGTGGGTTTGGAAGGTGCAGTATAGGCAGCCTTTATGAATTTCTGCAGTACATCTTGTCGACAGGAGTAGTAGCAGTGTGCACTGAATATTAGTAGTGGGCTGAGTGGATTCTTGTGGATGTGGTGCCAGTCAACCAGGCTAGTTTATCCTAGGTGGTGTCAAGCTTCTTGAATGTTGTTGGAGCTACACCCATTCAGGCAGGTGGGGAGTGTTCCATCACACTGTCCAACTGTAACTGCCCCAGAACTATCTGAGACTGCCCTTGACTGCCCTTAACTGCCCAACACTGTCCAATGCTCCACCCAGTGGCTGTGTTATATGTCAGACTGGCTGCTGCTTCAGTTTACCTCCTAGATGAACCTTTTTCAACATCCCAAGGTCTGTGATGTCCCTACCTAATCTCTGACCAAATGCTATCATCCCAGATTCCGAGGGTGACCCATTCCTTTTCACCTGAAACCTAAACCAATTGCTTCCCTGGAATTTTAAAGACAAATCTATGCAGGATCCTATCACAGCACCCTCCAAGTCCTGTTGAAATCCATGGTTTAAAACTCAGGGTTCATCAGTCTCAAATGTATCAGTAAGATGCTCAAAAATGGGAGTGCTCAAACTTCTAGGCCATTCACTTCTTTTGGATACCAATCACCATTATTGTACTATGCATCCATGAAATGTATAGCACTCATTTGACAATAACATTTTTATTAAATGAGAAAATACAGACTACTTGCATTAAGCTAGGAGATCATTGTTAGGATTTAGCTCATATTGTTACTGTTGAATGATTAATGTAGTAAGAGAAAGTTAACCTACTCTATACATCTAGATAAACCTGATTGGAAGTCTGAATAAAAGTCATAGCTATCAAATAGAAGTAAGTCAAATATGGATACGTTTATGTCATTTAGTGCAAATTGCTTTGACATTGCTACATTTATTCTGATGGTAAGGAAACTATTTGTATGATTTATTGATGACCCAGTTAACTTGCTTAACTATAAGCAATGTCTTCTGAGCTCCTTTGCATGTTATTTTTAAAAGGAGAATGCCCCTTATGTAATTTAAACGGTGAAAACACTAAAAGGTCACTGAGTTAAAATAGTTTTGTGACTTTTCAACCTGTGCAAAATCATAATTAAGTTGTAGTTATCTTTTACAGGATTGTAGAAATGAAAATCATTAATTGGACATTTGGCAAGTTAGCAAAAAGAACTATCTTTGAGAAGTAACTCATCTCATGATCACTACCATCTGATGAATAGTCAATGATCTATAGTCAAAATAATACTATCACTCTGACCAACCTAACCATTATCCACAATACAGCACACTGTATTTTAATTTGCAGTTAATGTGATAGCATATAAATTCATCAAATGTGATCAAATCCTTTCTTTCATAAAATAAATTTCCTTTATTATAAAATTGCTGTTATGGCGGAAGCTGGATTATTTGCATTTTATGAATATTATTATTCAGAAGTAAAAGTTTTATACAAAGTTTGCATCTGGATGAGTTTATTTACTGGGGAGGACTTTCATTGAGGAATCACCAAAGATAGGTTGCATAAGTATGAAACATCATCTATCAATCAGTCTGATCCCATTTTGTGGAATTTGTGCAGTATCATATTAGCTGTGCAAATTGAAATAAAAACAATGCAGCATGTCCCACTGCAAATTATATTTTCTTCTATTGTCTCAAAACCTTTGAACTCCTTTTCAGTTTTCCATTCCTCCTATAATTCAAATGCATATAAATCTGTTTAGTGTCACTAGCTACTTTCAGTTTACCTGATCTGAATATGTTAATCTTGGTGATGCCATGGGCTTGCTCTTTAAACTTAACTTTCTCAATTCATTTTTTTTTAATGCAGCTGTATTGAGGACTACAAGCTAGCTTCAGATGGAAGGATGTGCCAGCTGGTTTCTGAATCATGCGCCAGTGGCCTAGACTGTGCTGATGCCAGCCTTCCCCTGAACCAGACGCTCTTCAGAGATCTCTTCTATGGTTACAATAACCAGACTAAGGAAACTGCATTTGGTCAAGTGTTCATGGGCACATTCCGGTAAGGCTTAATACTCTCCATGTTCTGATCTCCCTTCTGCTGCAGAGTCACACATGCATATGGCTAAAAATAGGGGTTTGAAAAACATTATGACACTTGACATTCATGTAATTGTGAAGTTTTCTTTTGTTCAGTTGCTGGTGTTGTGTATATGTTGTAACAGATTGGTGATTGCAATGCCATGGCAATGTTTCCTGAATAGATTTACTACTTTCAAAGCAGATGCTTTTATAATTAATTGTGCTTTTCTTTCTGAACTCTGAAAAGAATAGTAAAGAATAAATGTACCTGTTGAAGGTGACGAACAATAAAGCTATCCTTACGAATTGGCACTGTCAAATAGTTCCCGTGTATGACAAATTAGATGAATTTAATTTATTGTCACGTACTGAGGCACAGTGAAAAGCTTTGTCTTGTGAGCAATACAGGCAGATCATAGAGTCAATTAGCATACATAAGTAAATAATAGGTAAACAGCAGCAAAAACAAATACACAGGTACAGGTGAATGTTAAGAGTTTGTGAGTCCATTCAGTTTTCTAACAATAGTAGGGTAGAGACTGTTTCAAAACTGGTTGGTGCGTGTGTTCAGGCTTCAGAACCTTCTGCCCGATGATGGAGGTTGTAGACTAACATTGCCAGGGTGGGATGGATCATTGAGAATGCTGGCGGCCTTTCCTTGACAGCAGGACTGGAAGATGGACTCTATAGATGGGAGGTTGGCCTTTGTGATTGTCCAGGCCGAGTTCACTACATTCTGTAACTGTCTCCGATCTTGAATGGTACAGTTAGCACACCAGGTAGGGATACATCCAGACAGAATGTTGTCGATGGCACAGCTGTAAAAGTTGGCAAAGACATTTCCCGTCATGCCAAATTTCCTCAGCTGCCTGAGGAAGAAGAGACATTGTTGGACCTTTGTAACCAGTGCATCCACATGAAGAGTACAAGAAAGTTTGTTGTGGATGACCACTCCCAGGAGCTTGACACTCTCCATTCTTTCCACCTCTGTGCTGTTAATGTGTAGGGTGACATGAGTAACTTCCCGCCGAAAGTCAATAATAAATTCCTTGGTTTTGCCAGCCTTGAGAGTTAGGATGTTCTCAGTGCACCATTTTTCCAGGTCTTCAACCTCCTGTCTGTAGTCTGTTTTGAGATCATCTGAGAATCAACTGCCTAGAGTAGTGTCATCAGCGAACCTGTAAATGGCATTAGTCTAGTATTTGGCAACACAGTCATGGGTATACACTGAGTACCCAGGGGGCTGAGTACGCACCCCTGGGGGGCTCCAGTGTTGAGTGTTAGTGAGGATGAAATATTGTCCCCAGTCCTCACTGATTGTGGCCTGTGGGTCGTGAAACTGAGGATCCAGTTGCAGAGAGGGGGGCTTAGTCTGAGATCACTAAGTTTAGTAATCAGTCTTGAGGGAATAATAGTGTTGAAGGCTGAACTGTAGTCAATGAGTAGGATTCTTATGTATGAAGCTGTTTTTGTTGTCAAGATGTTCTAGGGAGGAGTGAAGGGCAAGTGATATGGCATCTGACATGCATCTGTTGGTCTGATAGGCAAATGGGAGTGGGTCAAGAGTAGTGGGGAGGCTGGAGTTGATTAATGCCGTAGTGGGGAGGCTGGAGTTGATTAATGCCATGATCAGCCTTTCAATGCACTTCATGACCACCGAAGTTAGGGCCACTGGGTGGTCGTCATTGAGACATGCTGCATGAGCCACCTTAGGCACAGGGATGATGTTGGGCCTCTTGAAAAAAACAGGGACAATGGCCTGCTGCAGGGAGACATTGAAGATGTCAGAGAAGACCTCTGCCAGTTGATCTGCGCATGCTCCGAGTGCACAGCCTGGTACTCCGTCTGGTCCCATTGCTTTCCTTGGATTCACACAAAGGAACACTGATCTGACCACTAATGCAGTGACTGTTGGGATAAGTTCATCAGGGTTTGTCAGAATAGGTGTTACCTCTCTGCCGAAATTCAGCTCAAAATGAGCATAGAAGGCATTGAGATGATCTAGGAGGGATGTGTCATTGTCTGCTATCTTGCACTGTCTCTTTTTAGAACCCGCTATGTCATTCAGTCCTTGCCGTAGTCACCGGGTGTCTGTCTGGGTCTCTAGTTTGGATCAGTATTGGTCCTTGGCTGTCTTAATGGTTCTGCAAAGGTCATACTTGGATGTTTGTATTTGAGTGGGTCTCCTGATCTGAAGGCCTCATGCCTGGTTTTTAGCAGGTTCTATATGTCCTGATTCATCCAGGGTTTTCTGTTGGGGTACATTGATCGATGTGCAATCCTCCACATACTTGCTGATAAAGTCTGTGACAGTGATAGTAGACATTCAGGGACAAATGTTTGTAAGGCACTGAATAAATCTACCAATCAAAATATGAAAGGCTTGTATGCAATTTGGTTGTGCAATTACAATATTGGCCGAATCATTAGGTATTTCCTTTCATGTCTTGTGAAAAAGTTGTTTCAGAATTGTTGAACTCAAAGGTTTGCTGATTATACAAACACAAAACTATAATAGCATATTTGCCATCAAATAGGGAGATGGTAGTCACTACAAATTGAAATGTTTATTGTTCATTTGCGTGCTTAAGTGATTTTCTGAAATGCCAATGATTACGTATTTGTTCACGGACCAATTTATATGTAAGCAATAGTTTATCATAAGCTTTTATTTGAATAACCCATGGGTATTAGCAATGTGCCTTGTAGATGGTCGAAACTGCAGCTACTGAGCATTGGTGGTAGTATGATCGAATGTTTGTGGATCCAATGCCAATCATGTGGGCTGGATTGTCCTGGATGGTGTTGAGCCTCTGAAGTGTTGTTAGAACTGCACATCCCAGCAAGTGGGGTGTGTTCCACCACACTCCTGACTTGTGCCTTGCAGATGGTGGATGGACGTTGGCCAGTCAGGATGTGCATTCCTTGCATTTCAATTAATAAATTAACAATGAAGATTTGCTTCCTAGCTTCTGACCTCCTCTTGTAGCTACTGTAGTCCAGCTTTGTTTCTGGGTCAGTGGTCATCCCTGGGCTGTTGTTAGTGGGGGTTTCAATGATGGCAATTTCATTGATGGGTTTTACAGGGTAGTGTTGAAACTATTGCTTATCAGCCTTCTGAAATCCAGAACAACTCTCTCCTTTCTCTTTCCGCAATGAACAAATAATATTTTGTAGGCAACAGGGCACTGAACAGTTTAAACAAATACACCTTACCAGCAAGAATTTCTCTTTTAATGTTGTGCAAATGATCCTATGAACAGAAAATCATTCATGCAGAAAATAACATTGAAGTGAGGTTTTAAGATCACTCTGTGCGCAGAGTTCCATCTTCACTAACAGACCTGGTTTTGGTAGTGAATTGTATTCTCAATAGTTTGTCTTCTAATGATTCCCAGTGACTTAAATAGCTTCAGCAAATGGCAAAAATTGATTTTTCCTCTTTCACAACAATTCTGCAATCAAATGCATACTTGATATATCTTGAGCAATCTTATCATCCAAACATTTTTTGTTTTCTTTAACACATGTGCATCTATATTTAGAAGTATGCTGCATTATAGAAGATTTATGCCACTTAACTTTTTTGAGGTTTTCCCAGGTGCAGATGTTGAAAGATAATACTTGCTTTGGATAAGTGAAAATAGGACGCACTTCAGTTAGTGCCATTTGGGTTGCTCCATATCCTAATTGTAGTTGGACAAATCTATTAGTTTCAACAGCAGAACTTTGTATTATTCGATGAGTTTGCAAATTTGATCATGCATTTTATTCTGGTGCATGTATGCTGAATGTTTTCAACCAATGAGCAATGTGAACAATGGTGAGTCAGTTGGGAAAATGTGGTCAGATTGGAAGAATGAGAATCTCGAGGTCATAAAAGGTCTGATTCTGCAATCAGCGCTTGAATGGTGAGATGAGAATTTTGCTAATGAGCAGTGAGAGATTGATTTGCATGCATTTACATCTTATCATCGCCTAATCTCCCCTCCTTGATATGCAGTACCTTATTCTGCTGAACGGCAGAATAGCAGTTCCAGCTCACTGCTTGATCCTCTGGCCCTACATCTCGGACAGCACTCTCCAACTTTACACCTTCGATTCCATGGACTAGCAACACATTGCATGATCGCACCATCAGAGGTTGACATCAGAAGTAGAGGCCATAGGTTATGGTGAGGGGAGAAAGATTTAAAAGAGACACACGTATAAGATGGTGTGTGTATGGATTGAGCTGCCAGAGGGAGTGGTGGAAACTGGTACAATTACAACATTTTAAAAGACCCCGAGATGGGTACATGAATAGGAAGGGTTTCGAGGGATATGGGCAAAATGCTTGCAAATGAGGCTAGATTAATTTAGGATATCTGGTCAGCATGGACAAGTTAGACCAAAGGGTCTGTTTCCATGCTGTACATCTCTATGACTCTGAGTATCTTGTACATGGTAGACACTGTGTAGTTACTGAGCATTGGTGCTGGTATGACAGACTATTTGTGGATATGGTGCCAATCAAGTGGGCTGGTTCATCCTGGATATGCGTCAGACTAGCCATTTTTTTCCTGAGCCTCTTTCCTGTTCACTGTTGCTCTCTGATAACCGTGCCCTTCTGATCCATGCTGTCCCTGCCCATCACTTGTTAAATGTGGTGTTATCTGCTGGTTCATGAAGCTATTTACCAGTTGGTCCTTGCCTCTTCAAGCACGTTTCTCTGCTTATTATTCTATTGACTGACGCATGACAAAAAGAAAAGATATACTTATTCCATACAAAAAAGTTGTAAGCGTTGAAAAAAGACATAATGCAGTAATTGCTGTCTTTGAGACAGAAATTATTTTCTCCTTTCTCTCCCCTCCCCTAGATTTTTTTAACCGTTTCTGGTTCACTCGTGCTTTTTAGATCTTTAAGACTGATGCTGTTCTTTTTTCTGATGGCCGAAATTGTTCTATTGATTTTCTCTTTTAAGCAACGATAGATGCAACCTGTAAGACCCATGTAGCTCCTGACCTGCACCATGATAATGCTAATTATATACTTGCATTACTCCAGTAACATATTTCATCTTATATCAACTTCTAACATATCCCCCTTGACGTGGAATATGTGAAAAACAATTTATAACGTCAAATCAGATTTCAGAATCGAATATCAAATCAGTTAACTCGAGTTTTGACAGCAACAAAAACAGAAATTGCTGGAAAAACTCAACCGGCCTTGCAGCATCTGCGTTGGTGTTGGAGAGTTTTGACCATCTCTGTTTTGTTAAAGTGGCAGGTATTTGATGCTAAACTGTTCCATCAGTTGATATATTGCCTTGACATTTGCCACAAAGTTGCAGTGTTCGCCTTTCTTGGTCGAAAGACCATTAAATAATCTTTAGCATTCATAATCTTTCCTGTCCCTTGTTACCTTCATGAAAGAATGTCTATGTAAATATTTTAAAAATGGCATTATGAATTCCTGCATTGGCGTGTGGTCCTTTTCTTAAAAAAAGTTTACTGACAAGACCAAAAGAAGAACACTGCTTGTTGTGCAGTGTGTTGTAATGCACAACAGCAGCTCATAAAACAATACGACAGAAACAGACAACGTTCAGGGATGAATAAAACATGCATAGTGAACAGTGATAATTAATGCCAACTGCAAAAGGAAAACACTCCAACTCACCCACCCACACACTGAAACTTAGATCCAGCATTGTGTAATGAGGAAGGATTAATTAGTAATTGCATTGGAAAAGACTGACCATCATAAAATTAAAGACTATGTTAAGTTTAAGAGCAACATAGCCAAGTACAAGAGAAGAACTTTTAAACTTAAGTGGAATGAATTGCATAGAAATGTGGGAAGAACGTATTGAGATTGATTGGATAAGTAGGTTCAAAGGTACGGCGTATTAGTAATGGAAACATAGAAATAGATGTACTCCACAAAAATATGGCTAATTAAAAAATAAAAATTCAGAAGGAAATATTCATCTACGGCTTACGAGGGAAGTTAATCATCGTAAAAAGAGATTTTTTTTTATTTGTCATGGAATGCAGACATTGTTGGCTGGCCTGACATTTATTGCCTTTCCTTAGTTGTCTTTGATGAAGGTGGTGGTGAGCCGCACTCTTGAATTGCTGTAGTCCATATGCTGTCGGTTGGTTCACAAGGTGCTAACTGAGGAAGCTTGGTGACTTTTAGGAGTGCACCATGTAAGCAGTATACACTACTGCAACTGTGTCTCAATATTGGCGGGAGTGGACGTTTGTGGATGTGGTGCCAATCAAATGGACTGCTTTGTTCTGGATTCTGTCAAACTTTCTTGATTGTTGCTGGAGCTGAATTTATCTGGGAAAGTGTGGGGAGATTTACACTTTGTAGATGGTGGACAGGCTTTGGAAAGTCATGAGGTAAGCCACTCACCACAGGATTCCTAGCCCCCTGACCTGTTCTTGCAGCCACTGTATTCATATGGTGAGTCCAGGTGAATTCCTAATCAATGGTAACCCCCAAGATGTTGATATTAAGGGATTCAGTGAAGATGTCACCATTGAAATTTACATGATAATGGTTGAATTCTCTCTGTTTATCACCTGACATTTGTTATGGTGCGAATGTCACTTGCTCCTTTTCATCCGGAGCCCGAATATTGTCGAGGTCCTGCTGCATTGTTGGACATGGACTATTTTAGAATCTGAGGGGTTGCAAATAGAGCTGAACATTGTGTATGGTCTCAGGAAGGTGTGGTGAGAATGTGAACAGAGGTGCGACAGATTGTCGTTAGTTCTAAGATGGAACAGACTTGGGAGTCAGGATTGGCCAATCAGCAATTCTTCCTGGATATGAGGTTGACATGTTTTATGCTGCCACTGCCAAAGAGGAGTCTGAGAGGGGACATGATTGAAATGTATGACAGGCATCAACAGGATGGATGAAAAGAAACCTTTCCCAATGGAGGAAGGATCGATGACCAAATTTGAAGTAAGGGGCAGGAGGTTTAGAGGAGTTGTGAGGGAAAATATTTTCATCCAGAGGGCGATGTAAATCTGAAACTCACTGCCTGTCAGTGTGGTAGATCCAGAAACCCTTGTAACATTTAGGAAGTGTTCAGATGTACACTTGTGATGCTCAGGCATAAAAGGCTATGGGCCAAGTGCTGGAAAATGGGATTAGATTTTGAATTAGAATTCGAATCCCTACAGTGTGGAAACAGACCCTTTGGCCCAACACATCCACACCAATCCTCCAAAAAGTAACCGACCCGGACCTCCTCCCCTACCCTATATTTACCCCTGACTAATGCACCTAACCTACACATCACTGGACACTATGGGCAATTTCTGGATTAGTGGTGCTGGAAGAGCACAGCAGTCCAAGTAGCTTCAAAATCGACATTTCGGGTAAAAGCCCTTCATCAGGAATAAAGGCAGTGAGCCTGAAGCGTGGAGAGATAAGCTAGAGGAGGGTGGGGGTGGGGAGAAAGGAGCATAGAGTACAATGGGTGAGTGGGGGAGGGGATGAAAGTGATAGGTCAAGGAGGAGAGGGTGGAGTGGATAGGTGGAAAAGGAGATAGGCAGGTAGGACAAGTCCGGACAAGTCATGGGGACAGTTACTGAGCTGGAAGTTTAGAACTAGGGTGAGGTGGGGGAAGGGGAAATGAGGAAACTGTTGAAGTCCACATTGATGCCCTGGGGTTGAAGTGTTCCGAGGCGGAAGATGAGGCGTTCTTCCTCCAGACGTCTGGTGGTGAGGGAGTGGCGGTGAAGGAGGCCCAGGACCTCCATGTCCTCGGCAGAGTGGGAGGGGGAGTTGAAATGTTGGGCCACGGGACGGTTTGGTTGATTGGTGCGGGTGTCCCGGAGATGTTCCCTAAAGTGCTCTGCTCGGAGGCGCCCAGTCTTCCCAATGTAGAGGAGACCGCATCAGGAGCAACGGATACAATAAATGACATTAGTGGATGTGCAAGTAAAACTTTTATGGATGTGGAAGGCTCCTTTAGGGCCTTGGATAGAGGTGAGGGAGGTGGTGTGGGCACAGGTTTTACAGTTCCTGTGGTGGCAGGGGAAAGTGCCAGGATTGGAGGGTGGGTTGTTTGGGGGCGTGGACCTGACCAGGTAGTCGCGGAGGGAACGGTCTTTGCGGAAGGCGGAAAGGGGTGGGGAGGGAAATATATCCCTGGTAGTGGGGTCTGTTTGGAGGTGGCGGAAATGTCGGAGGATGATTTGGTTTATGCGAAGGTTGGTAGGGTGGAAGGTGAGCACCAGGGGCGTTCTGTCCTTGTTACGGTTGGAGGGGTGGGGTCTGAGGGCAGAGGTGCGGGATGTAGACGAGATACGTTGGAGGGCATCTTTAACCATGTGGGAAGGGAAATTGCGGTCTCTAAAGAAGAAGGCCATCTGGTGTGTTCTGTGGTGGAACTGGTCCTCCTGGGAGCAGATCTGGCGGAGGCGGAGGAATTGGGAATACGGGATGGCATTTATGCAAGAGGTAGGGTGGGAAGAGGTGTAATCCAGGTAGCTGTGGGAGTCGGTGGGTTTGTAAAAAATGACAGTGTCAAGTCGGTCATCATTAATGGAGATGGAGAGGTCAGGAAGGGGAGGGAGGTGTCAGAGATGGTCCAGGTAAATTTAAGGTCAGGGTGGAATGTGTTGGTGAAGTTGACGAATTGCTCAACCTCCTCGCGGGAGCACAAGGTGGCACCAATGCAGTCATCAATGTAGCGGAGGAAGAGGTGGGGAGTGGTGCCGGTGTAATTACGGAAGATCAACTGCTCTACGTAGCCAACAAAGAGACAGGCATAGCTGGGGCCCATACGTGTGCCCATGGCTACCCCTTTGGTCTGGAGGAAGTGGGAGGATTCAAAGGAGAAATTGTTAAGGGTGAGGACCAGTTCGGCCAAACGAATGAGAGTGTCGGTGGAAGGGTACTGTTGGGGACGTCTGGAGAGGAAAAAACGGAGGGCTTGGAGGCCCTGGTCATGGCGGATGGAGGTGTAGAGGGATTGGATATCCATGGTGAAGATGAGGCGTTGGGGGCCAGGGAAACGGAAGTCTTGGAGGAGGTGGAGGGTGTGGGTGGTGTCTCGAACGTATGTGGGGAGTTCCTGGACTAGGGGGGATAGGACAGTGTCAAGGTAGGTAGAGATGAGTTCAGTGGGGCAGGAGCATGCTGAGACAATGGGTCAGCCAGGTTGGTCAGGCTTGTGGATCTTGGGAAGGAGGTAGAACCGGGCAGTGCGGGGTTCCCGGACTCTGAGGTTGGAAGCTGTGGGTGGGAGATCTCCTGAGGTGATGAGGTTCTGTATGGTCTGGGAGATGATGGTTTGGTGATGGGGGGTGGGGTCATGGTCAAGGGGGCAGTAGGAAGAGGTGTCCTCGAGTTGACGTTTGGCTTCAGCGGTGTAGAGGTCAGTGCGCCAGACTACCACTGCGCCCCCTTTATCCGCTGGCTTGATGGTGAGGTTGGGATTTGAGCAGAGGGATTGGAGGGCTGCGCATTGTGAGGGTGAGAGGTTGTAGTGGGGGAGGGAGGTAGACAGGTTGAGGCGGTTAATGTCCCGGCGGCAGTTGGAAATGAAGAGGTCGAGTGCAGGTAATAGGCCAGCGCGGGGTGTCCAGGTGGATGCAGTGTGTTGGAGGTGGGCGAAGGGGTCCTCGGAAGGTGGGCGGGAGTCCTGACTGTGAAAGTAAGCTCGGAGGCGGAGGCGACGGAAGAATTGTTCGACATCACGGCGTGTATTAAATTCATTGATGCGTGGACGGAGGGGGGATGAAGGTGAGTCCTTTGCTGAGGACTGATCGTTCGTCCTCAGTGAGGAGGAGGTCTGGGGGGATGGTGCAAACTCGGCAGGGCTGGGAGCTGGGATCTGGTGTGGGTGTAGAGCTGGGAGTGGGGATGGAACCTGTAACTGGAGTGGATGTGATGGTGGGGGGAATGGGGGTGGAGTCATGAGCAGGGGTAGTGTTCCCCTTGGGGTTCTGGGGGGTGGGGATAGTGACAGTGGGGTCTGTGGGGGGCATGTCAGCAGAATGCAGGTGAGTGGCGCTGGTGGGGGCGGAAGTGGTGGTGACCATGGCAGTAGGGGTGGCGGAAGTCACTGAGCATGTGGCATCAGCGATGATGTGAAGGGCAGAAGTGATATCAGGTGTGATGCATGAGGAATTGTGAGGGATGGAAGTGGTTGTGGGAGTGGCCATGATGGGGGCGGAAGTGACATCATCAATCAGCGTGGGGGTGGCAGCTGCATCAGCCGCATGGCTAATGGTGGAGTAGGTTCCAAGGGCAGGGGAATCTTCTGGAATGTTTGAGGAGCACTGGTTATGGAGGTGGGTGGTTAAAAGTTTGTTGTACTTACAGTTTTTGATGTTTGAGATGGAATTGAAATACTGTTTGTACTATGGGCAATTTACCAATCCTGCACATTTTTGTGATTATGAGAGGAAACCAGAGCACCTGGAGGAAACCCACGTGGACATGGGGAGAATGTGCAAATTCCACACAGTCACCCAAGGCTGGAATCAAACCTGGGTCCCTGGTGCTGTGAGGTAGCAGTGCTAACCACTGAGCCACCGTGCTGCCCAAAATATTTAGATTGTGTTTTCATCGGTGCAAATTCATTGGGCTGAAAAGCCTTATTCTGTGCAATAGACCCTCTATGAACCTATACTTGCCTTGGAGATGATAGAGCAATGGTTGAGTACATCAGTTCTTGGGCTGAGAGGGTTGCCAAGAAGTGGGACTGATTAAACTGGGCCTCTGCTTTTTGCAGTTCAGAAGAATGAGAGAGAACCTCATTGAAACATTCAAAATTCTGAAGGGATTTGGAAGGGTAGACATTGAATGGTGAGTATTAAGGCATTAATTATTTATAACTGAGATGAAGAGTAATTTCTTCTCTCTGCCAATGCGTTGTTTACTGTAGAGAGTTGTGGATTCTACATCTGAGTATTTTCAAGGCTATGAGAAGCAGTCTTCTGTTTTCTCAGTGAATCAAGGGATACTGAGAGTTGATGGGAGATTAGAGTTCAGTGTTACCAAAAAGTCACCCTTTTTCTTTGCTCGGTGACACAAGCAGACTTAAGAAATTATGTGGTGTGTTCTTGTTCCTATTTCTTGTATTCATAAACAAAAGAAAAAAAGATTTAATTTTTTTTTCTTATCTCTACAAGAAATCTCAGGAATACTTTTACAGAATGTTGGAATACAGTGACTTTAGTTATGAATTCAATTTATCTTCCACAATAAAAATGTTATAGTCTCCCTACCGAACAACAATTTTTCATAAGATTCAGACTTCCAGTAACTAGCTGAAAGAAGATGCAACTCAATTTCACATTTTAAAACATTCTCTGTAATAATTAGCTTTAAAAAATCGACAAAGCTCCATTTTCTTTCTGTAGGCAACTTTTGCTGTCATAAAGTATAAATTAAATAAATCTATTACACTTACCATACATTTCACTGTCCTCAGAATTAAAATCCTTATTGCAAGTGTATCCCGTCTTTGCAGAGTCATAACTTCATGTGACCATCTCCAAGCACTTTCGTCCATTTTCTGAGAGTTCCTTCAATTCACCACCAGCAGTTAATCCACTTCCAATGATTCTTCAGCCCACTAGCTGTCTCAGAATGGGTTTCCAGGAATCCTTAGATAGCTGATAACCTTCCACTAGACACTATCTTCCTCTAACATTTAGCTAGTGTTACCTCACAAAGCCAAGCAGCCTCCTCTCTGCCTGCGGGCCACACAGAATGACTGTTTGATTAGATTAGATTAGATTCCCTACGGTATGGAAACAGGCCCTTCGGCCCGACAAGTCCACACCGACCCTCCAAAGAGCAACCCACCCGGACCCATTCCCCTCTGTTTCCCCTTGACTAATGCACCTAACACTACGGGCAACTTAGCATGGCCAATTCACCTAACCTTCACACCTTTGCTTTGGACTGTGGGAGGAAACTGGAGCACCCGGAGGAAACCCATGCAGACACTGGGAGAATGTGCCAACCCCACACAGACAGTTGCTGAGGCGGGAATTGAACCCGGGTCCCTGGTGCTGTGAGGCAGCAGTGCTAACCACTGAGCGACCGTGCTGTCCAAAATTTGATTGCAATCCTCATTGATTTGAAGGGAAGCCTGTAATCTTAATATTAACAGGAGCCTCCTCTGCATTGTTCTCAGTGGCAGCATAAAACACACCAAACTCACATGCAGGTAGAATAACTGATTGGCCTATCGTGATTCCCTCCAACCCTATTTCTTCTGAGAAGTAAATGGACAGTTTGTAGCATTTTTCTGGGACTTTGGGAAACTCGGGCAATACTTATGGTCAACTCTGAGACTGCGACCATTGTCTCTAACTGCAAATACGTGGAGACTTCTTCTCAGTTTTAAAAACCAAAGCCTTTCATTGGTGTCCAGCAACCAAAATGGCAGACTCCAGGACAAAACAGAAATAGCTGGAGAAGCTGAGCACCTGTGAAAAGAAATCAATGTTTTGGGTCTGGTGACCCTTCCTCAGCACAGGGGGATGACTGCCTTCATTCACCCTAAATTTAAAGCTGCAGATCCAGTCCAAAGATGTGTAGGTTATGTAGATTGGCCATGCTAACAAGAAAAGTTGCCCCATAGGATGTGCAGGCTTGATGGATAAGCCATGGGAAATGTGGTTGTAAGGTGGATCTGGGCAGGATGCTCTTTGGAATGTTGGTGTAAACCTGATGGGCTGAATGGCCGCTCTGCTCTGTCAGGATTTTATGGTTCTGTGAAAGCATAATGATCTTATTCAGCTCATGATTATAACACTAACAGTGAAATGTTTGTTGGTGCACTGAGCCGGAGGATACCTGTGCTCATTTTGGAAGCAATTAATATTTCATGATTTAGGCAAAATGAAGAAGACATTGAACTTGAAATATTAATTCTGCTCCTCTCTCCATGAATGTTCCTAAACCTTTTGCGCTTCTGTGCTTGTTCAAGATTTCCAGTATCCGTAGTATTTTACTTTTACACGTTGTACTCAAAGTGTGCATCTCCTGTCTCTTGGGAATGATTGGTGAAGGGTGCAATTGCCAGTAGAATGTCGTCGTCTTTGTACCTGTTGAGGTTGATTTTCCATCATTGTTGTGTTGTCCGGAATATAACGTTTGTGCTCCAACAAGTCAAAGCCCGATTCAGAAGCGCTCCATTTCCAATGGAAACCAGGACTTATCCGTTCTAATTTGAAAACTGCATTTTTAGATCTAATAGAATCATAGAGTCATACAGCATGGAAATGGACCCTTCGGTCTAACCAGTTCATGCCAAACTAAACTAGTTCCACCTGCCTGCTGCTGGCCCATATTCCTCCAAATCTTTCCAATTCAAGTACTTATCTAAGTGACTTTTAAATGTGGTAACCATACCGTCCTATGCTTGGCCCACTTCCCTCTAAACGTTTCTTCATTTATCTACTTACCTAAATGTCTTTGAAACATTGTGGCTGTGCTTGCATCCACCACTTCATCTGGAAGTTCATTCCACACCCAAACCACTTAATGTGTAAAAAGAAAAGTTGCCCTTATGTCTTTTTAAAATCTTTCTCCTCTCACCTTAAAAATATGGCCCCGGTCTTGAAATTCCCCATCCTAAGGAAAAGAAACCTGTCCATTCTTCATATATATGCCCCTCATGATTTTATAATCCTCTATAAGGTCACCCTTCCAACCTCTTACACTGCAGTGGAAAAAGAAGTCCTAGCCCTCTCGACTCTCTGAACTCAAACCCTCCATTCCCAGCAACATCTTAGTAAATCTCTTCTGAACCCACTCAAGCTTAATAATACCCTTCCTATAACAAGCAACCAGAACTCCATACAGTACTCCAGAAGAGGTAGATTATTGGAACAAGAAGATAGAATACAATCCCTACAGTGTGGAAATAGGCCCTTCAGCCCAATAAGTCCACACCGACACTCCGAAGAGTAATCCACCCAGACCCATCCCCCAACTTTTATATTTACTCCTGACTAATGGACCTAATCTACACATCCTTGAACATTATGGAAATTAAGCAAGGCCAATTCACCTGACCCCCACGTCTTTGGATCGTGGGAAGAAACCAGAGCACCCAGAGGAGACCCACGCAGACACTGGGAGAATGTGCACAGGCCCACACAGACAGTCACCTGAGGCTGGAATCGAACCCAGGTCTCTACCGCTGTGCGGCAGCAGTGCTAGCCATGTGCCATCCCTAAGATATTTTACTGCTCTCTTCTGAAGGAAATAAACTCGCCCAGAATGTATTTCAAACTTGCTGATACCTTATTTATGTCACTAAATGGAAAGTAAAGTCATTTTTATGGGTGCAAGCTAAAGTAGGCCATTACAATTTTAGAATTGTCTTTGTAAAATATTGCAATACATGGTTTGATGATCATTTAAGTAAAGATTAATTTGAGAAATGACACTCACATTGCACACTGTGAGCACTTAGGTAATTGCCATTGACATTGTATGGGATCCATGAGACCAATGGGGATAACTGCACAGTACCTTTTGAGGTCTGATTACACTCAATTTTATTTCAGTTGTCAAGGAGCCATTTTGCCTGGTGATAATGATGCAAGATAATTGGTGAATCAAGGATTGCTTTAGAGTCCCCGGACTCATTGCTGCGAAGAAAAAAATTGTACAATTCTGAGATGTAGCCATGAGTAGAATACAGTGTACAAAATGAAAATTAAAAGCTTGAGACCATTTTTTTTCACATTTGAAATTGCAAAGACCATAATTTGGATTGCACCCAAACAGTCCCACACAGCAGAGTGGCAGCAAAATAGAAATGGGATCTCTTCAAATCAGAATTGATTGCTGTAATTCAGTATGAAACCCCTTGGACCTTTTTGAAAAGAGGAAAATTAGTTTTTAAAACAGCAAAATCTATTCACTGTTTTTCCTGTAATGGTACACGGACCTCTGCTGGTGAACAAAAGACATGAACTCTGCATGTTTTATTATGCTTACTTTAAAATACTGCATTGATTCCTTCCACGTGTTCCCTCCTGCTCGTTGTTTGAGTTGCAACACGACTTCAGTCGTATTTGTTTTAAGACCTTGCATTCCACAAGCTCAACTTCATGAACATCAAAATGCTTCTGCTGATTAGTGTAAAGGAAACTACTTCAGGAGCAGCTATATCAACACACAACACAGCGTTATTGGCATCTAGCACACTTAGAGTCAGAGTTATACAGCGTGGAAACAAACTCTTCTGTCCAACTCATCAATGATGACCAGATATCCTGACCCAATCTAGCCCCATTTGTCAACACTTGGCCCATGTCCCTCTGAATGCTTCGTATTCATATGCCCATCCAGGTGCCTTTCAATGTTGTACCAGCTTCCACCACTTCCTCTGACACTCGTTCCATACACGCACCACCCTCCGTATGAAAAACTTACCCGTTAGATCCTTTTTAAATCTTGCCCCCCGACCCTCACCTTTAACTTATGCCATCTCATTTTGGATTCCCCTCCCTTGCGAGAAAGGCCTTGGCTATTCACCCAATTCATGCCTCTCATGATTTTATAAACTTCTGTCAAGTTACCCCCTCTGCCTCCGACGCTCCAGGGAAAACAGCCCCAGCCTGTTCAGCCTCTCTCTGTAACTCAAATCCTTCTACCTTGGCAACATCCTTATAAATATTTTCTGAACCTTTTCAAGTTTGACAACTTTCTTGTCGCAGGGAGACCAGAATTGAACACAGTATTCCAAAAGCGGCCAGACCAATGTCCTATATGGCCACAATTTCACAAAATACATTCCATCGGGAAATTGAACAATTGGCTGGCATTAACACCTGACTGTCTGTGCAGAAAATCAGTCTGAAACTTTATGGGAGACTGGTTCAGAGGAACCTCGATTTATGCAAAAGAGATGGGCAGGCACTATTTTGTTCAGATAATTGATTATTCGGTTAATTGATTTCCTCTGAGGCTCGGAGTTTTCTGTGAAGTCTGCACCCCATTCAGGAGACTAGGCAGCAGCACACTGCATGCGAGACCCCGCCCCACAACCCCCATCCCACCCACCTGCTGCCAACCCTGTCCAACACCACCCCCCCAACCTTGTCTGCTCCCCTTCGCCCCAATCCCGTCTGCGCCCACCCATCCCCAACCCCGAACAACATCATCCTTCCCCCCTTCTCCCCCCCCCCCCCCCCCCCCCCCCCACCCATCCCCAAAATCGTCTGCTGACCCTCACTTGCCCCCCAACCTCGTCCGCTTCCATCCCACCCGGCACCAAATCCTGTCCAGCACCAGTCCCTGCTGCCACCTGCCCATCTCCACCCTTGTCCACTCCCTGCCTGCCCCCAAACCCATTGGCTCCCACCCAGAACACCCCCAAGTATGTCTACCACATCCCCCCACCTGTGCCCAACCTCGTTTGCTCCCCGCCACGCCCATCCAACACAGAAGTCCAAAGTGACAGTCACCCGACTGTAATTTTGTGCACTCTCGCCCTCTCATTGCCCAGACCCCTCTGCGTTAACTCTACCAATTCGCCTGGTTTGGTGGGAGGGAAGGGGTTTCCGATCACAGTGGCTGCCTCTTCTACTGGGAGTGGTGGGCATTGCAGAGGCACAGGGGTGTTAGACTGCCTCATAATGGAGGCGGCTGTAGATTTTAAAGCTGACCTCGGAACGGGACAGCTTATGGTCTCGCTGTGGTTTTCTCATCCTACCGTCCTGATGATTGATTGACAGGAGGATCCATGTAACAGCATCCTGAGAGGGATAGGATATTGGGAGGATCCCAGCAGGTTAATGAAATGCTGCCAAAGTGGAGCCAAAATCCCACCCCTCCCAACCAACGTAGGTTCTTATCTCTGTGGAGTCCGTTGCTGTAAGTAAGGACATTAGTGACCCTGGTGGCTCCAACATTCAGATTGGCTTCATGGTCATCATTCGACATTTAATTCCAGATTTGTATTGGATTCAAATTCTACCATCGGCCATGGCAGGATTTGAACCCAGATTCCCAAGAATATTACCTGGGCCTCTGCCCTAACAGTCAGGTATAATACCGCTAGTTCATCACCTGCCCACTCTTTCGTTGCCTTTGTACTGATGATTTCACTCTGGAGGGGTGCCACCTTCAACAGGATGCGACAAAGGCAAAATGCATGGCTTCCAAACAGTCCCATGTCACCATCTGGCTCCTTGAAATCCTGTTGCAGGAACCTATCCCACTGACCATCGAGGTTAATGGTCCCAATGTGAACCATGACCTCTGATTGCTCACCCTTCACCTTCAGAATGCCCGACAACAATTCAGTGACATGTGACCCTGGCCCTGCGGACATGACCCGCCATCTTGGAGTCACATCGGGAGGCACAGAAATGCCTGTCTATATCCCTCATTATTGAATCTGGTACTACTATTACCCTTCCTCCCTTTTTAGAATTAGAGTCCCTACATTGTGAAAGCAGGCCCTTCAGCCCAACATGTCTATACCGAACCTTTGAAGAGTAACCCACTCAGACCCATTCTCCTACCCTATATTTACCCCTGACTAATGCACCTAGTCTACTCATCCCTGAACACTATGGATAATTTAGCATGGCCAATTCACCTAACCTGCACATCTTTGGATTGTGGGAGGAAACCGGAGCACCCGGAGGAAACCAACGCAGACACAGGGCGAATGTGCAAAGTCCTTACAGACAGTCACCTGAGGCTGGAATCAAACCCAGGTCCCTGGCGCTGAGACAGCATTGCTAACCACTGAGCCACCATGCTGCCCTTTTCCTCCTTGCTTTTTCATCTGGGCTCTGGCTGCAATCACACTCTATGATTTCCAACTTGGAACAACTACCTGTGCTGCTCTGATAACATTCCACTATGATTCAATGCATCATCACTGCCAGACCTGCCGGGTACTTGCAGCATTTCCTCTTTTCAATTGTAGGCCTCGTATGCATTCTATATATTTTGTGTTTGTGGCACATCTATCGTGAGACCTAATCAAAAATTGCATTGGGCAGCCCTCCAGAGTGAAATCATCAGCACAAAGGCAACGGAAGAGTGGGCAGGTGACGAACTAGCGGTATTATACCTGACTGTTAGTGCAGAGGCCCAGGTAATATTCTTGGGAATCTGGGTTCAAATCCTGCCATGGCCGATGGTAGAATTTGAATCCAATACAAATCTGGAATTAAATGCCGAATGATGACCATGAAGCCATTTTGAATGTTGGAGCCACCAGGGTCACTAATGTCCTTTTAGAGAAGGAAACTGCCATACTTACCTGGTCTGGCCTACATGTCACTCCAGATACCCTGGGCGGACAGTAACGTGGTCGACTCTCAGCTGCCCTCTGAGAATGAGAGATGGGTAGAGTGACGCCCTGAGTGCATTTATCTTTTACAATTTTATCTGCCGCTGACACGTTTACATGGCAAAGTGGAGTGTTGCAGAGATGAAAATAAACCACCGGAGTGTCTAATCCCTGCATGTGGAGTCTGATGTTTATAATAAACTGTAAGGCTCATTTCAGGTCAGTCTCCCTGGTTGCTTCTGCTTGTGAACTCTGCCTGTGCAGAGTTGGCCAAATCTGTACTCACTGTCACTCTCTCATATTCTACTGTCTTGCGGCCAACAAAGCTGGTGTTACTGGGAGTACAGTATTGTTAGCTCCTCTCTCTTTCCATGGTTGAAGCCAAGCCTTGATGTGTTAAACCCCGACAGCAGTCTGGCTGAAAGCAGGGGCTTATTTTCTGGAGAACTGCCACCCATCACACTGCAGCATCCCCAATGATCTTCACCAACGTGCTTGACATTGGCTGGGATTGTTGCTCCCGACAAAGTGAAGAGCTATATTATCACATGTAAACACTTCATTTGGGCTGAATGAGTCCCCCACAAATCATTTCCCGCTGAAATATCTGCTAGCACAGATGTTAGCACTGGTCATGAAACAAAAACCTTTCACGAACCAGGGATAGTGGAAACTTTATTCTCCTGCTTCTAATGGGTGTGCAGATACTGCAACCTGACAATTTTCTGTGGCCTTTTCTGTCCATCTCTTTGAAGGAACACCTATATCTTTTGACGTTCAGGCTCCCCAAGGCTTTGTAAACATGTATCACAGCACAAACTGTGTGGAGGAAAAATAAGCTAAACAGTGAAAACACTTCATAAGTCTGGGAGAAGGGAAAAAAAACCTTCTTTGAGCTCACTGCCTGAGATTGTAGAGATGTGGCACACAGAATTAGTTTTCCCAAATTTATGATGCTGTATACAGGTATAAAATTCCAGACAGCTGCTGTACATTACACAAATATTATGACACTGCATACGTACACAAAGAGAATGCAGCATTGCAGTGGATCTCATTTTAACATTGCGGAGAAACGTGTCATGAAACAGAACACGGAATGTGGAATGTTGCCAAGCTTGGAGCATAATAGGCCAGACCCCCCGATCAGGATCGGAAATCCTATCTCCATCTCTGGACATTCCAGTCTCTCTCGGTGACCTTCCAATGGGAGATCATTTTGAACTGAGTCCTCAGAGGGAGCACGTAGAGAATCCTTGCAAAAGCCATGCCATCTTTTTTTTTAAGTCACTAACTGCTGCATTCAATGCCTCAAAGCTCCCCCTGGGAAGCTACGGAGAGAGAGCGAGTAGGGAAGTTTCGTGTGCAAGAGGGTAGGGAGGGTGAGGTAAGGAGGTAAAGCAGGGGTCAAGAGATCAGCTGTGTAGTTGGCAGAATGGTAGATTGGCAGGTGCGATGGGTGAGGTGGTATAATGCTGATGTGGGTTTGTAGTGAAGGTGCATAGCTGGGTCATTGTTAGTCAGATCAGATTGGGAAGGATTAGTTGGAGGGGCAGGGGCTAATCAGGAGTCAAGGGGACAGTCAGTGGGTGAAGGAGGATGGAGAGTGTGTAATTACCTGTCCTCACAGAAGTTAGACTGATATTTTCCTGTCTAATATTTCCTGAGTAACTTTCCAGGTAAGTAGGTTAGAAACTGTCTGTAATCTCTGATTTTAACTCAGAGTCCGAGATTTTTCCTGAGGATCCCAGGAGGCAGGAAAATTTGGGACTTAAAATATGCTGGACAATTCTTTTGGCATCCTTGTTTTGGGACTTCCAAGTTTTCTCATGGCGCATCTTTCAAGGTATATCTGATACCAGTCATGTGCATCTGTGTGCATGTGTAGATGCACAGACATGTGCATCTACACATGTACACAGATGCACATACACACATCCCCACATCTTAGTTTCTATTTGCGTGAAACAGGTACTTAACACAAAAATAGTCGCATCATGTAACACCAGGGATAAACACATGTAATGAGTCAGGGGACAGCTGCAGGAAAGCCAAGTTCAATACTTCCCCAATCTTACCAGGGAGAAATTGCATAGCAAATCAAGATGGCACTAGAGTTCTAGAAAGCAAGCCGAGCACTCAACTCTGATACGGTGAGGATAACATGATAAATCAGGCCTGATTACCTTTGCTACCTCCAAAGCCGAGGGAATAGAATCAACTTTTCAAGTCATTCTCCTCACACCATACACACCCAAATAATTCAATCTCCTGACAACTTTGCCTCAAAAGGCCACCAATACAATAAGTAGGTAGTGAAAGGGAGAGGTTTCATGTCTGCCTTTATCAGGTATCTCAATTATCTTATTGAACAATTTCCAGTGTAACATGTGCTGACTTTTTGACAGTGGAAGTGGAATTGGTGCCACACTGCCATCCTGTAGCTTGTTGCAGTGTACATGGTGTTGCGTTAATACCTTCCCCAGCAGTGGGTGAATCACTCAACAATTGCAAAAACCTCATCTATGAGAACCCAACCCTCATTAGGACAGGACCAGCACCACAGAGCCAAACAAATGTTCTGCCAGTAACAGCTTTCACTGCAAAAGACATGGAGGCAATGTGTGCAAATATATCCCTTGAAAGTTTTCAAAGGCATCCCTCTGAGGCAAACACTGTAAAGCTCTGGTCAATTTCAAAAATATTCTGTTTTGTGTTCTACAACATTGTGCCTTGCCTAATTAGATCATTACGTGATTTGGCTGGTTAGCTGTTTCTGAAATTAGAGACATTTGATTTTGTTTTCAAGTGGTCCGGCAAACACGCTGTTGCCATTAATTTTTCTTCTGAATGGATTGTTCCACTGGTGCTGCAGATGTTCTCATTTGTTTGCATTCCAGTCTCCTGAGGAGGCAGGTGAAGGATCAAAGTGCAGCCTAGCTTTCACCAATCATGTCAAAAGCTTGACTTAAGGCAATTAGTTATCATTTGTTGGTTAATGAATATTTAATAAGACAGTACTCCGTTGTGACACTGATAGAGGAAACAGGACAGAATGCAGAGGTTTTTTTTGCAACAAACCAGTGATAAGGAAATCAAAAGCACATAAAGCCCATTGGTTGATCATCTTGTGCAATAAACCAAAAATTCTCATGGTTACTTATATGGAGAACAATCGAGACCAAATGTGCACAGGAGAAAGCAATATTAGAGAAGGGACTGTGAAATGCAGAGATGTAAGAAAATTAAAAGTACAATTTAATGTTGGCAGCAGGGGTCTCATACACTAGTTGCAGAACAAGCCAGATCCCATGAGAATGAATTAGTCTGACCATTGGTGCCCTCACTCCAAATATACAACTACCTTGAGCTGCCAACTAATAAGAGCCCATCAGTGCTATCCAGTAGCAATTGCTAGTCATGCACCCATTGGAAGTCAAGGTCTGCTGATGGACCCAGGGGTGGTGGGCTGGGAGACATGGGTAGGAAGGTTTCCCAGCTAGCAGATGGGAAGGATAGAACATAGAACAGTACATGCCCTTCAACCCTCTATATTGTGCTGGCCTTTGATCCTTCTCTAAGATCAGACAAACCTACATAACCTTCATTTTACTGTCATCCATGTGCCTATCCAAGAGTTGCTTAAATGTCCCTAATGTATCTGACTCTATCACTGCTGGCAGTGCATTCCATGCACCCACCACTGTCTGAGAACCCACTTCTCACATCTTCCCTAAATCTTCCTCCACTTACCTTAAAATTATGCCTCCTTGTGATAGACATTTCTACCCTGAGAAAACGTTTCTGGCTATCCACTCTATCTATGCCTCTCATCATCTTATACCTCTATCATGTCACTGCTCAACCTTCTTTGCTCCAATGAGAAAAGCCCGAGCTCCCTCATCCTTTCTTCATGAAACATTCCTCCCCCCCCCCACCCCCAGTCGAGGCAGCATCCTGGTAGATTTCTGCTACACCCTTTCTCAAGCTTCCACGTCTTTCCTATGAAATGAGGCAACCAGAACAATGCACAATATTCCAAGTGTGGTCTAACCATTACTCCATAGAGCTGCAGCATAACCTCGCGTCTGTTAAACTCAATCCCCCTGCTAATGAAAGCCAACACACTATATACCTTTTGAATAACCCAATCAACTTGGGTCACAACTTTGAAGGATCGCTTGATGTGAACCCCAAGATTCCTCTGTTCCTCCACACGACTAAGAATCCTGCCTTTAATCCTATATTCTGCATTCAAATTCGACCTTCCAAATCTGGTCATACTTTTCCAGGTTGAACTCCATCTGCCACTTCTCAGCCCAGCTCCACATTGTGTCAATGTCCCGTTTCAACCTACATCAGCCCTCCACACTATCCACAACTGCACAACCTTTGTGTCATCGGCAAACTTACTAATCCACCCTTCCACTTCCTTATATAAGTCATTTATAAAAATCACAAAGAGTAGAGGTCCCAGAACCAATCCCTGTGGAACATCACTGGTCACCGAACTCCTAGTTGAATACTTTCCATCTACCACCACTCTCTGTCATCTATGGGCCAGCCAATTCTGTATCCAGACAACCACATTTCCTTGTATCCCATTTTTCCTTCCTTTCTGACTGAGCCTACCAAGGGGAACTGTATCAAACACCTTGCTAATATCCATGTGCACCACATCCACAGCTCTACCTTCATCAATCTTTAACCTCCAAAGAATTCATTAAGGTTTGTGAGGCATGACCCACCCCTCTCGAAGCCAGGCTGATATCTCTAATCAAGCTATGGTTTTCCAAATAATCATAAGTCCTGTCTCTTAGAATCCTCAAATACTTTGCCCACCACTGATGTAATACTAACTGGTCTATAATTTCCAGGATTATCCCTATTACCTTTCTTGAACAAGAGAATAACATTTGCCACTCTCCAATCATCTGGGATTACTCCAGTCGACAGTGAGGATGCAAAGATTATCGCCAAAGGTGCAGCAATCTCTTCCCTCACTTTCTGTAGTAACCTAGGATATATTCCGTCTGACCCAGGGGATTTATCTATTCTTTTGTTTTTCAAAATTTTCAGCACCTTCTCCTCCTTAACATCAACCTGTTTCCGCATGTCAGTCTGATTCACGCTGTTCTCTGAAATGTCAAGGTCCCTCTCAGTAGTGAATAGTGAAGCAAAAGCACTTGCATTAAAACTAGACACACTTCAACTCATCACACTGACTGCACCTTTGCCCTAACAAGTGTCTATCCCTCCCTACAGACTCTCTGCACGCTGTATCTGGCTGTTCACTACCTGCTCCACTTTCTGATCCGTAGTTACAATTCCCATGCTCCTGCCAATCTACTTTAAACCCTCCCGAAGAGCTCCAGCAAACCTCCAGCCCAGGAGCTTGGTGCCCCTCCAGTTCAGGTACAACGTGTCCTTCTTGTACAGGTCCCACCTTTCCCAGGCGGTATCCCAATGACCTGCATATCTGAAGCCCTCCCTCCTACACCAGCCCTGAAGCCATGTGTTCATCTGCACTCACGCTCTCTTTCTAGTCTCACAAGCCAGTGGCACTGGTAGCAATCCTGAGACGATTGCTCTGCTCGTCCTGCCTTCTCGCTTCCAACCTAACTCCCTATATTCTCTTTTCAGGTCTTCCTCACTTTCCCTACCTATGTCATTCGTACCAATGTATGCCATGACTCTGGCTGTTTTCCCTGCCCCTTAAGAATCTTGTAAACTTGATCTGAGACGTCCCTCACTCTGGCACCCGGGAGGCAACATACCATCCAGGAGTCTTGTTCGCGACTACAGAATCTCCTGTCTGTTTATCTAACCATTGAGTCTCCTACCACTATCACTCACCTTCTCTTCCCACTTCCCTTCTGAGCTACAGAGCCAGGCTCAATGTCAGAAACCTGGCCGCTGTGGCTTTGCCCTGGTAGGTTGCTCCACCCTCAAAACGGTATACTTATTATTATTGAGGGGATAGTGGAAGAAAGGATCAATCTCAGAAACCAACAACGCTTCCTCCCTCTCCCTTCCCTCTCCGTTCCTGATGTTAGGTCCCGCATTTAAGCATTGGCTACTGTTGAAAGATCAATGCACCCAGGAGCACAAATGGTTTTGGGTTTCAGGCTGCTTGTGTGATTGACTCCCACTCACCAATATTTAATTACACCCTCAATTGGAGTCCAAAAGGAAAGACCACCTTACTGCCCAGGACTTATTCAGGTGAAGTTAGGAGCATAGAAAGGTCCCCAGTTCCAATCGAATAACCCCCCCTCAACTCTGAACTCTGCGCCAGGGACAGCATTGAATTGTGTCCCATATATGTATTCATGTTTGAGAACTGAACCATGGCTCAGCTGACAACATTCTTGCCTCTGAGTCTAAGGTTTCAGGTTCGTGTCCCACTGCAGGGCCTGAGAATGAAACTCCACTGTGAGATTGAGGAGGTATCACACTGTCAGTGGTGATGTCTTCCAGATGAGAGGTTCTGTCATCTCACTGTGGACATGTAAGAAATCCAATTTTAATACTATTTTAAAAGAAGATACGTTCAGCTATCTCCAGCTTCCCCTCTATCAACATAAAATTCCTATTGTGCGGAAGCAGGCCATTTGGCCCATTGAGCCCATACCAACCCTCTGAAGAGAATCCTATCCAGACCCACCTTACTACCCTACATTTCCCATGGCTAATCCACCTAACATAGGCGTCTCTGGGCATTTTGGGGAATTTTAGTGTGGCCAAACCACCTAACCTGCACATCTTTATGGTCTGTGGGAGGAAACTGGAGCACCTAAGGATACCCGCACAGATATGGGGAGAATATGCAAATTGCACACAAGGCTAGAATTGAACCCAGGTCCCTGGCACTGTGAAGCAGCAGTGCTTACCACCTGAGCAACTGTGCTGGCCTAAACATCACAGCAATAGTATTATTCAGGTCATTATATTCATTGCTATTTGTTGGAGTTTGCACTGTTCAAATTACACTGCCTTCCTTCCTGTATTACAACAAAAAGAATACTTAAAAAAGACCTTAAGCTGTAAAGCTCTCAATATCCAGTAATCATGATAAACATTATATATAGATGCAAAACTTTTTTTTTAAGCATGTGAGGTTTCAACCCTGGAAGACCGTTTTGATGAATGCAGTGCCAAGTACCAGCAACACAAAAAAAAGTCAACGTTATTACCTTAGCAATTGAAGATGGGAAGTGGTAATATATCCACACTCTGTTAGCTGTTAGTTCAAGTGCAGTATATCTGAGGGGAAAAACCTCACAGGCAGATAACAACCGAATTTGGTGAACAGATCAAATATCTTGTTGATTATTTTAGAATGTTGTGAATTATTGTGGAAGTGGCAATTTATCACAGCAACCAATCTACGAGCAAAGTTTTCAGAGCAGGCTGTTGAATGTGGAATTGCTCCAAACTTTTTCACTGAGATAAGAGTTCTTTAAGGTCAAAATTTATTTATGAAGTTTTTTTGGTTGTAGTATGTCATTGAAGCAGGGAGAAAACTCAAGGAAGACTTGTGTAATTGCAGTAATGATGAGCTAAACGTCATAGTAGATGTATGCACTTCACTGAATGCCTTCTTCATTTGTAATTGCTATTGTTATTATATTGTATAGACTGGAAATCTATTATTTTATGTGTATCTATATATTAGTTGTCTGGAAATGTTATGAACCAAGCAACACTCCGTCTTACCATTCAACTTACCAGCATAATTTTACCACAATATTTTGGAGAAGTAAAACAATTTGTACAATTGCTTTATATCAACCAATCAGCACTCTCCTCTCATTCAGTTGAATTGAGATTCTTGTGAAATGTCCTGATGACAGGAAGATGAAAATCTTGGATAACATTTTGTTCCAGCAATTCTCAACTTCTTCATGTTTCATCGCTTTTTTTTGTTTCAGATGAATACTTATATCCGTGATGTGTTCCAGCTTTTCCACTGTTGTTTAGAGATTTCTAATGTTATTCTCCAAGTCAGAAATGATTTGGTTCCAAGAATTACAAACTGGGAGAGATTAGCAAGAAAATTATGCAATCTGAGTCTAACCAAACAGACACTTGTAGAGAGAGCCCAAGTTGAGAAAATTCTTGGCTTTGTGAAGCCACCTTGGGCAAAAGTGTCCTGAATTAATTTTTCACTCCAAAATTTGCTTTTGTGGGAGGAGGAGTGGTGAAGAGGTGATGGTTGCAGAGTGGATATGGGCCTACCACCTCCAATCAAAGATTGGAGGCATGCACGAGGACTGCCAAATGCCAAAATGGGCTGTTGAATAGGCTTGCCTCATTGCTTTAGGACTACATCCCAGCATTTTATTGTATGTTAGGCTCTCTTGCCATCCTTCCTCATGCTCTACACCCCAGAACCCACTCTCCATTGCGAACACAGATCCCACCTTACACCCCATATGCCAGTTCACGCCTTTTCAATGATCACCTTCTGCCCTAACACCCTCTATTTGAAATCATCTAGTATTTCACATGGGCAGACCTCAAGATCTATGTTGAAATGAAATAAAATGATGATCATAAAGTCCAAAATGCCCATTATAGATTTCCCTTCAACAAACACTCCTACTTGGCAAAGTTCATTCAAACTTTAGAAGACCCTGAAGCATTTAATCCATTATCAAAATGAATGAACTTATGTTCATAACTGAGCATCAAAGACAGCTAATCCCTTAATAACATCATCAAGCTGTCAATCAAACAGACAATTTACAACACCTTGCTAAGATATTTGTAGGTTGTGTAAATCAGCCAAAGTTTAATAATGATGTAACGAAAATCAGCACACAGCCATTGTAGCTGCTGGAAGACATTGTATTGACCTCTCACTGAAAGTTTAATTTTTACTGGTTAAAGACTGGGATTTAAATAACCTGAATGCTTTGCCTTTTTTTTTACATACTTTATCTACCCTTCATAATCATTCATATCTCCTCTATAAATTTGTGACTCCTGCACTGAAGTTAGGATCTGTTTGATGTCTGCATTGATTTCAGAAAGTTAGTGGGTGTTATTCCCCCATCTCTTACTCTCCCATAACAAAAATGAGATACGTTAGAAATGAGGATGGGATCACCATCTGGGTCTTGTCTGCCAGGTCCCCAGAGCCTCTGTGACCCTGTGAAGTATCCTCATATATGCTCAGTAGAGCATGTTATGGAACTTAGCTGAAGTAACTTTTTGGATTTGACAGGCAACGCAGCATTTTGAGTTCAAGGCTCAACCCATTAGGGTAATTTCTTTTCCCAGACTCTTAGTATTTCACTTATTACCTGGAGCTAAAATGTTAAGTACAGTATGGTGTATGGTTCCTGCTATATTTGAGTTTTTAAACAATAGTTGTTAATATTAGATTCAGCATCTCGCTGTACACATGCAAATATACTTTGGGTCTCCAGTGATCCAGAGTGTATCTTAATTGGCCTCAATGATCACAAATGAGCTGTGTACATTGAAACATCATTATACTACTCATACCCCCATTTATGCTCTTGTATTATCTCCAGGTACTTATTTTAAACAAAAAGACCTCTTCCTAAGTGGAGAAATGTGCTGCACTTCAAAACTAACTTAGCCCAACAAAGTGCAGTATAAATGCACTCATTAGTCCATTGCCTAATGACACACTGACTCCATCTCATCACGACAGGACAGTGTCTCACAAGACAATGTTGAGGGAGCATTCATTCCTTGAAATCTGTGTTTCCTTGCCTAAAATGTGGCCAGAGTTAGCATTTGGGACATTGTGACAGTTTCCTTTTGCGGCAGGCTGTGTGCATTTTAACGCATCTTGAATTAGACGTCTCCTGTGCTTGTTTGAAGCATAAACGTTTTTAAGCTGCAGAGACTTCATCACAATTTGTCTCTGTACACCATTTTAAGCATTAGGAATGTCCCTTTTGCAGAGACAGAGGAAATAAACTGGATCATTGATGCTAAAACACAAACTGAAAATTAGGAAAAATGATCAAATGACATTAATGAATGAAAGAATCAATTTGCACTTAGTTAGCACCTATTGGGGAGATCACAAAATAGTTTACATCCCATGATTTATAAAAGTGGAGGAAAATATTCAGAAAGATATTGTTTTAGTGACGGAGTAGGATCAAGGAAATTTCGAGCTGCCCTACAAGTGCCTGAGTGAAGGGAGAGTCCAAGACACACACGACCCAAATCTGAACAAACCAAGGCAATGATGTCTAGCTGGAGAAGGCTGTCATGGTCAAGTAGTTGAAGGACAGTAAAGGAGATGAAGATTAAAATAAGGATTACAATGCACTCTGTTTAAATTCAGGACATTAACATAGACCAGTTGGGGTGATGGATATAATGTTTGGGCAAGAATTGGTCACTGATGTCATGTTGATGGTCGTCTAATAATCAATTGCTTGGCAATAATAGATTAACTCAATGGGTTCCCTTTAAAAAGAAACACAGTAAACTGCATTGTAAGTTAGGAAAAAGCTATTATAGCAACCAACTGACCATTGGGTGGTGGGCGGGTTGCAGACACACAACAGACTAACTGCCAGGCAGAGTGTCAACATTGTACACATACAACCCGTAGAATACTTAAACATGAACTCTCTTAAATGCAAGGTGCACATTGAACAGTTGAAATAGTGTGAGCTGCTAAGTTAATAGAGAGAGGGGAATCAGAGAGCAAAGGCTAGGTGGATTGACCATACTAAATTGCCTACAATATTCACAGATGTGGAGGCTAACTGCATTGGCCACGGGAAACGTAGGGTTATCGAGATAAGATGGGGCGATGGACCTGTATGGGATGCACTTCAGAGGGTCAGTGGGGACTCGATGGACTGAATGGCCTGCTTCCATACTGCAGGGGTTTCATGATTGCATGACTACCAAGGAAGGCAGTGTCAAAAAAATCTAACTGGCAAAGAGTGAGCAAGATCATGGAGTGAGACTGAATGGGCTGATCTACCTAACAAGGTAAAAACAATGACTGCAGATGCTGAAAATCAAATACTGGATTAGTGGTGCTGGAAGAGCACAGCAGTTCAGGCAGCATCCAACGAGCAGCGAAATCAACGTTTTGGGCAAAAGCCCTTCATCAGGTTCAGGCTGAGCTATTATAATTCCCAGGCCTTATCAATCAGCTATCCACCCAAGACTGGCCGGGTCCAAAACTTGTTTGCAGATGGGGAGTGAGATTCCAGAGGCCAGTCCGCAATAACTTAGAACTTGGGAGAGGTTCTCAGGAGAGCATGTGGTTTATGGTTTGTATTTAGCCTGACCTGATCAGGGCCACAAAGGTAACCTCAGCAGCTTTCCCATTTAAGCCACAGTTAAATTGCAGTCAGGACCTATGTTCCATGTTCATAAAGTAATGAGGACCCCATCTCCTTGTTCTGCTAGGGCCTTGTGAAGACCCCTGTACATTATTTCAGCAGGAAAGTAAACGCTTGTTTTTAAACTGCCTGTTCCCCGTTGCAATGGCTGTCATTCAAGTTAATGCCCTGAAGCCATCGTATGTGCCCAGTTCCAGATGCACGTTTGCAAATAACCTCTGACTCCCCAAGTAAAATCGATGTGCTGTGGATAACAGGAGTCAGAAACAAACACAGAGAATTGTGGAGAATATCAGCAAGTCTGTTTGCATGTGTGGTGATGGAAGCAATGTTAACATTTACAGTCCAATATGATTATTCTTAAGAGTAGTGTGTCTGAGTTGGATCTTTTCAGAAAGAAAAGAAATAGACTATTGTGGTTTTGAAACTGGTTATGTGCCACATTCATGATGAGTGTTGCGTGTGGGGAGAACTTGTGTAAAATGAAGACATGGTATCATTGTTCTGGAAGGGTTGAGGTGCCATTCCTGTCAAGAATTGAAAATCAAAGCCGTGATTTCAAAAATTTCTCAAATATTAGTCAAATCATTCATCGGATTTTACAAGTAACAGATTCCACAGACACTTAAGTGATCCAGATGTGAACACAGCGTTCCAATTTTGTACATGTGCTGGTGTTGTTTCACTTCCCGATGATGTTGACCACAAATGCAACCTTGGATATATGGGTAGCCACAGCCCCAGACATTCCAATATTAATAATGAATGTTCCAGCAGTCCTCAGCAAAACATTTGCAAAATTTATAGCCTGCGTATTCTGCAGATGATGTCCCCACAAGCAGTGCAGAGTTATGAAAAATATATATCAATAATTGCTAAATTGCATTTTGCGCAGCTTTTCCAGGCTATCCCCAATTGTTCTCTTAACCCGCAAGTACTAATCTCCATGGTTGCAGTGTTCTGTCTGAACTGAAGAAGCATCTTAACATGAGTGCATTAACTAGCTTTATTTCCACATTTCTGTTGATGTATTTACATAATTGCGAAGAATGCTTGAAGGAAAGAAGATTAAGGTGCAATTTAAAAGAATTTTTCAAAACCTCATGGAGTTGGCAGAAGGTTTAGTAACGAGAGGAATATGGAGTGAAACTAACTGGCAAAAGAAGCAAAGATGAGAGGAGAGTAATTTTTCTGTTCACGCAGGGAGTTATGGACCTGGGATACTCTGACAGATTGTTGGAAGCAGATATAGTGGTAACTTGTGAAAAGAAGTGGGTGATAAATACTTGAAATATTTTCAAGTCTGGAAAACCACATCTGAGGGATGGGACTAATTAGACAGTTACACCAAGGAGTCAATAATTGTCTTATGGCCGCCTCCGTTGCTCCTTATTTCATCATGATTCCTGAGTTTGGAACTAAATTTGATAATGCGCTTGGTGCTTTGGTGAGCATCACTTGTGTTTAAAATATAATGTTATTAGATTGTACTCCTGTAAATAATCTAACAGACATTGTGAAATCTTAGCATATTCCATATTAATGAAGATTTATAATGTTATTTACACATTTATCCAGAGACCACTTCTTTGCCATGTAGTAGCCAGGGGAAAGTCATGCTGTTGTCTTAGAATGATTACTGCCCATGGGTCAACGTGTGGAGTGGCATCAACAAATGACAACAGTTCATTTCCAGTAAAGGCAATTAAATCTTTGATAGCTTCAACATAGCAATATCAGGCAGAAGTAATTGTTTACAGAAACTATGGATGAATGCATCCACTCAGAATAAAAGTGATCGTCTTTCTCATTTAAATTTTCTGTTTATTCCCTTCTTTCTTGCTGGACATTACACAAATAGATTCAATTATTGCAGCAGTAGTGCAATAAAACCTTCTATGTCAGAAGTAATAATATGCATTGTTAGCTGTCTCCTTCTTGGGTGAAGGTAATTTTAATGTTTTGACAAATTTTGGTTTTTTTTCGCTTTTGTGATCTACACTCATTCTGCTTGGCCAGCTGTGTTTCCTGCCTGTTTTTGGGTTTCAGAATTTGTAGACTTCTGGTTTTTGTTCAAGGGTACTAAAGGGAGACCGTGTAGGTGCATGTGAGGAGGAAGGAGCAGGATTAGCGGTTCCGAATAGTGACCTTGCATTAGAAAACAGCGTGTGACAGAATACGAGGCTTGTGAAGCAGGTGTCAATTAGCCAATCGTATTCCCAAAGTAAAAGTGCCAGATCTCAAAAGACCGTTTTTATTTTGTTTCAAGAGGAAGGAGCTTTGCCAATTCAGGTCAAATCATCAACTGATGGAAGAGCTATCTGGTGTAAAGCCAATGCGATGGACTTTTGGATGAATTATATACTGTTTTTGCAAGGTTGGCTTTCTGAGGGCATTAGGCAACTTTGAACATCTAGAGTCCTGCCGAGTTGTGACCAGTGTTCCTGCTGTGCACATCCGAATGAGATAATATGGTGCAATGTTGTCATATTACTGTATAAATGAAAAGTGACTGCAAATTCACAGGCATTCTGGATGTCCTGGGCTGCCAGCTTACTGGCATTCGCACGCATGCCTTGGGGAATAATTTTTTAAAAACACAGCAGATGTCCATTATAGCTGTCAGTTTTACTGCTTCTCATTTAATATTCTTGTTTTACAGATTCTGTAGCTTTTTCTTGGCTGCTTATTTACATGGAGCTTTCAAAAGTGGGAGTGAGCAACTTGCTGTAAAACTGTCTGCTTGCTGACTTAATTTGGATGGGTTGGAGGTTGAAATTTGGCAAGAGAGCTATTGTGCCACTTTGCTGCATTTTTCTGCCCGGCAGCACACTTTCTGATACCAATTCTGATGGACACAGAAGTACCTGTCAGAAAGGCACAGAATAACCAGGTGAAACATTGAGTGCTGAATCGCATTACTCAGAACACATTCAACCCATTGTGTTCATTCCCGCTCTCAACAAAAGCTACTCAGTCTCTCTCTCTCTCTCTCTCTCTCTCTCTCTCTCTCTCTCTCTCTCTCACACTCTCACACTCTCACTCATTCTCTCTCTCACTCTCACTCATTCTCTCTCTCACTCTCACTCATTCTCCTCTCTCTCTCTCTCTCTCTCTCTCTCTCTCTCTCTCTCTCTCTCTCTCTCTCTCTCACCCCCCCTCTCACCCCCCCCTCTCTCACCCCCCCCTCTCTCACCCCCCCCTCTCTCACCCCCCCCCCTCTCACCCCCCCCCCCTCTCACCCCCCCCTCTCTCACCACCCCCCCTCTCTCACCCCCCCCTCTCCCCCCCTCTCTCACCCCCCCCCTCTCTCACCCCCCCCCTCTCCCCCCCCCTCTCTCACCCCCCCCCTCTCTCACCCCCCCCCTCTCTCACCCCCCCCCTCTCACCCCCCCCCTCTCTCACCCCCCCCCTCTCACCCCCCCCCTCTCTCACCCCCCCCCTCTCTCACCCCCCCCCTCTCTCACCCCCCCCCTCTCTCACCCCCCCCCCTCTCTCACCCCCCCCTCTCTCACCCCCCCCCTCTCTCACCCCCCCCCCTCTCTCACCCCCCCCTCTCTCACCCCCCCCCTCTCTCACCCCCCCCCTCTCTCACCCCCCCCCTCTCTCACCCCCCCCCCTCTCACCCCCCCCCTCTCACCCCCCCCCTCTCCACCCCCCCCCTCTCCACCCCCCCCCTCTCCACCCCCCCCTCTCACCCCCCCCCTCTCCACCCCCCCCCTCTCCACCCCCCCCTCTCTCACCCCCCCTCTCCACCCCCCCCCCTCCACCCCCCCCCCTCCACCCCCCCCCTCCACCCCCCCCTCTCCACCCCCCCCCTCTCCACCCCCCCCCCCCCCCCACCCCCCCCCTCTCCACCCCCCCCTCTCCACCCCCCCCCTCTCCACCCCCCCCCTCTCCACCCCCCCTCTCCACCCCCCCCTCTCCACCCCCCCCCTCTCCACCCCCCCCTCTCCACCCCCCCCCTCTCCACCCCCCCCCCTCTCCACCCCCCCCCTCTCCACCCCCCCCCTCTCCACCCCCCCCCTCTCCACCCCCCCCCTCTCCACCCCCCCCCTCTCCACCCCCCCCCTCTCCACCCCCCCCCTCTCCACCCCCCCCCTCAACCCCCCCCCCCTCAACCCCCCCCCCCTCAACCCCCCCCCCTCAACCCCCCCCCTCTCAACCCCCCCCCTCTCAACCCCCCCCCTCTCAACCCCCCCCTCTCAACCCCCCCCTCTCAACCCCCCCCCTCTCAACCCCCCCCCTCTCAACCCCCCCCCTCTCAACCCCCCCCCCTCTCAACCCCCCCCTCTCAACCCCCCCCCTCTCAACCCCCCCCCTCTCAACCCCCCCCCTCTCAACCCCCCCCCCTCTCAACCCCCCCCCTCTCAACCCCCCCCTCTCAACCCCCCCCCTCTCAACCCCCCCCCTCTCAACCCCCCCCCTCTCAACCCCCCCCCTCTCAACCCCCCCCCCTCTCAACCCCCCCCCTCTCAACCCCCCCCCTCTCAACCCCCCCCCTCTCAACCCCCCCCCTCTCAACCCCCCCCCTCTCAACCCCCCCCTCTCCACCCCCCCCCCTCTCCACCCCCCCCCTCTCCACCCCCCCCCTCTCCACCCCCCCCCTCTCCTCCCCCCCCCCCTCTCCACCCCCCCCCTCTCCACCCCCCCCCTCTCCACCCCCCCCCTCTCCACCCCCCCCCCTCTCCACCCCCCCCCTCTCCACCCCCCCCCTCTCCACCCCCCCCCCTCTCCACCCCCCCCCCTCTCCACCCCCCCCCTCTCCACCCCCCCCCCTCTCCACCCCCCCCCTCTCCACCCCCCCCCCTCTCCACCCCCCCCCCTCTCCACCCCCCCCCCTCTCCACCCCCCCCCTCTCCACCCCCCCCCCTCTCCACCCCCCCCCTCTCCACCCCCCCCCTCTCCACCCCCCCCCCTCTCCACCCCCCCCCTCTCCACCCCCCCCCTCTCCACCCCCCCCCTCTCCACCCCCCCCCCTCTCCACCCCCCCCCTCTCACCCCCCCCTCCCCCCCCCCCTCTCCACCCCCCCCCCTCTCCACCCCCCCCCCTCTCCACCCCCCCCCTCTCCACCCCCCCCCTCTCCACCCCCCCCCCTCTCCACCCCCCCCCTCTCCACCCCCCCCCTCTCAACCCCCCCCCCTCTCAACCCCCCCCCCTCTCACCCCCCCCCCTCTCAACCCCCCCCCCTCTCAACCCCCCCCCTCTCAACCCCCCCCTCTCAACCCCCCCCCTCTCAACCCCCCCCTCTCAACCCCCCCCTCTCAACCCCCCCCTCTCAACCCCCCCCCTCTCAACCCCCCCCTCTCAACCCCCCCCCTCTCAACCCCCCCCCCTCTCAACCCCCCCCCTCTCAACCCCCCCCCTCTCAACCCCCCCCCTCTCAACCCCCCCCCTCTCAACCCCCCCCCTCTCACCCCCCCCCTCTCAACCCCCCCCCTCTCAACCCCCCCCCTCTCAACCCCCCCCCTCTCAACCCCCCCCCCTCTCAACCCCCCCCCTCTCAACCCCCCCCTCTCAACCCCCCCCCCCTCTCAACCCCCCCCCCTCTCAACCCCCCCCCCTCTCAACCCCCCCCCTCTCAACCCCCCCCCCTCTCAACCCCCCCCCTCTCAACCCCCCCCCCTCTCAACCCCCCCCCCTCTCAACCCCCCCCCCCTCTCAACCCCCCCCCCCCTCTCAACCCCCCCCCCTCTCAACCCCCCCCCCTCTCAACCCCCCCCCTCACCCCCCCCCTCTCAACCCCCCCCCCTCTCACCCCCCCCCCCTCTCACCCCCCCCCCCTCTCACCCCCCCCCCCTCTCAACCCCCCCCCCTCTCAACCCCCCCCCCCTCTCAACCCCCCCCCCCTCTCAACCCCCCCCCCTCTCAACCCCCCCCCCTCTCAACCCCCCCCCCCTCTCAACCCCCCCCCCCCTCTCAACCCCCCCCCCCCTCTCAACCCCCCCCCCCCCCTCTCAACCCCCCCCCCTCTC